>NC_133490.1:3895025-4154206 GCF_025370935.1 Choristoneura fumiferana | reverse complement strand
TGGCGGGGGCACTGTCGTGCCTCCAGACAAAGAAATCGATGCGGCCAAAGTTAGAAAAATTTGAAATAATACACCGCTTTATCAATTTAACATTAAGGTCGTGGTCGTGTAAGTATTGTCATCATCATCAGCCTGAAGACGTCCAGCGCTGAACAAAGGCCTCAACTTTAGAACGCCACAATGAACGACAACTCTCCACTTGCACCCACCGGTTGCCCGCAACTCTCACGATTCCATCACTCCACCAAGTTGAAGGGCCGGCCAACGCTTCGTCTTCCGGTTCGTGGTCGCCACAATCGTTTATTACATTTTTACAACTTTCGCCGCATCGAGATACTTCTAGTCGACCGTACACTACAAAGGGGGCTCATAGTACCTACCCACGCGGGCCATTGCGGATTGGAACTACACACACATGGAATTGCTTCGCAGGTTTGTGCAGGTTTTTATACGATGTTTTTTCTTCCTTCTTCCGTTAAGCTTGGGTAAATTTCAAACTGTAATTTTGCACATAATTTCGGAAAACTCAGTTTGTGATCGTCGTGGATTTGACCCACGATCCTCTCTGTTGAGAGTCCATAGATCAAACCCTAGGTTACCAGGGTCAAACAAAATTATGCGACAGAAATACGCGACTCACAACTCAAAATAACCTAACCATAAAAAAATCATTTATAATACAGCTTCTTTTGCAGACTGTACTTTTTGTTGGTTGTAAATGCATTGTCACCCAAACTACATTTGCATACCAAATTTCAAGACGATGCTATTAACCGTTGAAGAGTTCCGTCCTGCGAAGACGATTCTGGCTGGACTACCAACATGTCACTACTAGATTATTATATTGTCACGAGATTTACATAAGTATTCCAAATTTCAAGTCAATCTGACTGCTGGAAGTTGGTCAAATTTAACTTGCAAGTTTTGATTACAGACAGACAGACAACGGGACAGGTGAAACTAAATAAAGCTTGAAAGCATTTCGTACAATAGCTACTGCATGACACACATCAGACTTTATTTGCGTCGACTTAAATTACGCTCATCTGGTCCATTATGTTCTATAAATCCGAAGTCATGAAGTTCAATCATAGTCATGTATTTACCATAGTTAGGTTCTAAAGTCCAGCTTAAATTTACTATTGAATTTTATAAGACAGAGGGCAAAAAACTATAATTTGACAAGGCGTTTGTTTATTACTTTACATACTCAGTTTTTCCCGAGGTAACCACGGGTCGGGTTCAGGTTCAAATAGCAAGAAAAACGTGAGTTTAACTTGTAAAAGGTGTGAGCAACTAAAAATAGTATTGTTTTTCTCGTATGTCCTTTGTTCACGTGTTTCGTAGATTACGAAAGAATGTTAAGTATAATTTGAGAAAAATACTTAAGTACTTTTTTTTTAGATTCCGTATCTTCGAAAGGAAAGAACCCGACCGGGGGAGGGTTGGACTCATGCATAAAAAAATTGTGTATATTGTGTATTTTTTTGTGTAGCATACATATTAAACTACTTTATCTATGAATATCCAATTTCAGCAGTGTAGGGCTACTACGAAATTCGAAAATCGAAGTTCGTATCGTACCGTCCCTCTCACTCTCGTATGAAATAATATTAGTGTGTGAGGTACAATATGAACTTCGATTTTCGAATTTCGGAGTAGCCCTACAGGGCTATGCTAACATTGGATATTCATAGATAAAGTAACCTAGTACTTAGTAATTTTTCTGACCTACTGCTTCTAAACGAAATTAAGGTCATTTTTAATTTTAAAAAAATAGGAAATTTTTAATTAAAAAAAGTTTAAAATTTTAAGTTCAATATAAGATCAATGGAAGTTAAAAAATTAAAAAAAAAATTTTCTATCAAAAAATTACTGGTGACTTCTCATTCCTTACTTTTCCGATATTTTTTAAAGGTAAAAAATGCAGTTATTATCTAGGTATTCATTGAGTTCTTAACAACCATACCACACTGGGTTAATAATAGTACAACAAGAGCGTAGCCATTTTACGCGAGACGTTCAAATAGCCACCGAGCCGGTACGGCGAGGGTGGATAGGCACGTCGAAGGGAACTTGAGTTTAATTAATGCTCGAGTTTTACACTGCTTTTCACTTCAACTGAGAGGAAATTAAATAGCAACAATGGAAACAATATTCACTTGCTAGGTACCTTTTTTTTCATGGATTATTATATAATTATACATTTTTAGTTTTATTGATTTATTTTGATTGATTTGATTTTTAGTTTTACATAAAATAAAAAATTATTAAAAAAATATATCGAAACCTTTTTATTTGTGGCTGTTGACACCTGATTACATTCTTGTTGTACAACTATTCGCAGTCTTTAGCTTTAACATATTCGTTGACATAAGTTTGTTTGGCTTCATTTAATAATGGTGAAACAGCTGTCATAAAATTTTGAATACAGTAAATCCCCTAAGTTCCCAAATACTTAATTTTATTCTACCCTCACACTGATGATATCACTACCGCCAGGGAAGACCCTCGGTTTTCCTCAATGGAACATGACCAGAATATGAAAATTGTGAAAAATAAGTACAATCATCTAACAATAGGACTAAAATGGCGACGTGATTTTCCTGCTTCACTGGCAATCATAGTTATTACTTGTTTTCATACGAGTTTATGGTGTCTATTGTTGTTTTGTCGTAAAACTATTTGAAAGGATTGTAAATTTTATTCATAAAATCACACATAGCCATGGTGGTACATACTTGGTAAAAAGTAAACACGCAAAACGGATAAATCCCACTAATACCTATTATCTCATCCCAAGTCTGTTTGTTTGTTTGTTACTTCATCACGTCTAAACCACTAAACCGATTTAGATGAAATTCGGTATACAGATAGTTTGAGTCCCGGAGATAGACACATAGGATAGTTTTTATCCCGGAAAATGACATATGTAGTTCTCGCGGGATAAGTGATAAACGAATTATGCACGGACGGAAGTTTCATGTTGAAAACATTTCTTTAAACCTGCGCCAAAAAGGGCCTTGGCTTCTTGCCGTTTTGTCCTTGCACCTTTATTAAAAAAACAATTCCAAACTAAAGCAAAGCTCTAAGCCGGCGTAAGATTAGTTGCACTAACTAAACCGAGCTTACGGGCTTTCCCGAGCTTGTAGCTTTCTATATTTAGCCGACCGTGACCTGAAGCGGTCGATGAGCATGAGGCTATTGGCTTTTCCCATCGGGAGGTTCGAGTCCCGACAGGAGCGTAAGTAAGGGGTATGGACTCCAACGGTTTTTTATGCGGTTTTCACGGGTCCATATCGACTCGCAGAATGTAATGTTTGACAGACTGTATCGTTTGCCATAAGTACCTAACTCTTTTTCTCCGAATCCAATATTTTTCAGAATCGTTGTAAGTACATACCTAAAACAAACCTAACCTATAGTTTTCTATAGGATGACCATTTAAAAAATTCAGAAAAATTTACGGTTTCAGTGGAGAATAATTATGACAAACAATAATTCGGGCAAACATTACTATGACTAGCGAAAAGTATGCGAACTTTGGCGTTTCCGATCTGTTTTATTTACCTAGACCTTTTCATAATTATTTTCGCTATAAATTCTTTGGCAAATGCATTGGATGCAAACATGACGTTTAGTAGCACAAAGGTTTTGCTCTGGTATGTGATTCAGTTCATCAGTGGACCCTTAGGTAGTTTTAGTTCCGATGGCACAATTTGGCTAAATAAAATCATTAAAAAATGTGTGTAATGAATGAAACCAAACAACCGTTTACTAACTCACTTCACTAATCAAATCATAGTCACGCATAAAATCACTGTTGGGATGTGAAACGAAATTTCACATTCTATCACAAGTGGTAGCGTGGCCGAGCGGTCTAAGGCGCTGGTTTAAGGCACCAGTCTCTTCGGAGGCGTGGGTTCGAATCCCACCGCTGCCAATGCTTTTTGTTTTTTATTTCTTGGTTTTCGTAATAATTGTTTAATTAAAATTAAATAATTTACTAAATGTGCAACACTAAAATTCCGACACTGATAAGTTGTTCACTTGATATTTTTATTTCACGTAACCTAACCTAATTAACCCAATAATTATAAGGATAAATATATGTTGGCAGCTATAGTAATATCACATGGTCATTGCATTATGCGATAACGAAATATTTTTTTATCAATTTGTTTAGTATCCATGCTAGGATCAAGTATAAATTTAAAAATAATCTAGAAAATAAAAAATGCAATCTATACAGTAGATACATTGCAACATCTAGAAGAAAATCTACACACGACATTCAGTATGCACTGTGTTCTAAAAAAGCACATTTTCGTGACCCATTCCACAGTAACATAAAAAACACTACTTCTACACGTTCTATTCACATTTCTCCGAATACGCACTCACCATTACATGGTCGTAATTTAAAATCGTCCACACCGGTTGGTAACTGACGTCAGACTGGCTGTCTGTCTACGAATATTTCGAACATGCACATTCGATTTTTGAAAACAGCTGAGACCAGCCTAACTTGACCTCTATTAACCCTACGCGCTTCAAATTACGATCGAAGCCGCACTAACGCCGGGGTCTAGCTAAAATGGCCAATATGTCAGAGGTCACTGCCGTGCCGCACTGCAAATGAAATTTTACACCACGATATTTCGTTAGATTATGAAATCTAAAACCGAAAACCTTTTTAATTTATTTTAAAACAAGTCCTTGGCGTGTAAAACCTGCTAGTATTCGCTAAAACTGAATTATTTACGCCATGTTTGGTTGCAAACAAGACTACGCATGCGCTAAGTATAAGGCCAGGGGTGAAATGAAAACAATTCGAGGAAATGGCGGCTTTGAAGTAGACTTTTAGGTTATATTGAGAGTAAATCTTGAGATTTGTTTGTCTTTTTCTTAACAAATAAAAGTATAACTCTTGACCTAGATGCGCATCGTTGCACTGGCACGTCTCAAATAATTGCGTAAATTGAAATGAAAGGTACGCAGCGAAGGTTCAATGCAATGCGAACACCATGGAGTTCTAAATTTAAATTAGCCGCTTAAAATGCGCGGCAAACCAATTAATTCTTTAAAAATTGTTTCGAAGTGTTGCCATGTTTTATATTTAGGTACTTACACAGTTTTTAAGTGATTTGATTTATAGCCGATTAACATAATTATTACATAATTCATCATCATCCCAGCCTATATATACGTCCCACTGCAGGGCACAGGCCTCCTCTCGGAATTAGAGGGCTTGGGCAGTAATTCCCACGCGGTGGGATTGAGAACTTCACAAACACCGTTGAATTGCTTCGCAGGTTTGTTGTGCAGGTTTTCTTTCACCGTAAAACTCGCGGTAAATTTCAAATGTAATCCCGCACATGAATTTCGAAAACTCAGAGGTGCGAGCCGGGGTTTGAACCGACGATCTCTGCTTGAGAGGCCATAGGTCATACCACTCGGCCACCACGGCTCGATAATAATAATAGTAATAATTATAATATTACATAATTATAATTTTAAAAATACTTAAAGTAGATACCTAGCCCTAAATCCCTGTCCGCACTGCGAATGTTTCACCACGCGATATTGTTTTATTATGCGTATATTTTATATGCGTATATTATTTATAAATTCATGAAATCCGTACCGCATTCGCATTTCATTTGCATCAAATTGCAGATTTTTTCTGAGCGAATTTTTTATTTACCGCTACGTGCGGACCATTACAGAATTTCAATAGGGCTATCGCGAATGAATTCGCCGCTAGAGGCGCTAGTGTAGCGTGAGGTCTCCGAAATGTCAAATCTCATAGTTTTGGGTGAGCTACGCGGGTTTATTTAGAATTAGAATAATTTTGTGAATATTTTGCAATATCTGTAATTAATTATGGCAAATATGCGTTCCGGAGCAATGAATGTCTGTGTTTTGAGACAGTTTTGTCTTTCGGAAACCTTTGTCCTCCCTTTTTTCCGAACAAAACGGGGACTATGCAACACTGTGGCATGCTCGATATTTATATGGTACGGTTTGAAGGTGTATTAAATATGATTTTAATCTAAACTTTGTTTCCACGCCCGTAATAACAGACTTTCAAAACCATACTTAAAAACCTCACGCAACAGTGCGCCATCTAGTGAGACAAAAAACGATAGCCCTCATTGCGAGAAAAAAACCGTGCAGTGAAAATTCGCAGCGCGGACGGGGCTTAATTAAACCATAATAATATGTGCAATTGTGCAGTGCACCGTAGTCTTATATTATAACAAATGAAGAGGGGCTTAAATAAAAGTTCAAAAATGGAATATACCTAGGCACTTAGTAGATTCTATTGATTCTATTTAGTTAATCACGTCTTATATTTTTTTATAGCAAAAATAAGCACAGTATACAATATTGTGCCACGCCATGCCACCCTACTCTTAACTCTGCTTTGGTTAAGCAATCTAAAATGCATTCTTTTGGCTTTGCCGTTGTCAAGTAAAAGATTTTTAGCAATTTTTTTTTCAGGTTGATAAGTAACCTAAGCGTAGTAAGCGTGTACATAATACTAATATTGCAAGTTAAATAAAAGCTTGTAAAAAGCAATGGCACTTTCGGATGTAAGGATGAGTACACTAATCGAAAAATCTAATCGAAGTTGGTACTATCTTCTATTTTAATATCATTGAATATAAATACCCAAGCCATGTAATGAGGTTATTTCATCATTAAAATATTTATAGATACCTGTTATTGTATATACCTACTGTAAACATTGTTTTCTATTCCGATTAAATAAAAACTTCCTTGTTTTTGATTTTTGTTGATTGCATTTCTTGTGGCAACTTGATGCAAATATCAAGTGGTTAATTTGATATTCAACTAACAAAATTGTATATCTAAAAAACAAAATAAGGATTGCAATAAAAATAATATTGTAAAAACCTGTAAAGCATGAAGCGTTCACTGCGCTAATGCGCTTATGCCTTATGCCATCTAGCGACTAGTAGTTTAACTACGGCTGGTAGAAATTTTCTAATTTGGATGGCAGTTCCACAAAACAAAGTCTCTGTGAAGTAAATTTCTTATGGTTTATAAAAAATGTCTTCATACTTTTATTCTACTGTTAAATAGGTAATTACTTTATTTCCATTTAATTATATGAAATATTTTTTGTTATTTTATATCAATAACGAAACGCGCTTGTCAACTTTGGCAGCTGGCTATTTTGACGTTCTACCCTATCACGTTCACGTTCCATTCTTTCTACTTTTTTACCTTGCCTTGCCTTGCAACATCCATCTGCTATTTCTATCATAACTATAGTTTTAAAATATGCTACTGTAAAAAAACAATCATTATAGTAAAAATCCTAGGCATAAAATGATAAAATCTAAGTAATTGAAGACGTATACTAAAATTTCGTAGATAAAAATATTATTTTGAATGAAACTTCGAACAACTGACAAAACGTCAAGTCAACGTAGGAATAGCATGACTTTGACAATTGAACTTTTCATACAACGGCTGCAATTTTTTCGAACATTATTGATGGACAAACCAGAACCAGAACAAACCCAGTTTTTCTTTATGTATATCACATGGACTACTACTTGACTGCAAAATGGACATAAAAAAACCACAAACCTTCCAAAAAGCCCGTAAGTGATGCTTCAAAGTTCTCTAATAATAGCTAAAATTCTTTTTGAATATTTCGTCAACTTATACAAATTTCAATGCCAATTGCGGAACAGTCCACAAAAAATTTTTTTCAAAACAGTATGTACGGAAATATCTATTTTATTAAGATGAATCTGAAGAATCCTAAGATGTCTTAACTATTATTCCTAAGCAGTAGACTTAATCACATGATACTAGCACTGTACCTCCTGCTGCGTTGCCAGCCCTGTCGGCTTATATTATATTTAAGTACGTTAATGTATGTTACTGTTTATATGCCGAATAAATATTTTCGTTCTTTCTGTCTTTCTTACAACTCCGGTCTATATTATGTCTCACTGCTAAGATCATACTTTTCAAATTTAGATACCAAGCTGTAGTTGCCACGGGGATCCATTGCAAATTAGGATCTTGACACACGCCATTGAACTGCTTCACTGGTGCATATATGTTTTTCAAAAACATAATTCTTCAACAGGTTTCACGAAGCTGTCTCTGAAGAAAAATAAGCCAAGAAAAGATGAAGAAATAAAGAAACTCAATTGCAGTTCTGACATTATTATTCTAGATGACTCATTTGAAAAGCTAAAATTAGAATTCCCACATGTAAGGAAAATTCATATTAATATTAGAAATGTTATACACTTTTTAGTAGAATGTAACCACAATAAAAGATATCAGGAGGAAATACCAAGGACCAAGATATGGACCAAGTAGAATTGTGCAATGATTGAGTAAATATGCTGCTGATATTTATTTATTTAGCTATTGGCATGCAATATGACCGTTAACACAATAGCATTACATTAGATACTTAAAATTAATTATGTACTAACTAAAAAATTACTAGTGACATGCAATATGATGCGATAAAAATTTTCAATTTCATCAGACACTTTTCAGACCTTGTTGATCCATAATACTTAATGCTAGTTACAAAAGATAAGCTTTGTTAGTACAATGTAAAGCACCATTCCTGGAAGACACACTATTTACCAGCCTAGAACACAGAACACCAGAGACATGGAAATACTAACCTGATTTTTCATGTACACACCGATTGAAACTCAAGTCAGTTTAACACGAGTTTGTATTTGGCGTTTATTATATGTTGGTATTATTCGGACCGGTAAATAGTGTCACGCACTGCGGTGTCCCAGCAGTCCACAAATGTTAGGGTTAAAAGTGTTGCAAAAACAGTTTTTAATAAACAAAAGTTTCTGTGAATGGTATATAATATTTCATGTCCTTCCAAATCTTGCTTTTATCTTCCATAACAGCACCTCTTCATATGACTTTATGACCATTTTTAATTATTTCAGATTAAATCAACGCCCAAAGTGTATTCGCCAATCATTATAAATGACTCTACCGAGTTTGAAGACTCACCTTCACTGATACAGACACAGAAGCAACCAAGTACAAACGGAAATGTATTTTTTTTTTTTTAATCTAGTATTTTAACGAGGCTTTAGTACACCAAATGTGACTATGTCAGCCTCATGGGGAGCCTCAGTTATATACACCACACTACAAATTTTTCGCTCTCCGTTGCACTGAAGCCACGTCTCTGGATGCAAAGGCCTGTCTAATGAACCTGTAAATCAGCATCGCTTCCTCTGAAAGTGGTTGACTCAAAATTACATTTACACCTCCATTGAACAAGCCCATACCATCCAAATACCTGTCTCTGATGTCCTTATTCTGATCACATTCCAAAAGAAATTGAAGTGAATTAGGTCTTCAGTCTTATTACAACCTATACGCAAAGGTGATTGCACAACTCTCATCAAATTCAAAAAACTGTTTAGTGGAATGTGACCAGACTGCACACGAAAAGCCCACACGAGAAGATTGGGGAGGCTGGAATTATCAAACCAGGGTTCTTTGAAGATTTTACTCTCTATGGTGCTGTACCAAATGCCCTTAGTCGTGGATACAATATTGAACATTTCCTGCCATTTTGCAAAACACTTCTCCCTGGCTAATTGCATTAGCTCAGCACCATAAGGTTTATCCAAGAGACACGAAATGTATGTTAAAATTCATTACAATAAATAAATCCACATCCCCGTCATGATCATCATCATCATCTCGGCTTGGAAAGAACATGATCTCGGGCCGTGTTTTTCTTTTCACGCGGGCATTTCTTTGCAGTTGTTGTGTATTGTCTACTTGTCATAGTTGTTGTTGTTGTGTACGTCATAGGTGACCGAAGAGCTGACAGCTTCATTGGAAAAAGAACTGACTTAGCTATTTAAAGAGGGAATGCTGCCAGCTTCATTGGTTACTTGCCTAAAAGGACTGCTTTAAATAATTTGTTCTAGTTTAAATAAAATCAATATTTTCAGGTTTCTTTCAACTGTTCCAACGAATCTCCTCTTCGAGATAATGCCAATTTAAGACCCAGTATTGGGGGATGGTCGCCAGCGCAGCACATTTTGTGCGCCACACCGAGAGTCGAACCCACGCCTACAACGCCCAAAGACGTAGCCAACGAGTCACTAGAGAAATGCTCGATTAGAAAGATCCAGCATTCCCAAAAGAAACTTCTGGATGACATTTACGGCGAAGTCTGGAAATCTATACCGACGTTATTTAAAACTGTTTCACGTAACCAAGATGATTTATATGGTGTATCTAAAAAGCTTGATTTCGATGATGATGATAGTGACAAAGAAAATGTTAGGGTACGGTTAAAAGAGAATAAGAAACTTTATCTAACGGGATCGGAAAGGAAATTGTTGAAACAAACTGAAGGAGAAAAGAGTTCTAAGAAGAAATTATTTACCGAGAAGATAATTAGTACGCCACAACCGCCTAAGCAGACAGTTAAGAGAAATGTTAATTCAACGACAAAGAAAAAGTTACCCAAGGGTAAATCGGTGACGGAGTTGGTCAAACATTTGGAAGACGATGTTGACAGTTTGGTGAAACAGGTCAAGAATGTGACTGTCACGCCTGATAATTGCAAGCGGTTGAGCTTCATGGGCTCTCTAGCTGGTAAGCTTATAAGTACATTATACTACTTTTGAAGTGCCTAAGTGTAGAGTTTAACTTTGGAAACCACTTTAATTGGCGAAATAAGCGTATATTCCTTTTTTTTCCCTCTGATATTTTAATGAGGCTTTAGCACACCAAATGTGACTATGTCAGCCTCATGGGGAGCCTCAGATATATACACCACACTTTAGACAGATATTACACTCTCCCTTGCACTGAAACCACGTCTCTGGATGCAAAGGCCCGTCCAATGAATCCGTAAATTCGCGGATATAATCGTATATTCGAATCAATGTTAAGAAACACAAAGTCTTAGTAAATCACCTACACCTTTACTCGCGCACATCTTCAGTCTTTGTCTGTATTGCATATTTAATCTTTAGAATTGTTGGCAAAATAATGCCCATTACTGCATGACCATTTAATCGAGTCTTGAACCTCTGAACTGTGGTTTCATCCAAATGCGTTCAAAAACTCGCTCTGCCTATAAAGGACCAAAAAAAAACAAAAGAAAACAGCACCAGCAAAAAAAAGCTGCATAAAAGGTCCTGAAAATTTATTAACATTAGTTTTGAGGTCCTTTTCTGCACTAAGCACATAAAGAAAAAGTTACTGTACTAATTTCAAAATGTGCTGAATCGATTTTTGGGCTTTTTTACTTTCAGAATTCGATAATCCAGGGTTCTCCGTACTCAGAATCACGAGCACTATTGATTTTGACGAAGAAAGAAAACATCCCCAATTTTCCATAAAAAATTTATGTGTCCATTTCGTAAGAAAAAAAAGTCACAAAACTGTCAAAAAAATTAGGTACAATTTTTTTTTCGTTTAAATCAATAGTACTCGTGATTCTGAGTAAGGAGAATCCAGAATTACCTAATTCTGAAAAAAAAGTTATGTTGCGTCATTTAAAGTAAAAATGTCCTTTTTATCAAATATTATTTTTTATCAAACACATACATAGTGACGAAACTCGTTTTCACGCAAAAAACCGCATCAAAATCGCTCAATCCATCTGAGATCTACAATGCCAGAGACAGACATAGTCTCTTTTTGCATCAGGGGTTAAAAACAGGCATGTAAACATGTCTTCAACCAGTGCGTCCTACCAGTTTTAAACTACGGAGCCGAAACGTGGACCTTGACTGCGGGGCTAATCCACAAATTCAAGGTCGCTCAGCGAGCTATAAAGAGAGCAATGCTAGGGATTTCTTTGAACGACAAAGAACGAAAGTCACCGACGTTGCTCAAAGAATTAGTTCGCTGAAGTGGCGTTGGGCTGGCCACGTCTGTCGCAGGACCGATGAACGGTGGAGCAGACGAGTCCTCGAATGGAGACCACGGACGGGAAAACGTAGTGTAGGGCGTCCTGAGGCACGGTGGACCTTGAGAGAGTCGCTGGCAGCGGATGGATGCAAGCGGCTGAAGACAGTGTTGTGGCGTGCCATGGAAGAGGCCGATGTCCAGCAGTGGACTGCTGTAGGCTGATGATGATGATGTAAGCATGTTTGTATTCCAGACAACGTCCCCAGCTGGCGGTGCCACCCCGAAGCGTTCCAATACCGCGACGGCTACAAGCAGCTCCGCTCGCAACTCACGCGGCGGCTGTATGAGGAGTTCAACCGGGTCGTGTTTGACGGCGCGCTCGACGATGACCTGCCCATCACTTGGGACACCAAGCTCAGGAGTACCGCTGGGTAAGGCTCATCATCTCAACACACCCCATAACCTAAACGCGCTAGCATAAGCTCTTGGCCGTAGATCTCACACAGGTCCAATGCGGATGTGGCACTTCACATACACTATTGAACTACTTCGCAGGATAAACAGGTTTGTTCATGATGTCTTCCACGATGGTAAACTTTAAATTCAATGGGTAAACAAAATAAAATGCGTAAAATAAAATTAAGTGTTTTTCCATTAGCCAACAGGTTAGACCTTTTTTTAAAATTATTTCATGCGATGCCGGGGCGGGGCGCTAGTCAGTAATAAACCTGTTTTTATGTAACCTGTTTTTTTTTTCATTCCAGCACAACAACGAACCGACTGGTGAAAACGTCCCGCGGCGACCGCCTGCGCACGTCGGCCATCAAATTATCCTGCAAAGTGCTGGATACGCCGATGCGCGTGCGCGACACACTCATACACGAGCTCTGTCACGCGGCCACGTGGCTGCTCGACGCGGAACTCCGTGCCGGCCACGGCCCGCTCTGGAAGAAGTGGTGAGCTGAACCATCCACTTTAGGGTTCCGTACTTCAAAAGGAGAAATCCCTTATAGGTTCACTTTGTTGTCCATCCGTCCGTATGTCTGTCTGTCAAGACCCTTTGTCCCGGGAACGCGTGGAGGTATCGAGTTGAAATTAAAACCATATACTTAGGTCTACAGTCCCTTAAATCTGGGAAAAATCAAACTTCTAAGTCAAAGCAATTAACAGATGCAGTCATTAAAAAATGTCTTTCCATACAAATTGCTTTAACCGAAAAAAATATAGGGTACTTGCGGCTGTCCTTGAAACTTGAAATTTGGTATGAAGGTATCTTTTATAGCCCAATCTGTAAGAAAAATCATCTATGTCTGACTGTCTATGTCAATAAACCATCTAAAATGTTACCCCACACTGCATACATTTTGCTTAGGCGAGGGGCTCTGCTAACACTGAATACCTATAAATTTGTAAGGAACTCTCGGTGCGCGAGTCCGACTCGCACGTACGTGGCCTTTTTTCATAATATTGAATACTTAACTAAGGGACTATACTTACACAGATCAAATTACACGCAAAATACGAATATAATTACTTAGTTAGCTACCTACAAAGAGTTACAGTTAGTTTTAAGGGGACAATCTTCACTAACTACTTACCCAACTTTTAGTATCTACCTAAAGGTGTGAAAGAAGTGCTATATGCAAGATTCTTTATTTCTTACCAAGTAAACACCTTTGATGGAAAACAATTATCGCTAAGAAGAATCGTCCAGCCAATATGACCGACCCCTCGTTTACCCTCTTCCTTTTCAGGGCATCCAGAGCCTTGCAGGCGATTCCAGAACTTGGCGAGATCTCTCGCTGCCACAATTTGGAAATACACTTCAAATACACGTACAAGTGTACAAAATGTGGATACAGGTATGTTATATAGGGAGGATTTTAGTCTTACAGCTGGTAGTATGGTGAACGGTAGTGTTGCTCTCAGGACGAACTAGCTGTGGTTGAGTTCGAAACGTGTCAGTATAGTGTGGTGGGTGATAGTGATAGCTGGCTTTGTGTGATTTGTGTGTGTTCTTGGGCTAATCAATTTTTACAAGCTTTTCTTTAATTTGCCCTGTTTATTTATGTTTGGGTCAAATCTTGGAAGCTAAATTTGACCCATTTCCACATTTTCACTTGAAATTTGGCATACTTATGTAAATCTGGTGACCATAAAATAATCCTGATAGACCGGCCAGGATCGTCTCCTCAGAACGGAACTCCTCAACAGTTAATGGCATCGACTTGAAATTTGGTATGGAAATTGAACTTGGATGACAATGCAAGTACAGTCAGTAAACAAGCTTGTATTAAAAAGTATTTCTCTGTTCTAGCATCCAGCGCCACTCAAAATCCATAGACGTGACAAAGAAATGCTGCGGCTACTGTCGCGGCACGTTCGAGGTGATCGTCAACAAGAAAAACAAAGATGGCGTCGTAGTCTCCACCCCCGCCCGCAAGGGGGGTCCGAACGAATTCGCGCTGTTTGTCAAAGAGAACTACAGTAGTGCCAAAGACGGTAAGACGCACGCGCAAGTCATGAAGTTGCTAGGGGAACAGTTTTCAGCTAAGAAGAAACCGAAGGATTGAGCGGCGAGACATGGTGTGGTAGTATAATTTTAGGGTCAATGAACTTTTAAATGGCGTTGCTATGGCAATGTCTCCTGTGTCACTCAGGGTATAGGGTACCCATCAAAATTCGACAACCGAAGAGCTTATGAAGCTTGAGGGACATATAATATATACCACTCCTAACCTTGTAAGGCCCGACGTCCTAAACTTAAGACATACGTCAAAACTCACTAATTGAAACTATGTTTCAAATTCTATTGATTAAAATTTGACGTGAGTCTTACGAGTCTATCAACTAAAAATAATACTCCATTTTGATTTCTAGACTTCATTAATTTTTTGGAAGGTTTAAATGAAAATGGTGGATTATTTCTCTCGATGTATGTAGGAGTGTGATGTATGAAAAACACGAATACATATTTTATATTTGAGCATGTATTTATTTATACAAGATGTTTATTCGTTGTATCAATTAGTAATAGCTTTGCTTAGTTTGAGATTAGGTCATTATTGATGTCAGTCATCCTATGATTTGTTTATTTCAAAGTTAGGAGTTGTGACAGTTTATTCCTTAGTGGCTTATCTCCTAAACACAAGTTTTTCTAATCAACTGTGTCCACTGTGTAACTGTATGGTGTCTCCTGTGTCACGGGACAGAATAACGACACTTAAAAGTTGATTGACCCGGTTTAATAAGTTTTTTTCCACGCATGGGGGTAGATTTAAAATCAGTGCTCAATTCGAATTGTCGCCCAAATTTTGTTTTGGACTGGTCCGAATAATATAAGCGGTTTTATACTGATTTACTCGCATTTATTTCAACACAGATTATAAACAAAATCAATGATATTTTTGTTAATATGGGTTCAACAGTCATGAAAAATATTGTTATTTTATGAATAAAAATAGGCCAACGGACCTATATTGGAGTAGATGACGCGTGTATAGTGAAATTGAGAACGCCGAGGATACATCCGCATGTTGTTGGCTATCTGTGGATTTTTTCCGCTTCTATTAATTGTAACCCCCGCTTGGCATCAATAGAGATTTTTCTATCAAACTCGAAGATTTTATTTCCTGCTTGGCGGCAAAAAGATCTACTAAGTGTAGGAATTCGAGAACACAGTAATTTCGCCATATATGCCAAAGTTGTTTATGGTTAAAGCTAAAGCACGTATCACAAAATCATGAAGAACTAGGGTTCGGTTCCTAACCGCAAATGTACTTTTCTGATTATTTTTTTCTAATGTCTAGTTTCGATATACTGTAGAAAAAATAATAACGAATTTGACAAGAACTAGAAGTTCACGACTGCAAGATTGGACGATTTGCGTCATCTACTTATGTAGATATAGATCCATGATAAGGTTTTGTTCGGAGCATGTCATCAAGTAGTGTATTGTGTATAATTTTGTATGAATTTAAATGTTTTTATAAATGGAATTCACTTCGATGTAAATAAAAATAACATATTATATGTTTATGTGTAAAATATTGAATATTCAATACGCAAGTGTAATTGTAAATAACTATATCTCATTATTTTTAGAGATATTTTAAACTTTCATACAGGTAAGTATACATTAGTTTGTTTAATATATTTTATTATAGAACAACGCTCTGGAAGACTGGTTTTGAAATTTGTACATAATTTGACTTAGTACTGGGTACTGTTTTTATTTTGACTAACTAAATGTTGTTATTGTAATTATGATTCGGACTTTATTTATTTTGCGCTCTATTTATATATTTTCAACGAAGGTATGAATCCAATACATAAGGCGGTAGGCTATCTGGATCATATGAAATCAGAAATCTTTCTTTCTACTAAAGTTGTATTGAAACGTACCTCCAGCTACGTACAGTTGCGAACAGGGATTATTATGCCACTTACCACTATTCGTAATTTGGCTGTGTAATTTTATTTAAATTCGGGTTTTGTTCCGCGTACCTTGATTTTAGAGAAGCTCGATATTTCGGCACAGTTGTATGCGCCATGATCACGAGACGACTGGACCCGAAATTAAATAATAAAATTAGTAATGACCGCGATAGTCTAAAACAGTATTTTTCAATCTGTGGATCGCAACCCCCCGGGGGGTCTTAAGGGGGTCGCAGTACGAGTAGCTTTAAAATACTCTCACCGTTATTGAGTATGATTGTTCAATGTTTCATTATCAACATGAGAACTGGAAGTGGAGGTAAGCAGGGGGTCGATAAATATTTTAATACAAAACAATCCCGGTTCGCGATCGTACAGTCACCAGCATCAATATCTGACACGACAAGCGTGCATAAAATATCTGATACGACACTATTTCGAGGGCCGGAAGGACGTGTCAGATATTTTTGCACGCTCCGCTGTGGCAGATATTGCTGGTGACTGTACAAAGCCACAAAACTGTTTCTGAAATATCTGCGCCAAACTATTTGCCCTTTCTTAATTTTGATTATTAGTGAGGACTAGTTCCTATAAATAAGGGATTCTAAATCATGAAAACCAATGAAATGCAATCCTTTTTGAACCACAGTCTCTACAATAACTCATTTTTAGAGCGGTAACTTGGTTACAGTGTGAGGTTGAATAAAGTTCAACCTCACACTTTTAGACATACGATACGCCCCTTGCTTGATATTTTAGTTATTATTGTTAGTTGTTTTTTCTAATATATTTTCGAGTCATTATAAGTCGAGTCTTATTAGCGCTTCCACAGAATTTAAATTCCGTCTATACTCATCGATGATTAAAGCTTTTGTACTCACAGCCAGAGGCCGTATTGTCTATCGCCTGACGTTCGCGATCTCATGCACTCTCTTTCTACCCTCGTTTTATGCCGTGTGACAGAAAGAAGTGGTGAAAGCAATTGTGATTCCAAATGTGTTGGACAATAAAATTCAAACTTCGTGTCTTGCTGTCCCGCTTATGCTTATATTATGAGTGAGACGGTACTTCGATTTTCCAATTTCGTAGTAGCCTCTCAGGTCGCAAATATAGGCAATTAGAATGAAATTTTGACATGTTTTCTTGTTAAATTTGTAATCTTGTAGAAGGTTTTGTGTAAGTACACATTTGTTATTATGTACGTATAATTAAATAATTACGAATTTAATGTTCCGTTTTATTTTATCATGCCACATCTTTGACTTGTCACTGTTTGTTTATATCAGTATTTTTTGCCACAATCAGCGACGTCAACATTTTAAAAATATGTTAAATTAAAAAAACATATTTACGAAATAAGAATATATTGAAGGCACTTTTTGCGGAAGATAGACCAGCGCTTCTTAACCTTAGGTCGCGGGTGGTTTTGGGTTGCAGATATTCTCTAACCACTGCTTAAGGCTGCGTTTCCACCAGAGACGTGAGAAGATCTGTTGCGAGGAATTTGTTTTTCATGAACCAATAGAAACTCATCATATACCTATCCTCGCACAGCACAGCTCTAGTGTTATTAGTTTAAAAAAGTAGTGTGTCCAAATGTCTATGATTGGTGCCGTCACCCTATTCCTTTTATGTAGGAGCCACACAGCACAGTGGTAAAAAAATAAAACAAGCAAATGCAATACCGTTTTTATTTATTATACATAGTAATATGTCAGTTGTCATTTTGTTAAATGATAAAGTACAGTCTTGGAAATATTAAAAAAAATTATATAAATTTACAACAAATCGAACGCCATCGTTCCATTCATATATTGGGTACTTTATAGTATCCCGTAGTATGTACACAGGCTTATAATTATGAAATAATAAAATTAAAAATGTGGCAATTATGGTGTGTGACACTCGCGTCCACCATACTTATTTAAGATCTATATACATAGGAATTATTTTATATGAGCACTGTTTAATTATCGCCACGAAATTTTCCCTCAAACGGATACCACAAAACGCTGGTAATTTTTTGATTATAAATATTCTTTAGTATTTGTCTAATTTTTACAATTATTTTTAATTTTACCTATCTATTTATAGTGCCAACATTCAGTAATGTAATATTTCAAGTTAATTGTATAATATTTATGTTCAACATACATTCATTTTGCAGATAACAAATCTACAGTTATATAATTCTGTGTTCATGTAACTCCTTATTTTATATATCTGGTATTTCTAAAACAATTGATTATAACAAAATGGCAGCGTATCGTTCTGGTACCTGTCTTCAGTGCTGACTAGGCAAATATTCTAAGGGAGTATTTCGCAAAATATTTTCTTTTCTATTTTGACGTGTGTTATTTTGTATGTCTAAGTAGGTATACGAAAATTCTAAATGTGGTAACACTTTATAGGACATTCAAATTTGTTGGTGCTACAATAGATATTTATTAGACACAAATTAATCATATTTGGGATTATTCTGAACAACATAATTAGTGGACGAAACTTATATTTTCTTCTTAGGATTTATTCGAGATTAATTCACAAATGGACTGAAAATTATGGACACGATATTAATTCTAAGCCGGTGGTTGTTCACGGCCCAACATAAACAATATGTGTACTACATCGTGCTATGTTGGTCGGTGACCTATTTAATGGGCCTCCACACTCCCGCCCGAAGCAGCGTGACCAAATAAATTACGCAGTCATCTCCGTTTTCCCACCACTACGCGCGGGAGTCTACAAACCCATTACAATTACCTATGGACAGATTTGTTTGAAACAAAAGTTTATAACGATATCACATACAGTTAAAAATTGTCGTTAACTTACTAACTAATTGGGTATTTTACAGATACCACTATCGGCACTAAATCTATATCAAATGGCAATTGGGTTATCGGTACTTCAATGCAGAAAACCGCAGTAAGTCGAATCAAAGGACTGATAGCGTCCAAAGATAAAATTACAACCGGATCATTAACCTTAAGTCAACTGTAGTATGATAACATACCTTGCGAGGTACACACGAACAACAACAAGTCTTGTTAGGAGTTACAAATGTTCAGTTTTGAAGCAACATTTTAATAAAAACTGCATTACAAAATGATATCTCGCCTTCGCAGGTTCGAAAGCTCTCTTACAAAAGGGTTAGAGGCCGTAAACTTAAAAAAGCGTATGTACAAGAGGCCGTTACTGATACTTAAATGATACCGCATTAAACCTAAATCATTTACAATTTACATGATTCCGGCGAGTCGAAACTCGAGGCCCAGCTCAAAAACGTAAGAGCTCAAAATCAGCCTTTTTCAGAAGCTAAGATTCTCTGCCGCACGCGACAGGGTGATGGTGAATCAGGTTTGCGAAGGCCCGTCTTCTAGCGGCCGGAATCTTACGAAACCATCCTGAGCGACCAGCATACTGCTGCCATCAGGCGCTGCCGGATTGATCTCATCCTGGGGTTGGGAGTACGATGCTTCGTAGCTACAATTCCTTGGTGCTGGTTGAGGAACTCCTCCTAATGCACAAGGGTAGCTTCTCTCGTTAGGGTCTTCTGAAAACCCGTATAAGTCTGTAGATTTTGGTCTGTCAGGAAACCCGTTATTTTTACCCCGTTTCTGACTGCCGCTGGAATTTGCAGCTGAAGTAGAAGGGGAGTTGCGCCGTTGCGAACTTCTTTGGCAAGCATCTCCGTAGCTCCTATTTGGGTTCAGGGTCTGTATGCCAGAAGCGTGATATGACGCGTTTTCTGTATTGTAGTTGCCATATTCGTCAGGCATATGGGGCTGGTGGTAGTGATGTCCTAAGGAAGCATCGTAACCCATCGTCATGCAGTTCTGAACGTTCTTGTTCTTCGCTCTGTGCTTTTTCCGGGGGTTGCTGTTCGTTCTAGAGGAAACCCTGTCATAGGACATGTGTTTGAAGTTGTGGGAACTCCTGTTGGAACTACCGTTGTAGTTCTGGTTTTTAATGTCACGGATGAAGTCGCTGTTGCTGCCGTATTGTATGACGTTATATTCGTGGTCTAAGGGGTCGTCGCCTTGAAGGGACTGAATAGCTGGATCGCAGTTGGAGTAATGGTCGTCGGAAGCGGATTCTATGCCGTTGTAGCCGGCCATGTTGGGATGATGTTTGATCAAATGATTGGTCACACCTTGACTGGACGTTGCATTACTGGATTCCGTGGAACTGCTATGGCCAGCGTTGGCTATGGAGCTGTGACCAGAGTAGTTTTCGGTTCCAGAGTTGTTATCGCAAGCGCCCGCAAGGGTATTCAGCTGGAACCTCGGGTGCTCCATCGGAGGCACTCCGCAGCACTGGTCAGGCATGTTGGGATGATGGCCGGCAGATTCGTATATGGGCTTTCCCGTTCTTAAAGTATACGTGTGTAGGTTCGTATTAGTATTGCAGATAGCGGGGTAGTCTGATTCGAATTGCTCGTTGCTGGACCCCGCTGTGCAAGGGAACAAACCTAAGCCGGATATCTTTTGCCCGTCAGCCTTCTCGTGCTGCAGAGACGCTACGATGCCGACCTTGAGGCTGATCACCCAAGAAATGAGAGCTACTATGCAGATCTCGATTAAACGCAACGAGAATTGGTAGCCCCATTGTAACCAGTTGAGCTTGGTCATATTGACTTGACTTATACCGAATATACCGTAAATTTGCAGCGTGGCCATCAGTACGAACAGCAACGCCGTAGCTAAATTTATATGGATCGCCTGATAAAGATTCTGAAAGCCGTGAATGTACGTGTGACTCTTCTTCTGAAGTATCGACTTAAGCATTTTATATACATATAGATAGCACAGACCTAGAGTCAAGCATGCCATGATAAATATTATTTGACAAGTTAGACCTAATACCCTTTTTTCGACCCCCTGCGAGGTCCTATAAATTGTATTACTATTCTCAAAGATATGCAACATCAGACACGAGAGGAGGTGGAGACCACCGCCAATAATGATCGTTCTGGAACGGAACAGGAAGGAACAGCAGGTGTTTTTGAAATTGATGCTGTTAGTCAGCAAGAACAATATGGTGCAAGCGAACGCTATGCTCAGAAATATTTCTGGGACGTGGAGCAATATCTCACTGATAAATACTGGCAATGAATTATTGATGTTATACGGGTCGTAGCACATGTAGAATATCCTCATGAGACACACGAATACTAGAATCAGATGGAGGATGATGAAGTAGTACTGGGTGAAGAGATGCGTGAACTTATTGTAACAAATGATCTTAAATATAGAGAATACGGCTAGTATCGTAAAAATAACTGTTGCTAGGTAAATGTGCACGTTCCAGGCGAAAGGCCACGTCGCGCCTGGTCGCTGCACAGGACCCTTGGAGTCCTGCTTAAGTATTTTCTTATCTGAATTGACATTAGCTAGATTATGGTATCTTTCTGTAGACATTTCGGGGTCTCTGAGATCGAAATGCACTGTCGTCGCCGGCGTGAACTCATCATTCCTACTATCATTTCTTTCTTTGTTAGTAGAATATTGTAGGTTTCTTCTAGTATTCGTTTCTCCGTTCTGGTCGACTATTAGAGGTCTATCTAGATTGTTCATTTCTGGATCGAGTACTGCTAAGACTGATCCTTCAGTTGAACTATCTCTGCTAGCATCACTGAGCGTGACTCCTTGTTCTTTCGTGATGTAGACATCACTCTTAGACGTTTTCTCTGTGTGCTGCGGCTTTGCTGTGACAGTTCTCAATAGAACATCAGGGATGTCTTCCTTCCTCCCATTGGATCCCGAGAGGATACGAGAGATGGTAGGGATGTTCAGGGAGTTTGGCACAAAGTCTGTGAAGTTGGCCTGGTCCGAGTGCTTTACATCTCCGTCTAGCTCCTCAGGCTGAAAAGAAAAGAAGATGGTTCAGTATTAACAGTTTGTAATATTTAAAAGGAAGATTATTGTTGTCAGCTACTTAACTGTTCGCAAAGGGTAAAGGCGAGTTAACTTATTTATTCGAAATTCAGTACTGCACGTAAGTTGCGATTGACTTGATATTTAATCTACTATAAATTTGATAAGAGCTGTTTATTTACTTTATTGTCAAGTCATGTATATTACTAAGTTGACATTGATATCTATGGATTTAAATCTGAAATAAATATTATTATTATTATTATTATAAAAGCCAGTCCATGTCCATTGTAAATGTACACAATAATAATCTATTAATAATAATAACTAAAAATCTACATGCTGCCAAAATACGGTATGAAACAAATTATAGAATTACTTGATATTTTCAAAGACCATAATAATATATTTATTATTCTATGTTACATAAATTTAATAATCATTAATTGTGATGTGACCGTCAGACAGAAAGTTTTTATTTTCGGATGTCTTTGCCTATTAATAATACCCATTATTCAAAGTACTTAAAGTCTGACTTATGGCTTCAGTCAAAGACCTGGGAAACCTAACAAATCATCCGTAATATTAATTCCAATAGGTAAATGAACGACTAAGGTTCTCTTCTATGGCTTCAGCGTGGTAACTCAGCGATTAGTATCAAAGTAATGTGTACCTTATGGCTAGGGGTATTGAGGGGCTTTTTCTTCGGCGGCTCGAATCCGGCCGGCGGCTGCGGTGGCGCGGGCGGAGGCGCCGGAACTTGAGGTGACGATGTCTCCTAAAAAAAAAAAGGTTTTGGTAAACATGTAGTTTTTAGGGTTTTCTTGCCAAAATGGCAAAAACGGAACCCTTTTCACCGCATAGCAATCCGTCTGTCCGTCTGCGGCTTAGCTCAGAGCTATGCTTTTGCTTAGCAATAATTAATAGAAAGTTGTAATTTTGCATAGATGGATGTAGCAATTCTGCCGACCAAGTGGTAAAATTTTAAAGTACCTCCCACAGACGTAGGGAATGCAAGGATCCTATCCTGGGCGTGTCCGACGCGCTCTTGGCCGGTTTTTTAATACAAGCATTTTTTTATTCTACTGGATGGCAAACGAGCAAGTGGGTCTCCTGATGGTACAGATCACCACCGCCCATAAACATCTGCAACACCAGGGGTATTGCAGATGCGTTGCCAACCTAGAGGCCTAAGATGGGATACCTCAAGTGCCAGTAATTTCACCGGCTGTCTTACTCTCCACGCCGAAACACAACAGTGCAAGCACTGCTGCTTCACGGCAGGATTAGCGAGCAAGATGGTGGTAGCAATTCGGGTTCTACCACCTGCAAAACCACCTTTGTTGACTGTTTTTGGATTGTCAACCAAAATACACATCTGTACCAAGTTTCAAGTCGATGCCATAACTATTAAGGAGTTCCCTCCTGCGGAGACGATACAGGCCGATATTGTCACCGGACTTACGTAAGTAAGTGTGCAATACGAATAATTAATTAATTTATTTATTAGTTAATCATGTAAGACTAGAGAAGAGAATGGTTAAAACTTCTCAAAATTGATGTAATGACAAGTCTGGACTGAACTGACCGAACATACAAGGATGCCTATTCTGGAGGGCAACCACGAAATTCAAAAATCGAAGTTCGTATCCGTCTCTCTCACTTTCGTACTAAGTAACATTAGCGCAAACGGGACGGCCTGTATATGGCCTGATCGAGAATTTTACTTTTAGTGGAGCTTACCTGTCCTGGGGGCCTGATGGGTATCCGCTCGTGTCCTGGCCCAAGCGAGGGTGGCGGGATAGGCCTCCGGTTAAGGTAGTTGTTCCCGTCTGTGTTTGTGCCTGGAATCGAAAGGAAATTTTATAAGACAACGAACAGAAATGTAGCTGTGATACAAACTAAAAATCATCAGTGTTTCGTTTCACCGAATATTTTTTTGTTCGAATTCGACTTGGTCGAATGACCGTTTGGTAGATATTTTTCTTTAAATTGAACTTGACAATATATATATATATATTTACATAGGATATTTAAAAGAGGTAAAGTTAGGTTATCTTAGGCATCGTCTTACCTCTAAGTGTAGGCTTGTCAGCAAACGGGTTCCTGTACTCAGGGGGCAGCGGGGGGGTGAAGAAGGCGCGGTTGGGGGGCGCGTATGACGGCACCGCGCCGTCCCCCACCCGCGCCAAAACCGCCGCGCCGTAGTTTTGAGGCGGCCTGTGGATAAAAAGTAAGTTATTTACTGATGTAGAAGGTACAATTGAAGTAAAAATTTACGTAAAAATAACCAAAATATAAATACAATTCGCCTAATTCCCGGCGGAAGAATGCCAATAATGAGGGCTGCTTGCATTTCCGCGCTGGGAGAAAAATATAACAAACATCTGCCTAATCCGACAAGAGTCCGACAAGAAACTCAACGAGGTACTTAATTATACAGTTTAGTTGATTAATTAATTATTTTAAGTGCTCTAAATGTATAAGTAATATATCCTTCTGAAATAGGCCTTTTCACAAAAATCACATATTTCATCAGTGCATCTTCGTTGATACGTAAGATTAGTGTAGCTCTTCCATTTTTCATTCCTCAAATCTTCTTTCTCCAATCACAAATTTACGTAGACCAAACCGCAGACGAGAAGTGCCTATGAAATAACTCTGTCACAATCGTCATATACTAGTAATTCCGACGCGAGATTGTCTTGCGGTAACATTAGAGCCGACCGCAGTATAGCACTTGCGGCGAACGATGTTGCAATGTTGATCTATATCATCTTCATCAGGGTAGAGAAAGGCTTTTTCACATTTATCATAATTTTTATTCGCTGATCTGTTTAGAAAGGTAGCAGATGGCAGATGGCAAGTTCACTATAAATCTCCGGTACCTATTGCCAAGAGTGGCAATTAGTTTATATAGTCTTTGTTTCTCTTATTTTTGTTACTAGCATGGTAATAAATAGTATATTTTTTATCGAAGGACTAAAATAAGCCCTCGGATAAATAGACACTAAACTAACCACCTCGGGTATATATTGACTTTTAGTCTCGAGGTGAAAGCTCTATTTTTCACTTCGATTGCGAGAAAAAGTCGTTAATCGTTTATGATTTACGCTCTACAACAATTTCAAAGTTTTCGCGGTAAGTATTTTTTTCCAACCAGACACACACACAAACACAGTCCATACACAAACTGGAATAAATAGAATGGCGCCACATTCTATGCGGAAAAAGCATAGAACTAAGAACATTTTCGTCATGAAAATGGTCCACACACAATCTTATTTTATGCGAAAAACTAAGCAAGTACTGGCTGTTTGAGTTTATCTAAGTCACTCGAAGTAAATTAAAAAAATATATATATATTTATTCCCTAGGGACTAAAGTACACACTTTGCTCCCGCCTCGTAAGGCTATATTGACCTACTTTTAGAGCATGAGAAGTGAAAAAGTTTTATTTTATATCTGTTTTAGTGCAACTCCAAGGTTCAGAAATGTTATTTTATTACCCAAAGGGCCGGTCATGCATTCGTAATTAGACTTATTGAATGGGAGTCCATGGGTAGTTGTTGTCTTCCATCAGATAGGTATGTTATCTGGTCGTTTGCTTCATTTAATAATACTACAAACTACAAACATGCAAATCAGTTTTTAGTTACAAACATAGGTACCAAGCGTTATTATAAATACAGTGTTTACTGCTACAGAATTCTTCTACCTATCAGAACATGAACGACTGAGCTTTGATCTCTTGGGCTAAAACTCGAAAACAGGATTCCCAAATCCCCTCAATAAATCGTCATCATCAGCATCATCATCAGCCTATAGCAGTCCAATGCTGGATATAGGCCTGACCAAAAATGAACTCGCTTAAAGAGGGCGTTTAGGTATTATATCAGATAGATATAATTATACAGGTAAGGTCCGGTTAAGACGACTAAGAAACCTCAATAGTTACAAATAAACACATCGTTTAAAATAACCCAGGCACGCATATAATCTACAATTCAAATCCTATATTCCGAAACCATTTGCATTGTCAACTGCACACACAATATGCATTCCGCATGCAAAATTCTAAGTCAGGATTTTTCTGAATATATCTACGCCTATTGCTAAAGGCAATGACCTAACAACCAGTATAAAAAGACCCGCGAACGCAAACTAATTCCAAAACCACAGAGGTCTTCGCAAAGAACGTCCAGTTTTGTTTGAGCTCTCTGTTGCACCGTTTTATATAAGCTGAGGGGTCTCGCAACGGTCATATGGAGATGTCAAAAATTGGCATACTGCCCACTCTCTGTGCCATTCAGGTTTATTTTAGATATGTACAGAGCATTTTAATGAACGGATACAAAAAGACGTTATTCTAGTACGCTTGTGACTTGAGACAAGATGGTGTTGTGTTCATTTCAAAATAGCATGCCGAAAGCATGACAAAGTAAACTTTCACGCTTTGCAATAAGAGTGAATTCATCACGACAATATACAGTGGATTAATATGTTATTTATGACTATAATAGTTGCGGATAATTTATCATAGGGGGTATAAACGCATTTAAATTGTATATTTACAGTTAATCATCTTTGCATATTGTTGTCTAAAGTTAAACAAACGCAGTCGGACTTCAGTTTAGTACCGCTACTCAACAAGAGATGGCGCTAACTGTTCACAATGAACAAGACGCGACTCGTTTAAATAAAACAATCGTCATTAGTATGTATTGTATAAAATGCATTAGATATTTATTATTTCCAAAAAAAAGCAACTGGCCACTTTTGTCTCAGTCCAAAGTAATATCTGTTAAATTAGAAAAAAGTAGGGTAAGTAAGTACTTCGAAACACGAGTTTTCTTTTTAATCTATTTTAGATACGTAGACTAATTTAATTTCACTATCCCGCGGGAACTATGGAATTCTTTGGCATAAAAATTATCCCATGTTCTTCCTCGGAACGCAAACTATCTGTATACCGAATTTCATCTAAATCAGTTCAGCGGTTTAGACGTGATGAAGTAATAAACAAACAAACAAACAGACATACAAACTTTCGCATTTATTATATTACAGTGGGATTGTCTTTTTGACTTAGATGAATCTCGAGCCCGAGACAGACTACATAACATTACATTCACTAATTCAGTAACTTAACATTTTGCCGAGATAACTAAATGTCAGTATTGCTAAAACTAAGATAAATCTTTTCGAAACAAAACCTCAAAAAGGATTAAAATGTTCCGAAAAACTTTCAGCGTAACCACGAGCGTTAAACTCGCAAAATATTCACTCGACACTTGAAATTAACATAATCTCCGTAAGTACAATTTAGCTTGAACTTTGTAAGACTTACTCCAGTTCTGAAGTCACGTATTTTATAAGCAGTCGCAGTTTATGATTTTTGTTATAAGATTTTCTCTGCCATGCGAATTTAGGGTTTAATTAGGTATGTAAATGCGAGTATGTGTTATGGAATAATTTGTTTAAGATAAGATTAATGATATTCAACTTTATTTTTAGCTAAAAATAAATTACTTTAAATAACAGATTATGAGTCCAGTTACTTTGAATATCTTTATTACATCTGTGTTATGTTTTAATCATCATAATTGCCAGTTATTTATCCTCTCAAAATAATTTATTTAAATATTTAAAAATAGCAACACTGACAAAGGCTGTCATTAACACATCGCGAAATTAAACTTTACGCTCATGCGCGTAGATCGTAATTGCATCGCTCGCCTAGGCGCAATTTTCCAAAAGGGATGCCAACGTTAATTTTTTATTACTTTTCACAAAACCAATTTCAATAACAAACCGTACAAAAGATCGAGCACAATGAAAACTTCTGGCAACAATTGCTTTTGGAAACTAAGTTTTAACCAACTTCGATCAAAGGAGTCATGTTATTCAAAAGCTATATAACTTGTCCAACAAAAAAAGCTTTAAACAGGCTTGCAATAGAATCCAATGTCGCTTGGCATAGAGGCGTGTGCGCAATTTGAAACTGTTTTTAAAGCCTTTGTTAATAAGAAAATGCGCAATGAATGGGAAAAGTTTTAACGGATCACCATTTCTGATTGATTGTTTGAATTAGAGTAATTTTCTTTACTACCATAACATGAAACTTCCCAATGAGAAAGTTTTTTTTTTTGGTGGCAATTATATAAGATAACATGCCATTAGGCTTTTGTGTTTACGTGTTTCATTTCGTAGGCTGTTTAATTTATTTATTTAGTACGTCCACATAACGTTATTTCAGTGTGAGCCATAAAACTACAGGTACTTTATTCCAACACTAATACGCATTATATGCATGGCAATTACGAAGTACATTATCATTGACCACAATGCAAGATGTCCATTACATTTTTATATTTAGGAAATAGATTATTTCGACACAACTGTGCAGTAAAAAACAGGTTACAAAGGAATCCAAAACACTAATAAAACACGTGGGCGTCAACATCAAAACATAATCGCGTCGCGCCATTACGGCGGAATCTCGAATAAAAAATTAGCCTAGCAATGTGTCGAGATGTTTAGATAACGCGTCGGTTTAAGTTCAGCACAATAACAATTTCATTAAGTGTTGCGCATAAAACGTTAACCACCCACGTCGGGACGGTCACGTTTCGTTCGATCTGGTTTGGTTAATTTGTCGTTGAGAAATGGCTACAGCAGGCGCGATGGGAGATGAGTTTAGTATATAGTCGTATAAAACCGGCCAAGAGCGTGTCGTACACGCCCAGGATAGGGTTCCGTAGCCATTACGAAAAAATCAAATAATATAAAACTTTCTAGTACTAACGGTATCTGAGCTTACCCGCGGACAGACATGGCGAAACTAAAAGGTCCCTAGTTGACTACGGAACCCTAAAAAGAGACTGGCTGATGCGGCGTGTAACTTTTAGACTAGGCGCAGTAAAAGGGATAAAAAAACAGTTTTAATGGCGTGTATTGGGTTTTCTCCATGGTAGGCAGATGGTAGTTTGCGCTGGCAGCGCTACCAGCACTGCCTACCTAGCTGGCTGTCTGCTCCATGCCCGCCGTAGGGTATAATGTATTAAATTATACTCTCGACTCTGGATGAAAAATTAAAAAGTACTTAGTAAATGAACATTTGTTTCAATGAACTAAAAGAATTTCCTTGCTCACCCGCGACCTTACGATAGCTAAGCTTATGCAAAATATGCGTGTTCATGCAGTTCCTCCACCTCCACACTGTAAGAACACACACAAATCACACAAACCCATCTATCACCACCACCACACTACACTGACGCGTTTCGAACTCAACCAGAGCTCATCTTCAGAGTGACACAACCGTACACCATGCTACCAGTTGTTAGACTAACGAACTACAACCACCGTTTTAACTTGTCACTGTAACTCCCCAAGTACCCACATACGTTTTATGAAACAAAACTACCCACAAATTATTAATATTTTTTTTAATTTTTAGGAAATTCTTTTAGTTCATTGATATGGACCTCCGCAAAGTAACGCCTGATTCAATGAACATTTGTTTCCACTGTTGCTGTTTAATTTTCGCGCAATCGAACCTTGATTGACCTTGTCTTATTAAAGCATCCTGATTCCAAATCCGTTCCACTGTGCCCATATCCCATGTGCCACGCATAATCGTGAGTTAGCAAGAGATACGGAATTTATGCGAGATTTTACGACGTCACAGGATAAATCGCTCGGAACGAACTTTTTACGCGCCGCTTAAGAGGTAATCCAACTTTAAGACGTTTAACATTCAGTTAATAAACTCATTGGGAGATAAGTACGGGTAAGTACCCATTAAGCTAAAAACTAGGCTGTCTGTCGTTTGGTTATTAAACATTATCTGGCACGACAGAGAAAGAAAGATGCGGATAGATAAAGATAGTAAGCGGCGCTAGTTGTTATAGGTGTATACCTCACTAGGTTACTCTATATTAAGTAGGTAACCTTTCTTTCCCGCGTGGTGGCCTAGTGGTTTGACCTATCGCCTCTCAAGCAGAGGGTCGTGGGTTCAAACCCCGGCTCGCACCTCTGAGTTTTTCGAAATTCATGTGCGGAATTACATTTGAAATTTACCACGAGCTTTGCGGTGAAGGAAAGCATCGTGAGGAAACCTGCACAAACCTGCGAAGCAGTTTAATGGTGCGTGTGAAGTTCCCAATCCGCACTGGGCCTGCGTGGGAACTATGGCCCAAGCCCTCTTGTTCTGAGAGGAGGCCTGTGCCCAGCAGTGGGACGTATATAGGCTGGGATGGAACCTTTCTTTAAAATTAATTTTGAATTTTCGTTACATTCTACCTTTTCATTGTAATGTCAAATCGTTAAAAGGTTAATTAGAAGAGATCCCTTTAAATGATCGTTATGCTCTGTTTATCTTGTTATCCGTTAGTCTCATGTTTTTTGTACAGTAAAAAAATTATCACAAGATAGTAAAAACAGCATTGAAATCTGTTGCGTAGTTACAGAGATAAGCTAAGGCTATTATACAGAGGGGCAGACGGCAGGAACCGACTTTGCTATAGATATAATATCTAAAGCGAGACTTCTATCGTTGGTTGAAGATGCCCAGTGGTTCAGTACCAGCTTATGTGATATCCAAAGGTACCTCAAAATAGGCCATTTCGTATCGCGAACATTTTACCCAGCAGTAAAATGCAAATTAATACTTGTTCGAAAAAATCTTGAAAAAATTTAGTACAAGCCATATTCATAAAATTGTCACTACACCGGGCATGATTTATGGTTAATAGCATGGTGTTATAATAGTTATTTATATCTACCACGACAGTGTTATAAATCTGAACGTCATTTAAAATGTTAATGACAAATGTCAGATCGTGAAACTAAATATTTTGACGGACTAACGGTTAACTTTACATCGAATGACACAAAGCTGTATTCTGTAAACATTTAGAATGCTTTAGGACTTTGTGGTAGTGGAATGACGAATGAATTAATCAAATTTACGATTGGATTCGTGTAATTAGTCAGTTTTGTCAAGACAATGAATATTGGGAGTGTCCGATTTCAAGCGAAATTAATTAATTTGGGGTTTAAGAGTTTATTCATGATTGATTGTTTGTTAGTGATTGTTACAATTCGTAAAAGTTAATTGATGGCAACAGTATCGAGACAACATCGGAAAGTTTCGCTATATACGCCATGGCTAAGTTTTTTACTCAACTCTGCTTGTAACTCCTCAAAGTCAAAGTCAAAGTCAAATTATCTTTATTCAATTTAGGCTATAACAAGCACTTATGAATGTCAAAAAAAATCTACCACCGGTTCGGAAAAACCTCTGCTGAGAAGAATCCGGCAAGAAACTCAACGAGGTATATATATTTTTTTAAAACAGATTTACAATATTATTAAATGATATGTATACATCACAAGTATTTAACACAACTTTATTTTTAACACAGTAGGTTCGCTATTTGAAGGGATCGCTAATGCGGATCGGAATTATTTCCAAATATCCCTGTCCATGATATAATCATTAACTTTATAATACGCCTTTGATATTAATGTCTTCTTGACAATAGATCTGAATTTTGTATCCGTTTCATTTATAATATTTTTTGGAATTTTATTATAAAAACGTATGCAATTTCCCAGAAAAGACTTTTTGGTTTTAGCCAGTCTGTAAGATGGAACTTTAAGCTTCCCTGTATCCCTCATATTTCTTAACCTGTGTAGTACGAGTGTCAACCATAAATTTACTCAACTCGGCTTCTAACTCCGTCGCATAGATTTTAACCTTCATAGTACGAGTGACAACAGTAAATTTACACATCTCGGCTTGTAACTCCGTTTTACAGTTCTTAACCTAGTACGAGTGGCAGTCGTGAATCTACTCAATTCGGCTTGTAACTCCCTCCGGCTCGAAGGCCGAAGGTCCTGTATAGTACGAATGACAACTATAAATCTACTCACCTCGGCTTGTGGTATGTGGGGTTGCTGTTTGTCTTGAGTATGTCAGCGTTGGGCACGGACGTGGGCAGCGCGTGTTCTCGCTCCAACTCCGTCTCATAGTTCTCAAGCGGCACGTGCTTGCCTGGCAACGGATCCGCTGTAACAAACAAATAAATGGTTAGACAGCAGATACTTCAATACTTATATTCAATATTCCGACAAATTAAGAACTGCCTCCTTATTTTGAAGTCAGGCAAAAAGGATAATATGTTAGTTAAACTTTCGCAATTCTCACTGTCGCAACGATGAGGTCGAAACGTCGAAGTAATTTTGATAAAAAAAAGTAAAGTTTGGCTTGGCCAAGCCTAGGTCCGCCTTTGTCGGACACTAGGGTTGCCAACTTTTTTTACAAGAAAAAAAGTATAATTTACGTCTGAGAAGGGAAATAAACAGTATTTTAGAAAAATGAACAGTATTTTCTACTTTTCATGTTTTAAAGACAAATTTTTGGGTGCTTCTCGCACAAGTTATAAATTTAGTTTCATTTTTAAAAGCTTCACAGACTTCGTCAGAATCAAAACTAAAATTAAGATAAATAAGGAGGAAATTTTTTATTAAATTAACATTAGCAGATTCGTTCTGAACCACCACTATTGTGACTACGAGTATATATGCTGCAGGTACTGACTTAGTGTATGCTAGTGTTAGGCAATGTTGATGCTGAAAACAGTATTTTACATACTTTATTTTAGTTCAACAGTAAAAAGTATAATGTAGTGAAAAACAGTATACTACTGTTTTTTTAACAGTATAGTTGGCAACCCTAGACACAACATGGAGGACATCTTCGCCGTCAAAAACGTACCGATCAATTTCGAGAACCAACCGTCAAACAAATGAAATTAGCACATCCGTAAACAAAATTAAACTGCGCTAGTGCGCATCGCGTCGTGTTCCCAATTCAAATTAACTCGCTCTACTCGGAACACAATTATCACCGGCCAGCGTCTTATTTCATCAAACGGCCACTGAGTTGCCAGTTTAGCCTGTTCTTGACTGTTCGGTTACATTTGGCCAGTTTTTGGATGCGCTAAACTAGGTGTTTGCAAGTTGCAAGTTTATTGCGAACTGTTACAATGATAAAATCATGCTATCCAGATACAGAACAGAGTAAAGCAGTATTTGTTTAGTTAAAATATATATTATACAAACAACGAAAAACATCTTACAATAATTTTATAAAAAACGATGTCATGTTGAAGACGCGTAGCAATTTAAATTTAATATGAATATAGCAATATTATATAAACTTATAACATGTCTTTATGAACCGACTTTTCTTAATTCACCAAAGGACGTCCTTACAAATCGGAAATCGACAACAATTAGATCTTTTATATTACGTACCAGATATTTCCTATTTTTTGTCACGAAACTCCCGTTTTTGAATGTTCTTTGATAAAGAATCGTCAATTTCTGTAACCACAACCTGACAACACTGGCAGCTATTTGCCTTCCCACGTCGGTCGCTATCCGATTCGGATTTCAAAGGAATTCTATCGCCATTGTTCTAAATTTGAATGTTGATAGTGTTGTTTCGGGCTATCGATATTGTCAGGGGCGATTCGATTACAGGATTGCGCAAAAAGGAACGCAATTGTTTACTTACGCAGTAGGTAACTTTAGTAACATTTAATTGGAGTTTCCTATAGTAAAAAGGAAGAAAGCCAATCTTGTCCTACTCGAGTGTGTTTTATGGTATACTTAGTTCTGTCTACTTTAAAAGTAAGACAAATCGACGCTATAATATTTTACTATCTTACACATAACGATAAACTGTCACTAATTTATATGCTGCTGTTGAAGATTTCTAAATAAATGTTTTTTGTTTTTTTTTGTTAGTATGTCTATTAATACAAAGTTTAATTTATGACCTATTCCAATCAAATGCTTTAGCTTAAAATGAGTAAAATGTAAATAATGCCATATTTATTCCCACGTCACGGTAACACTGAAGATATTTCGTAACATAGTTCGTCTTTCGATAGGGTCGATAGTTTATCGTTAAATGACCCAGTATCGGTATTGCTATCTCGTTCCAATACAATGTATGCACTGACGATGGCTATACCTAACCTCTACTAAGAAATTTTCGTATCGCACGTATCTAAGTATACCGTTTATTGTACAAATATGAAGAAACAAACTCAAATGGTAAAAAAACACCTGGTTCCTGTGTAAAAAACCATCGATTTATTTCGTCGGTTAAATTATCAGAACATAATTAATAAAGGCGAGTGTATCGCCTATTGCAAGGCCGGCAACGCACCCGCAGTCCTAATAATGCTGTGTGTCCATGGGCGGCGGTGATCACTTACCATCAGGTGAACCGCCAGCTCTTTTGCCAGCTGTTTGATAAAAAAAATTGGACACATATTTTTCTTTTGTCAATCGAACAAAATATTATAAGATTGATTGATGTGAAGTGCGTCAAATTTCGGATGTCGGGTCCCGTGACGTCACACGGACCTTTGCTGGCTATATCTACATTGAAACACTTGTACAAAGGCGAACTTACCTCTTCAAGGGAATTCTACCCGTTAATCTTTGTGTGAAAGAAGCATTTAGTTGCCGACAAAGAGTGAGTTGGCGAATATAACATTTAAGTTATCGGGTAACAGCCATTATTCTGGCAATTTTTGTCCATATTAAAGAGTCTGGCCCATTTAGCTCATTCAGGAAAACAAAAGTTTTATGGCTTTACCTTAGCTTAACATCCACAGGAAATGCAAGTTCTTTCTTGTTCTGTGAATTGCTTCGGCTAGGGTTTTAAATGATCCCTTGTCTATCGACAAATGAAGGTCATAGTCAGTTTGCGACTTATCAAAACTTTTTTTTTAATAAAGAATCTTTGGAGTGCAACCCTACTGTATAAAACAAACCATTACAAAACACAGACGTCTGTTTGCATTCTGGATGAAAACAAAATGTGTCTACCTAACCTACAGTAATAAAATAGTCTCGAAACTGAGGAAATTGTTATGATAACATTACTTAAGCTCTCGTGAGACTGATTTATACAATAACAGAATTAAACGGCTCAATTGGAATAAATCAGAAACAGTCCGACCAGTTTCGATCTTTTCTGAAGATCTTGTTCAGAGGCGTGTCACGACGGTGGCGCCCCCGCATTGCCTCACGGCGCTTTTGTTACTATTTTTCAGTACATGTAGGTACATATTTAATTAAATTTTCACCCTTCCTACTTAATTTATTTCAATAAATTTCAAAGAATAAACAAAAGAAATAAAAGGTACAATAATACATAAAATATACATATAATATTTCCGGAGTGAAAAATTACAAGAATCATAGAAGCAACTCCCCTTTCCATTAAAATAGTCTACGTCAATTTAGGTTCATTGACATGACAGTCAAGTAAGTTTGACTCTATTTGGCTTTGAAGAAGATTTTATGTTTTGTGGGTATTTTTGTAATACGACGTATAAGGTCATTAGCCTTTTCTTTATTTAATATCGATTTAGGTGTAGTCAGTTCGTTGACATGTTCGATAAGATATATGTTAAGATATCGGGAATACTGAACACCGCTATAACTCCTTTAGTATGTAGCTATTGCCCGCGCCTTCGTCTGCTAAGAATTCGTTTATCGCGCGTCCGAGTGTACCTACCATAAAAAAATCCGGGATAAAAAATATCGGGCATCAAACTACCTTCAAAACCAAGTTTATGCGTGCAAGCGTAACAAGCAAATAAAAATACAAAGTTACTCACTTTTTCGCATATATAATAATACTTAAGTTCGCAGACGAATAAGTCCCAAATTATCACGATCTACTTCACGATCGCGGTTGAATACTTTAGGTAAGCGTGAAAGTGTAATTAACAAACAAACAAACATAATGTACCAGTTTTGCAGTATGATATTAATAGGGATAGTTAGGATTAATTCATGACACATAGTTTTATACTGTAGGGAAATTAGTCATTTGCATCGCTAAATATATGATGACGTTCAAATTGTCATTGCAACTGTACGTTGCGGTTGACAAGTGACAATGAACTGACATGCATACTTTGACTCATGTAGTCAAGATTGTAAAAAACTAGCCAAGTACGAGAAGTTTTCGATGTGGCTACAAATATAAAAGCAAGCAACAATGTAAGTTAGCATTACAGTATAGTATTAATGAAAAACGAAATATTCTTTTGATTTTTCCGCACTTGAGCTGTGAGATCTCACTTCTTGACAAGTATTATAATTTTAGGAAGACCTTATATATACCTTTGATTCTCATGAATTTTTATTAAAATACACTTTCAAAAGGAATGTTGTATCTTATGATTGTGCACTTTAAAATTATTTTCAAAGAATATTTAACATAAGGTTTTCTTTTCACGCATAGAATCCTAAAATCCTCAGTAAGCTCGCTTTACTAAACCCTATCTCTCATCATCAACTTAACATCAAGAACTCAAAATAGTCACTTATTATTATATAATATAATTACAATAATCACTAATCTCAAGAAGCTTCAATTAATATTTAATTTAAACTTTGACCAAACCGCCTCCTTAAATTAAATTATTTTTCTGTTTTTTCGTCGTGGGAACGCGTTATAAAATGCAGTTAAAATATAAAAAAAGGAGCGAGCGCTCCATCAAACTAACAAAAAGTGCTGAGCGCGGAAATTTAATTATTATCTCGATAAAACTTGTCGGACGGGTTCGGTCTGTATTCGACAAAGACGTGAGTAGCGTATGATCAGTCGCGGGTTCCGTTGATGAACATCTTTAGACTTACGTTCCACTGCTACTGCTAGGCCCAGAGCGGATAAAGAAGTTAATGTACAGTCAAGGTTGTAAATATACTGAGCGGCACAAAATTTGGCCCACTCTACATACATACAAAATTAAATTACCTATTACTGTATACATTTGAGGGCCAGATTTTTTGCCGCTGAGGGGTCAATCAAGTATTACGTAAGCACCAAAGGGGGCGGGGGTCTTGCTTTGCTTATTTTTGATGACATGGGGGACGGGGGGGTCTAGATAGTGCTTACGTCAGCAATAGTTATTAATTATTTCTCGTTTTTTTTTGCAAAATGTAGTAGGTTTTAATTCAAGATAATATGGCTACCCTACAAACTTGCAACAAATTTACATGAATAACAATAAAGAAACGCGAATATTTTATTATTTTATTTACGCGAATATGGCATTTAAGATACTCAAAAAACTGTTTACTGTTTTGTTCCAAGTGCTGCACTCTGACGGCAGAAAACTGCAGTAATATTTCCTATTGCTACTCAGTTTTATGTAGATTGCCTCACGTTGCTAACATTCGCCTAAAAGCTCAGGGTAAAATTTCAAATACGGCAAACAATTTCTGAAAAACTCAGCGGTGCGAGCTCGGGCTCGAAGCCACGACCCTCTGCTTGAAAGGCTATAGCTCAAACCACTAGGATACCACAGTTTTTAATGAAGTTGTGTTAAATTTCCGACACAAAAAGAGGAGTGTTATAAGTTAGACGCCTATGTCTGTCTGTTTGTCTGTCACCAAATGGCAGTCCGCGGTCCGGATCCGGACCGTCAGCCTATTTTGTGCGGACTTTAAGTAAACAGTAACTTGTATTATTGAGTACGTAATTTAATAATTAACATTGATATGCTACTTTTTGTAAATAACATTTATATATTTAATAAACTTAAGTAGAAACGGACCGCGATGGTATTTTTACTTTAAAAACCGGACCCCCGAGGAAACTAATTGGTGATCCCTGCACTAGATAAGACTTCACATGAAACCCTAACAGCAACAAAGAATCGGTAAGTTATCGATGAATCATCGACGATTACCGGTGAATCGATGTTAACCGCAAGGTTAGAAAAACTGACTCACAGGCTACCTGTGAATTGACAGCTTTACCTGCAAAACTATTACGTTCTTGGAAACAATAGAGTGCGGTTCTGTTTGTTTATTACAATAGATTGTAAACCAATATACATATACAAGGTGAATTGAAATTAACCCGAAATATTTCAGTAGATTGTTTTAATCCCACTAATATCCCAAATGCGAAAGTCTGTAGTCTGTTTGTTTGTTATCTCATCACGTCAAAACCGCTGAACCGATTAAGATGAAATTCGGTATACAGATAGTTTAAGTCCCGTAGAAAGACATAGGATAGTTTCATCCCGGAAAATTGAATAATTCTCGTGGGATAACGGTAACTGAATTCTACGCCGATTAACGGCTAGGGTAACTATTAACAATTATTTTGCTCACCCGCGACCTTAAACTAGGTACATCATCTACATCTACACTGTAAGAACACACACAAATCACACAAACAATATCACCACCATCACACTACACTGACGTGTTTCGAACTCAACCAGAGTTCATCCTCAGAGATCCTCTGGGTCAGTTAACTGAACACCTCTGTAATGTTTTCAGGGTTTTTTTACTGTGGTTAAAAATTTAAAGTTTCTATTCATCGATAGATATTTTAAGTGTATCGCGTCAAAGGCGGAATTTCGTAATACAGACAAATAAGTTGGGATGATGATGATGATAATGAGGAATTTTGTGAGCTGTAGGTGTACCTAAGTACCTAGGTCGGTAAAGATAAGCTAAAACCAACTCCCGTAATTGCTTTGTAGTTGCAATGCAACGGTAAAATCGCACGAAGATGATATTTCAAATAATTAAGCGAAGTTTTATTTCAAACATTCTTTATCATCAAGGTGGGTGGTATTCCACAAAAACAATCTCCCGGCCAATTTTTTTAAACGAAGAAAGCAAAGGTCAATGGCCGCCATTTGTTTTCAATTAACCGACAATTGCAAGTCTGGTCGCATTAATTGAAGAGTTCCGTTTTTTTAGTCCGAGCCCCTATGGAAAATGCTTTTACTTTGTCATGTAGTCGTATGCGCAGATACCAACAGACTTAACGAGAGCTGGTAAATCATAGACTTTGATAATTAATGACAATCAATAAAAGTTCACGGTTGTAAATTCAGGGACGCCTTCCCGCGCGAAGATATTGACAGTAATTTTGCAAAAAACAGAATTTCAGTTTTTTTTTGAGATAATGAAAAATTTACCGTAAAATGGATAGAGGCAAAAATTTGGACCACGGTCATTAATATAGGTACAAAATATAAATAAATTAGGTAATCAAAACGACTGATGCAACACGCATGTCAAACGCTACGACATTTATGTACCTTACAGATCGTTAAGTCCTATTAAAAAAACATTACAGCTCTAGTAATTAACTTGAATGGATACCTATAAAACCTAACGTTCCAATAAGTAATATAACAGCATCCTGCCCTTGACCTTCCTGAAATATTCTAAACGTATTCGAATTTCGCTCAAAGCCTACAACATAAAAAAAAATCCTATGTAATCCGAGTAAGGTTCGTTTTCCTACACGCCGTAAGTAAACATAAGACTTTGAAATACCAAGCTATAACCCGCGTAAACCATTAAATATTTATAGGAAACTTAGAAGAGAAAAAGTAGAGTAGCGAGGTAGAAAAATACGCTCGGAATCCTATAAATGTCTTAAATATTTTGAAGATTTCCGCGAGAAAAGTTCACGTGTAGGATTTTATCATTTGAAATAGTCTGTTTCTTATATGTGCAGTTTTATGTTTTGTCTAAAGCCATGGGTTGAGTGAACATTCGAGGGTTTCGACGGCTTGGGTTAGATTTTCCTACCACGATTATAACCACAACGGAAAGAATAGTGGCGACAACTTTAATTAAACTACACGCAGCAGCGGTATCGACTTTCATTTTCATAAACAGTAAACTCTGAGCATCATCTGTTTTAAATTAAAATTAATTTATTTCGTCAAAAAGGTATAATTAGGCGAGAGATAAACAAAGAAAAGAACAAACAAACAAATCATTTGGAGAATAGGTTGGCACAATGACAGTAAAATTAGTATAAGATAGGGCGATAGGTTAGGTACAGGTGAATTAAGGTGATAAAAATAATCAAATTAAATCAAATGTCACAAAATTAGTTTTCTTAACAATATACAAATGCTGAAAGAATAATTTAGTCATATACGACCCACAGCCGAAACCAAATTTTGGAACAGTAATACTAACACTAGACCTACAGACTTTAAATTTCATACACATGTACCTTGATCATAGATATCAAATGTGCAAAGATCTGAAATTCCAATGCATTTATGGGGGCAAAGCCGTTGGAACAGCTAATAAGTATAAATAAGAAATGCAGTGAAACGCATCCTATAAATTGGACTGAAGATGCGATTAAATTCAACAACACAAAGACTTGTAATAAAAAATAAAACCTTTCACGCTTCAACAGTTTCTATCGCCGTCATTTTCGACCTCTAAACCTCTAAAACAGGACAACGTCACTCATAGCCGACTGTACTTAGATAAAAAGGTCCTTATACACCTTTCCTCTAAATGGGCCACTCTAAGTGGCACTCAAGCCTCAGAAAAGAATGACAATTATCGTTCAGAATAAACAGGGTGGAAGACAATTCAATTTTTTAAGGAGTTTTCCTTTTTCTATGATGCTGTTAATGACTTAATGTTTTTCTTTGCGATGTTACGTCCCCGAATATCTTGATTTCTTCGGTAATAAGAATTTGACTTTTAGGTAGCGAAGCTTTCAAATAACGTCAGGTTTAGATTTACTCACGCCCTAGCTGAGTAAATTATTAACCCAAGTCATCATCATCATTGTCATATCAGCTGTAGGACGTCTACTGTTAGACATGGGCCTCCCCCATAGACCTCCAGTTGTTTCGATTGAAAGTGGCCTGCACCCACCGTGAACCCGTTGCTTTAACTAAGACATCCGTCCACCTCGTTGGTAGCCGGTTCCTATTCCTACACGCTTGCCGATCCGCGGTCTAAATTCGATAACTTTTCGGCTCCTATGTCTTTTACTTCTTGAGTAATTATCAGTTAATCTTACATGTTGTCTCAACACAACCTTCACTTCAACACTCCATAAAGGGTAAAAGTCTATAAAGCAGATAACGCCTAATGGCAGAATCCTGTTAAGAGCCAAAGATAACAGAAATAACTCTGGAATGAACCAGTATTTACCGTTAGCGGAAACGGAACAAGAAAAGTTAATAAATGGAGTTGAACGTACAGTACTTATTTTCAGGAGTCGAATGGTGCGGGTTTCCAAGGCGTGTCTTTTTGTGAAGTTGCTGATGCTTTGTTCTTTAGATTGAGGCTTCTAGCGTCGCTTGAATGGAACCCTTTCGTTGTCAATAAGTCACAGATGGTGACTATTCCAACACTGACTGTATGGATAGTGACTGTAATTAGTAATGTATCATTTTTGATACAAGCTTATTGCTGCTTCTTTTTCATCCAAATTACATTTCCGTACCAAAAACGTCGATGCCATTGACCGTTGAGGAGTTCCGTCCTTTGGAGAAAACCCTGGCTGAACCACCAGGACATCATCATGACACTATCAGATTGTTGTATCACCAGATTAACATAAGTATGCCAAATTTCAAGTCAATCCCACCACTGGAAGAGGGTCAATTTTAACTTCCAAAATTTGACCCGCGCATATCTACATACATACTATATATTAAATGGCTGTTTCACCACCCATTGACTGATTTTATTTGACGGACAAATGTGATGCCGTCTCCGTCTATTCTAACAAAACAAACAGAGACTGTGTCACGTTTATCCGTCAGATAAATTTAATCAATGGATCGTGAAACAAGGGGTTGTAATAAAAAGGTAGCTTAGGTACCATGTTGTAAATGAATTAATACCCATCCCGTAGTCCAAGGGGCTGTTTTACAATCCATTGATTAATTGTAACTGACGGACAAATGTGATGCCGTCTCTGTTGGTTTTGTTCGAATAGGCGGAGACGGCATCACATTTATCCGTCAGTTAAAGTCTTAAAGTTAATCAATGGGTGGTGAAACAGCCCCTAAGTATAGACAAACGACATTTTGCGCGGGTGTCTATAAAACAACGTAAATGAAACCACGATGTTATTACCGGGAACTTCCATGGGATTTAAGTGCAGTACCGGAATACCTTTGTAATGCCGAAATCAAGTATTAAATGAAATGTATTAAATTTTCTTTTCTTTTCTTTCACAGAGATTAACATAAAAACTGATGTTTTCTACATATGCGTTAAATAAATATGTTAAAGACTAGACACATGACAAATCAACCAAAGAAGTTTTCCAGCCTTTCCATTTTCCATTTGAATTCTTAATTAACTAAGAACAATTCTAACTGTGGAATTCACTCTTTCCACCGCAGCTGAATAAGCTATCCCCCTAAGTAATTGCTTAACCAAGGTCGGGTGCCGTTTTAAGCAAAAAATATACTATGTTTGATAAAATAAAATAAAAATGTGTTTTTTCCAACTCTGCAGCATTTTAAAAAAGGTCTCTAATCAAAGACACCATTAATTTTTCAGATCCATTTCCCAAAACTACACACACGCGCGAAGCTGGGGCGCGTCACTGTACGGCCAAAAGCATTAATCTGTCATCTCCCAGGATAACAGGATCAAAGGAATTTGGGCACAAATTTGTGCCTCTGGGAGAGGACAGGTTAATATATATACGTAACCAAGTCGTCAAAAATATCTATACACCTTTATGCCACTAGACATAAGGTCGATGTATACATATTTTGACGATATGGCTGTAAATATACTCGTATATACAAACCTTCAGTGAAAAATTATCTAACTGATGGTAAAAAGCGCATTTAAATCCGTTGCTTAGTTTAAAAAATTCAAGCGTACAGACGGCGGAAAGTGATTTTATTTTATACTATGTAAAGAAAATTGTATTACGATGCCGATTCCTTTGTATGTTTGAGATACGGAACCATGAGAATAACAAAACTGTAAAATACGAGTAGATGATATCCTGCCAATATCAGCCTCATATCCCTAACGGGTGCTTACACTTTAATTGGGTATACTCGTACTGTACTATATAACTTGTTAGTATCTCTGTATCGTATACCCTTAATCAAAATGCCCTTTAAATCTTATCAGAGGGGTCCTATTACGAACTTAATAACTCCGGCCCATTTTCGACAAGTCGCCGACTTAGAAATTGATGATAACCTCTGATATCCCTCACTTGGCACAATGGCTTCAACTTTCAGCACTTTGCGACGAAAGAGGGTCGAGAATATTTTTCGGGGATGGAAATTATCTTTTAGAATAGATTATATTGTAAATTATATAGCAGGGGGTGTTAAAAGTTTAGAATCTGCCCGTTTCTATGCTGAACCTGATTTTAATATTAATTTGTGTTTTTAATTTTCTTAAAGCAATCCGGTGTTTTACGTTAGCTAGCTATGACAGAACTTTACGGCAGATTTTCTTTAAAATAATCCAACGTTTTCATTTACAAATAGCGGCAGAAAGAGGAGTAGGTAATAATGATTGATACCAATTGACCTAGTCCCAAACAAAGCAAAGCTTATACAGTCGAAGTCAATATCTTTACCACTGCATGCCTTTCTGACCATTTTACACAAAAGTGCTCTTCGACTTCGACTGTACTATGTGTACTTGCCAACAGATAAACGTTATATACACATACTCAAAACGCAGGCATTAAACATCAAAGTCTAGAGAACAATCATTCATATTTAGTCGTCAGTGGAAATTCTAAAATCTAGAATAAAACAACCAAGTTAAGTCTCACAACTCTCGCAAGATATACATATTTCAATAGAGTTATTTAATTTTATCTCAGAGTTGTCAAGTTCCTAGTGCTGTCAAGCACCGTCGCTTAGTAACGCAGCAGCCTGGCAAAGGTAATCGAATCAATTAGTGCTATAACACTACACTGTTAGAGCTAGCACAATCTAGCCCAGCTTCTTGGGAAACAGGTAGAGCATTATTAGTAGAGTAATCCAGTTTATGTTATATTATACCCTTCGCAATTTTTGCTTGTTGAAATATAGAGGGCAATAAAATACGTACAAACTGACCTCATTTTTTTTTAAGTCTGTTAGACTGGATTGCTTCGACTAATGGATCCGAACTGTTTTGGTTAGTTGGTCTGTAGTAAGGGAATGCGATCTATGTCCTGTTGCCACCATGTCATCAGACACTCAAGTGACATATGAAGCTTGTGGTAGATGAAGCCAGGACGATCGGACATGATTTCAATATACGTCATATGCACATCATGTTACACAGACACATACTTTTCCAGCTATATAATGTACTATCGAACCATTTACTCACCGTAGAACGTTGTTACATTAGGCTTGATAATAAATTCTCTAATCAAGCAATGCAATGTCACTAGGCTTTTTTTGTGAAACGGTTCCACAGTGGATCAAGTCTCTGTTAATTTGATAAGTAGCACATATTATGTACCTTTAGTATCTTTATGTTGGGAATTTATTTGAAATTGATCAAAATATCTCCTAGAAAACACGCGTATACTCAAGTTAATCAAAGATACATCAATGATACTACTAATACTACTAAAAGTTATATTATAAATATAATTCTTCGGTCCCAATCTTTTACTATTCGATAGTTAATTATTAATATTCTTATTCTAGTATACAAAAACGTACAGCCAATTAAGTGGAAGAAACACAATTTCTGTTAAAGGAAGCGAATCTGCTTCAGAGAACTCAGCTATTCGCGACTACTTAAAAGGATTTAAAATATACAGACCCTCAGCAATAAACATAAGAGTATATGGGGTCATAAACGAAGAAAACATTTCTCAGTACGGCAGTAAAAATATCAATTTGGCATGCACGCACTACGAAGGTTTAAAGGGTTATAAATAATGAATTTTTAATAGGCATGACGTATGATTTCTGGGGAACGTTCAGAAATGTATTATTTATTTAACATTACTGTCTTGTTTACCATCTGAATTATTTTCTTGACGATTGTTTTTGTGTGCTCACATGTTGCATTCTGTTGGACATAGATCTCTAGTTGCTTCGGTTGGAAGCGGCCGGCATCCACCATGAACCCGCAGCTCTAACCAGGTCATCCGACCATCTTGTTGGTAGACGTCCTATGCTGCGCTTGCCAATCCACGGTCTCCATTCGAGAACTTTTCGGCCCCAACGGCCATCTCTTCTCCGTGCTATATGGCCTGCCCATTGCCACTTCAATTAGCTAATTCGTTTGGCTATGGCTATGCATGGCATGTTGCATCGGATCCAATTTATTGACTCGAATTAAACACCATGAAAAGGTGCAATCGAACTATAAACAAGACAGTATTTCTTTGTGTTCGATCTTTATCTGTTATGGTCGGTTTTTTTTTATTTGTAACATCTTATAAGCATAGCAAACTTACTCTTTATTTCCATTTTAGTTCATGTTATTAACTAACTAGAAGACACACAAGAAATATCAACGACGGATATACAGTAGATAAAGCGAGGCATGGAGTTTATAGGAAAACGGTTAAAAAACCGACGAATGGTGTTTTACTGCATACTGTCATCGAATTTATCTTATAGCTTGAACACTGTTTTATAAACATCTAACACCTAACTAACCTCAAACATCGGGTTACTATTTATTTTATTAAACAACCGTTAAATCACCCTACACTTAACCGCATCCCAGCAGCACAAAAAAAGTCATTTGTACTTCCGTTGCCCCTAAAAATAGTTTTTGTGTACGTTACGGTTTTAACCTCTGGGGGGTTGACTTTCCCTTTTTATAGTTTTAAACAGACATAGTTTAGTTTGTTACCCTGTTTGGTTAAATTACCGAAAGGGTTAAAAACGGAAATTACTTTTGGGGCTAATGATATAGGGTCCTTCTAGTTTAATTTTTATTCGCTTTTTTATTGACACATTAGGCAAAGTAAGGTTACTTCAGACCTTTTGGATCACTATGTCATTCATGATTTTGTTCTATCTAATCCTTACTACCTCTGTCCTACTGGAATTATTAATGTGAAAGTTTGTAATTCTGTATGTTTGTTACTTCTTCACGCTAAAATATATAACATGTTTATTTTATTATGAATATGCCTTATAAAAATGTCCTTCCGTGTCCTAGTAGGCGGGGCTTAAAAGCGTGTTCTGCGCGTCATTTGACCGACATCTTACATTGCATCACGCGAGCAAACCAATCCCTGCTTTCTTTCTGAATTTTAACCAATCAACAAGCACGTCTATTTGCAACCTCGAGAATGATTCGTATTTGAATCATAAGTCGTTTTGGTTTAAGGTACGGCCAGTTTATGCGTGGATTTTTTCTGAGTTACGCTTCCTGACTTATTATTTATTCGTAGATATTTTATTGGTATAAAGATAGCTCGACATCTGGACTAGAATAACACATAAGCTACTTTTTATCCCGATGTTTCCATCGATCGAGATAATACCGGGATTCAACGTTTATAAAATCCACGAAGTGAGTTTTAGGAATCCCCATAGGTATTTGTAGGAAACGGCGTATCTGACTGTGCCAGACAGTCTGCCAACAGAAGGGTATGGCGGGAGATCGTACGGAGAGCTGTGTTCGCCTCTACCACCGCCGCGGACGCCTCAATGTGACCACGACCGCTCTGCCAAGAGCGACACGACAAAGAAGAAGATAGGTATTTAGCGAAATCCCGGAATTTTGATATTTAATGGTTCTAATGGTTTTAGCATGTGAAGCCGGGGGTAAACACTAGTTATATTACAGTCGCGAAACTTACCCTGTACGGTCAAGGACTTTAATTCATGAGCCACCATGGAACCTTTTCAAAGGAAAAGTTTCCTTGTTAATTAATGCGACGTCACTATGAAGTTTACTGTGAAATGGTTCCGTGGAGAGTCAGGGATTAAAGTCCTTGACCGCACATGAAGATATCTTGAGCCCTGGGAAGTACACTGGATAGTTTTTAAACAACAATATTATTATAATGTGATGATAATGGAGAAGTTACCGGCAACAGCTATTTATTTGTTATTTGTACTTATATTGAAAATAAATAAGGACGTCGTTCAAGTAATCAAAGTTTAATATTTCTATAAACATACCTGAAGCTAATTTCACAATTTTTTGTGGAAACCTTCTTTTCGTTAATGTCAATTAGGATCAAACATGGTGTACTTAGCCCATAGACTTAAGTAAGCGTTCTGAGGAGACCCTTAGGAGGGACGGCCTTGAGGACTCGACGAATTTCAAGGATCCCTGCCCGTTTGAGGTTAATTTGGGATTGTGGGTCATGCATGAGTAATTGGGTTGGTAATGTTGGTATATATATTTTCATAAAATGTAAACGTGCTTGGACAAGTTAGAATGTTCTACAAGAAAGTATTTTTGTCACAACTTCCATTTTTATTACAAGTTTTTGCTGACGGCATTTTTTGTTAACGTTTTTGCAGTGTCATCCAACTACATATCCGTAAGAAATTTCAAGTCATCCGATTACTGGAAGTGGGTGAAATTTGATTTAGGTACAAGTTTTGAAGACATGTATATAAAAATATACTGCCCTAGTGAACAGTAAAATTCTAAAAACTTCAAAATTAGACCACCCACTTTCTAAAAGAAAACTTTCATTTCGCAGCAGCAAACACAACGTGGCTCCAAAAGTGAACAGCGTTTCCGAACGCATCTGCAAACTTTTAGCTACTCAACAATAGATGGCGCCACAAGTTTGCGATTTGCGAAAGAACTTTGTGATTATTACATTTTGCGTAAAAAGCTCACGAAACGACTAATTCGATATGAAAATTACCTACTTCAAATTCAATAAATCACAAATTTATATTTAGCGAGGCAATAAAACCGCGTAACCCACGTTTTAATACTAAAACGCTAAAAACATTTATGCTGTTGTAAAAATCTGAGTGAATACCGTTGATGCTTTTTACGACGAAGAAATAGTTGTTACTTATCTTAATTTAGGAGCTTGTAGCAATAAAGTTTACGGCACTCTTAATACGTTAATTTACTTAAGGTTTTTTTTTGGTATTTTTTATTGATTCAAATTTACGGGTTAACGTTCTGATAATAATCCACACTATTTTATGATTAAGCTATCTAAACTCAAGGGACTGAGCAATTTGAAATAAATCTCATTAGAACTTACGGGTGAGGTCGGATTTCATAAGTTAATCCGACTTTTCTAGACCTTTGCTGACCTTAAAAGGTCACGTCAGGGACGGAATTAGTGTCTAACACAACAAAGTACAAAACATGACCACGGATAAAATAATAACGGCGTATTTTTAGGCAAGCGTAATTTTTTGAGTTGTGAGTCAGGCATTTTCGGTTGCGTAATTTTGATTTCATACAAGTGATACGACTCATTTTGAGTCTGGTCAAACTGGACTTTTGTATAAAACCGAATGCATTGCAGTAAAAGTTACGCGACTCACAACTGAAAAATTACGCTCGTTATTAATTATAGAGCATCTCTTACAGCTATCATCTTCAGAAGGGCGTTAGTGCTGCCGCGTATTTTTGTCAGAAGCGATGTCTATTTTCCTATTCCTATTTTTTTTTGAAGCCGTGGTGGCCTAGTGGTTTGACCTATCGCCTCTCAAGCAGAGGGTCGTGGGTTCAAACCCCGGTCGCACCTCTGAGTTTTTCGAAATTCATGTGCGGAATTACATTTGAAATTTACCACGAGCTTTGCGGTGAAGGAAAACATCGTGAGGAAACCTGCACAAACCTGCGAAGCAATTCAATGGTGCGTGTGAAGTTCCCAATCCGCACTGGGCCCGCGTGGGAACTATGGCCCAAGCCCTCTTGTTCTGAGAGGAGGCCTGTGCCCAGCAGGGGGACGTATATAGGCTGGGATGATGATACGACTCATTTTGAGTCGCTGTGAGCCACAAACTGGACTTTTGTATAAAACCGAATGCATTGCAGTAAAAGTTACGCGACTCACAACTGAAAAATTACGCTCGTTATTAATTATAGAGCATCTCTTACAGCTATCATCTTCAGAAGGGCGTTAGTGCTGCCGCGTATTTTTGTCAGAAGCGATGTCTATTTTCCTATTCCTATTTTTTTTTGAAGCCGTGGTGGCCTAGTGGTTTGACCTATCGCCTCTCAAGCAGAGGGTCGTGGGTTCAAACCCCGGTCGCACCTCTGAGTTTTTCGAAATTCATGTGCGGAATTACATTTGAAATTTACCACGAGCTTTGCGGTGAAGGAAAACATCGTGAGGAAACCTGCACAAACCTGCGAAGCAATTCAATGGTGCGTGTGAAGTTCCCAATCCGCACTGGGCCCGCGTGGGAACTATGGCCCAAGCCCTCTTGTTCTGAGAGGAGGCCTGTGCCCAGCAGGGGGACGTATATAGGCTGGGATGATGATACGACTCATTTTGAGTCGCTGTGAGCCACAAACTGGACTTTTGTATAAAACCGAATGCATTGCAGTAAAAGTTACGCGACTCACAACTGAAAAATTACGCTCGTTATTAATTATAGAGCATCTCTTACAGCTATCATCTTCAGAAGGGCGTTAGTGCTGCCGCGTATTTTTGTCAGAAGCGATGTCTTTTTTCCCGTAGTTTTGTAGAAGAGTTTTCCATTTGGCTACATTTTGCAGAATCTTCGGTAGTAGTAGTTACGATTGGTTTTTTGGAGTCTTTTTGTATTTTTTATTTCAACTCCAAATTTGTTACTTTTACGGGTATCCCGTGAAACCATATCGAAAATACAAACTGAGACATGAATGCACAGAGAAACCAGAAAAAGAGACCAGCGCTGAGTGCTGGGAGTAGTAGTTACCTTGTGCCGTCCGGAAAATAAGCCCGGAGTGGATAACAGCCAAGGGACAATGCGGAAAGTCAGAATAAAACTGAAAGTAGCTGTTGCTACACTGAAAATGCTTAAATATTATATTATATTATTAAATATTTTATTATATTTTTGTGATCTTTGGTAGTAGGTGAGGTTTTGGCGTAGTAGTTTTGCTAAATTGAATTTTACTTCTGTTTTCATACATGCTTCTTCTTGTTCTAATTCTAATGAGTGCCTGAAAAGTTTTAAAACGAAGTCATATTCACAGGTTTCAAAAGTAATAATGAATATTTGTCAGTAAATAAGTACTGATTGGACGACCGGATGGCCAAGTGGTTAGAGAAGCTGACTACGAAATTTGAGGTCCCGGGTTCGATTCCCGGCCGGGCCAGATATTTGTATGAATAATTTAATACGAATGTTTGTTCTCGGGTCTTGGATGTTTATCCGTTGCCATTGGTGTCAAGTGTCCCGTGATATTAATTAATTTATTTAATTATCATACATTTTCGACTTGTCAAGAAATAAACTTTTGCTACGCTTCGTTTAAACGCTGTCGTTAAATAAATGGCGCGTAAATAGCCAGGGCGTTAAAAACGTTAAGTTTTGTTTAATAGTTGGGAGGGAACTATATTTGGATTCGTATAGCTTTAATTGTTTTAACACATGGTGTACTAAAATAAGAAGCATTATAAAAACAAAAGTAACAATGAATTCAGCAAAACTACTGTCAAAGATTCTGCAAGATCGAGCCAAATGGAAAAGGCTTCTACGAGCCCTGTTTCCCTAGTGAGGCATAACAGGAACAGATCATCAACATCATCATTATCATCATCATCACTGTCAAACACAAAAACAAGAGCTATATACATAGATGTAATCAAACAACGTGTCTGTCCCATTGCGTTGCGATGTCAAATCTTACATATAAATTGGATCTTGTATCTCTTTTACCACCCCTCCTTTCCTACAATGGGTAAAAACCCCAGAGGTCGACATGTAAATGCGACTGCCAAAGTTTTTTTTAACCCCTACGTGTTGCCATATGTCAGCAGAATGTAAAAGTTTGTTATGACGTTATTTTAAGACTGTTTTTACTGGTTTTCGGACTTTTAACTGTTTTACAAGGAAGCCTTGTTTGTTGGTACGGAGCTTGAGCTATTATTGTATCATTTGTGCCTATTGCTCAGTGAATTGGTTTAGATATATTTGTGGAATAATGTTGATAGTCGGAAGTGCGATAATCATATTTGGTTATTTTAGGGCTGTGTTTACTGATAGTGAGCTGAATGGTATAAGATGGCATGTAACGTTAATTTCATATGAATAGAATGTCAAGTAGGCACTTACTTATCTTTGTTCCTGAGTTCGGATTATAAATTCAGTGTTCCGTAGCTGCTAGACAGATAATCGTACAAAAGCACCAAAGAAGAATATTGCAGTTCATTTATGTCATTAACATTCGTCTGAATATTATTTCGATTAATTATAATTTGTCGATTTTTCTAAATTTAGCATACAAAATCAACATTTTTTTATTTTGCAAAATAAAGAGTTAAAACTAACAAAAATTAAATCGTGGTCTTATAACGAAGAACTATGTCTAATTGAATGGATCCATTTTACTTGTTACCAAGTACATGTGGTCAAAGAGAATAATTTAAAAAGGCACTTTTTATCGTGTCTAGCGCAGAAATAGAAAAAACATATTATAGGCCCCTATTATTATCAAAGTCATCAAAACTTTGAGTAAACTTTGATAAAAATAAGATAGGTACATTCCTAGACTTATTACTGAAAATAATTCTTCACAAAATAAAAGAACCTTCTTGAACACTGAAATTAAATTTAAAAATAACTAGTCTTGTTCATTACAATGAAAACTGACATTAGCATTCAGTTTTAAAAATTAAACTCAAAAGATTAAATCTTCAAAGACGTTATTCATGCCGAAACTTCAAAGCATATTGAAGAGCTTTATTTGAAAGGACTTAATCAAACTCGAAAAAAGGTCAAGCATACTTAAAACCCGATTAAAAAAAGGTTCTATTCTTAAAAGAAATGCAATGCAAATTAAATTTTACCGTCAAAAGGATTGAGCTCACATTAAATTACTCTAAAGCGGTGCGAACTAGAGGTGTATTGTACTTTAGTTCCACTACTCATCCACAGATGGCGCAAGCAGTCTTGTTGACGCGAATTGAAGTTACGAATCTTCTAAAATCTTAATATTAAGTCTTACATAAAAGATTTAATGCGCTTAGTTACTTTATTGCATAATCCTTTTTAGTTCTTAGAGATTGTATTGAGAAATGTAGCACGATTAGTAGAAAAAAAGGTAAATATAAGGCTTTTAGCTGGATTAAAACGTTAAGCTTCTTAAAGCAATTTAATTGCCCAATTAGCGTAATCTGAATTGAGCTCAGGGAACATTTACGCAATATTTCGGTAATACCAATGAAACAACAGATGAAATATCAAATAGATTTAAAAATCGAATGTCACAAAGATGCAGCACGGGTTGACAACATTTTTTGTTTACTTATTAAAACCACAGTAATTGCAAACTAATTCGCATCAGAAAATAATGTCTCCTATTTCTTTTATTTTTTTATTTCTGGCCAGACCTTGGTTCGAAGATTTAATGTATTAAAAAAAAAAGTCTGTATAGGAATGCGTTCAGAAAACATTCCTAACCTTCACAATCCGCTGACAAGACCCTCTCAAAACTAAAGTCTGTTAAAAGAAAAAATAAGTCTGTAAAGAAATCGTGCGATGCGGTCACGTTCCTTTAACTCGCTTTGCTACGCTCCGGCTTTCTAAATCTTAAACAAGGATTTAAAAAACCAGATTTATCAATACTTTTAGACCTGGAGTTAGTCTTATTTTAACGTGATATAAACCTTGGCTTATCTGTGTGATACCTACTTGGTAATTCGGTTATACTCGTATCACTAAACATTTGTGGTGATACTGCGTTGCGGCTGCGCTGAGCTCACAATGATGAAGTGCCATCAATTTAATTTGACAGATCAAATAACATTTAAATAAAGAAAGACATAAACAAAAGATACTAGCCTAAATATTCTAGTTCATATATTCCAGATCAATAATTGACTTTTAATACATAAAGAACCGAAAAATTCCGAGAAAACGCTTAATTTGACATGCGTATGAAATAGACCTGTGAAGAAAAAAATCGCTTTCTTGACGACGTTTTACCTACTATAAATTCTCGTATATGACCTGAATACCTAACTTAAAACTTAGCTGTGACTTAAGCTAAGTCATAAGATCAATTTCTTGATTTGTTGGGGCTTTTACAAGTCTGGCAAGCTTAAAAGGCGATCTATTTTATAAACAATCCTCAATTAAGTAATGATATAAAATATGTATCAGTTTTGTTTTCACGACAGTACTAAAAGATGATAGGGTCAGAGAATGATACATAACATCTACAAAAGAGTATCGTGACTGATAGCCTGACTGTCAGCCAATACACTGAACCAGGGATGGCGAACGAATAGAACGCGACAAATAACACCCCTCTTTTTGCGTCGATGGTTAAAAATACTTAAGTTACTAGTGTTTACTTCATTGATAGTTATATTTTCGTTCATGTAAAGATGGCTCGTCATAAGATTATCATTATCTTCATAATAATGGCCCGTTCATCAATAAAACTTCGGCGCTGGCCTAAACCATTGCGATTTGGCAGACATATTTCTAGATGATCTCAAAGGTGCTCTAGGAAGGATTTTTTCTAAATTCTACCGGGATAGGGTGCCAGCATATATTTTAGTTTTCCAAAAAGCAAAGCCTGCAGGCTTAAACTAGTAAAAATTAAAAGATATTTTTCAGAAACAGTGCAAAAACTAATAAAACAGAAGCTGATTTAATGCTCATGTGTGTATAATTTAGTAAAAAAATCAATTCACGATATTAAAGTACGATCTTCATTTTATTTTAACGCACGAATACTCGTAAAGCTCTAGTAATATTGCGAGAGAATTTGGATCCAAATTTGCTAAGAGTTCAAGCTCCAAAAGGCGTAGGGTAAGTAAATTAAATTACTCTCTTTTCGGGTGTACTCGGTACAATTCACAGATCTCATTACACATCCACATTGCCAATTATATATCTCGGGTACATATAATTGAATATATATCTCCGATATTTATGAAAATGGTATCATAAATAAGATTGCCAATACTTTAGATATTTGTAGCGGAAAATCGTTCCAGATACCATGTCGGATAAAATACGCTTTTTTATTAAGGAAACAAAAAAATAAAAGAAAAAAATTTAAACCTCGTAAGACCCACGTCAAAGTTTGTTTATCAGAATGTTCATTATCTACCTCTATACGTTACACTGTAAAGCTTATTCCTTCTCTCAGAATGAGAGAGCTTGGGTCGTAGTTCCCACGCGGGTCCAATGAAGATTGAGGACTTCACACACAGCGTTAAATTGCTTCATAGGTTTGTGCAGTTTCCACACACTGATGGTCAGAATTTACTTTATACAATATAGCATCAACTTTTATGCAGGCTACATCCAGTATAAAATACTAACTTTTATAGCGTAAGAAGTGTTTTTTTTTTCACGTTTCGCAAAGATCTTTGACCGTTGCCACTGTTGTTGTAATCCGTTAGTCGTCGTAAATCCACGATTTCCTTTAATTCGCTGGGCGGCGGCCAAAAAAATAGAATTTCAAGACAACGCCATAACTTTTAGTGGGAATTCGGTAAATTTATGATTTATGCTAATGATAGATGAGACCGCGGGAATGTTTTGTATGATTTACTGGCCCGGGTATCGCGGAGGATTGCAGCGCTCTACATTTTGCACGATCTAAGGGACGGGTAAGTAATTTAGCAGTATCATTCATATTTTATAAGACTACTTTTGTATTTTTAATCGGTTAGGATTGAAACCTTGGAAAAAGTAGTGATGACGATTCGTTATCGATAACTGAAAATGCTTAAAAAATGGAATGAAATTATACAATGTGGATACAAAATTGCGTGTTACATTAAAAGCTGTAGCTTTGGATTCTTAATATGTAAACACAGCAAAAGCTAAGTTGTTTAAATAAATGGCTTGGATTACCCAATTTTAAATTTACTAAAATGAAAAATGGGGTTGGATAAATGACTTAGAATGAGATGTTGCCGTTTCACATATTACAACGGTCAGCGATCATAAAAATATGTCAGCTTTTACGCATGAAGTTTCGATATATTTTATTTTATTACTAACCGTTGACAGTTTTAGACATTCGATTATTAAAATAGTTATAGCTATATTACATTTTTACGACAACTCTGTTCGTCAGTCAAAGGTACTAACGTCCACACGGATAGAGATATGCACTTATAATAATAGTATGTAAATCCTCGATTCAAAGATGAGAAGTATTCTATTGTATTCAAAGTTTTTCTATAAACTAATTTAGATTCATTGTACCGAATGAATAAATGCAACACTTTGTGATATTAAAAACAGTTATGATTTGATATACATTTTTAAATGTAACCTGAGGTGCCCGGTATTCTTATTTAAAAAAAAGTTTACTGACGCAAGTAGACTTTAGTAGACACTACTTAATATCCATTTGAAATGACACCAGCCAGTAGTAATTTATTTTTAAACTCTGTATTCGGATCATTAAGAAAAGTTTTTTCTATTTTTAAATTTGGAACGCGTGTGGTCCAAACGACGCCGTGACATCTAATACAGCCCTAATTGACATGGATTTGACAGGGAACCATAAAATGGAGTTAACTCGCGTCGGCCATGCCTAGAGCTACTTTATGGTCAATTTTAACTTTAACTGTTAGGGTAACAGTTATTTTAGATGCAGCGATTAGTGACGCACCGAGTTAAGAGTGATGATTTTTGGGTGTTGTTAAATATGAAATGGAAAGTAAGTTTCTTCGCAGCAACGGTTTTGGAACACGACTCATTAAATCGTTTTGAAAAATAAAGTCTTCAAATAATTTCTTTGAAAATGTTTTTTCTTTTCGATTTTAAAGAGGACCAAACGGAAATAACTGAATAATCCAAATCGGTTCATAAATTACGAATTAGTGTATTGTGAATCACCGCCTTTTTGAAGTCTGTTGAATATTACTTTTAAATCAATAATTGCCCAATAAAATAAAAATAAATTGCTTTGATGCACTTGTTACGTTTTTTTTTCATTCTATGAGCAGCTTGATTTTTTTTTATTTCTGCAGCAACATCCATTTCAGAAGATGCTTTGCTTTTAATTAAAGCAATGATTTAAAGACTTAATTATAACGGTTATCTCTTGCATAAATTTACAATTAATCATCTTCATATTGCTCACGAATGCAAATGTCAGTTTCAGTAATAAAGCACTTTGATAAACTCACAACACTTATAATACAAGTAGCTGTAATAAGTATCACTTACCTAATACTACCAATATGAAACACAAGCTAATGTACAAGATCATCAGGATTCTTTGGTAACTAATAAACTAAATATATCACCACAGGCGACAATCATCGATTGTCTAAATTTTATATCACAGTACACATCACTAACTACACGAATTCGGTCGCACTGCGATCCCATCAGCCCATCACTACATTACGAGTATTTTTTGTACCACAGGACCCCAACTTTTTTCGGTCGCCCAACAAACTTTTGGTCATCGTACGTCGTCGAAACCGACGCACGCATCACTTCCCATCACTGTCAATCACTATGTTTACCGAAATTAAGATTTCGGTACGGTTTCACACACTTTGAATTTTGTTTCTGTTTTATTGTACGATAGTTTCAACGGAGCGCAGGACAGCAGTCCGTCGTCCGAGGCGGTCGGGACACAACTGGCGTGAAGTTGGTCGGGATTGGTGAGGAATGCGCCGCGCATGGTTGCCACACCGACTTCGCTCGAGCGTACCCGACCAAATCCCGAATACCCGAACGGTTGGCAAGTCCAAATCGCCCCGTGTCTTTTAAATATGGCGGGTTTATAGAACCAGAAACAGTCGTGCATTGTTAGTGGCGTCGCCCTCGCTTGCCGCTCGTTTTCACAACATGCGATGCACAGAAAGATTCTACCGAATCTTCCGTCTCTGTTGCTCCGGCCCAAATTCAAAGTAAAAAAAAAACAGGTAAACGCATCGCGCTTACGGTTCCGAGACCTATTATTATTATGAAATCGAAGTTTGCTGCACAATCTCCAATTAAAGCGTCTTTTGTATACGATTAGGTAGTTATACGAATAGTTCGGTGTACCTATTTGTTTGACTAGTAGATTCGGTATAATTTAATCTACTCCCCTTCGCTCCATAACTCATAAATTAACCTATTCTTAACTTGAACTTTCTCGCAACGATAGCATCAAATCAATAGATATAAAAGGAACACGAATCGAATAACTGTTAGTAAAAACTGATCTTGTTCCGATTCCAAATGATTAGTTTGCTTGGTAAGATTTCAATTATAACTCGTATCTTAAATCTAAGAGTTAATATATTTCTTAATACGTAGCCGTGATCTTTGAGTAGGGTAATAATTGTGAGAGATATCGGTCGGCAATGACATTGGCAATTTTATTAACTAGGGTTGCCACCGTTTCGGAATTAACGGGACAGTCATGTCAGTCATGGTCAGAATTTTGGTGATTCAGCTTGATTTTGACTATAAAACACAATATATTTCTTTTTTCAATTTAAGCCTACCACCGGTCTACCCGTTTGAGAGCTACGGTGCCTCAAACAGACAAGACATTGGCGTCAAATTTATAACACCCCGCTTTTTGTATCAGGGGTTGAAAACCGGGGACTGTCTTGCCAAAATTGTCAGGAGACAACATCATTATCAGGAGGGAGGTCATTTAACTCATTAAATGTACTAACCATATGACCATGACTCGAATGACAGTGACAGCAGGGGGACCGAGTACAAAATGGGTTGTGATTTTGCTAGACTGTCCACATTGGCGATCCCTGGCTTGAAATAACGTACAATAAGTGACTAATGTTTTGTCGTCGTATTTTGTCAGTAAAGTTCGTATTTATCTTGTTTCCTCAATAGCTTAGGTACTGAAGTTTGCTGAAGCTGATTGAGAAAGAAAGAGAAATACGAACTTATGCGACAGAATACGATTGAAAAACATTATTCAATAGACCGGTAACTAAAAGAAATAAAACTGTCTAGAAATACCTATTATGTCTGTCTGTCTGTTAAGTCTGTCTAGAAATAAGCCTGTCTACTAACAAAATGAGTCATATGTTACTTGAAATAAAGAAGATTATTATTATAAGTAGGTACTGTGTTAATAAAATTGCGGTGTTAAAATACTTTGGAAATAACTACTTAAATATACAAGTCCGCCTTTGTAGGTACTTAACACCTTTTTTTGTAACCTTTTTGTATAATAAAGAGTATTAACAAACAAACAAACATAGTGATATAACGTTGTAGATTTTGAAAAAATATGGCTTGTTTATATTTTTTTGCCAGATTCTGCTCAACAGAGGTTTTTCTTTGTTCTATCCTAAATTAAAAATAGGTTACCGATTTTATCTGAATCAGAGATTTACTAAGGAATACCTATATGGTCTGAGATCTGAATACATTTAATTGAATGAAAAGTACTTGTATAGTTTTCTTAGTAAAAACCAGTCTGTAGACAGGAATTTTATAAAGAATTATAATTGATTTTATTCTTTATTTGACATTGTCAAATAAATAATAAAGAGTCATTGTATTGTATTGTATTGCATTGTATTGTTTGGTATAATTTAAATTTATTTAAATAATTGATTGCTATTTATTCATTTTTTTTTTCAATATATATAATGTTTACTTAGCTAGGTCGGAGATGAGATGATAAAATACAATTTTTATCAAAAACATTTCTCAATTTATTTTTCTAAAATCATGGACGTTTGCTTCCTATTCCCATGCCCCATCCTGTCCCATACCCAAAAAAGCAGATAACTTTGCATTTGGAATTCAGATGATACTAGGGCAGGCAACAGAAGTTGACCGTTATCTAAAAAACCACCCCCTACGTGGCGAAAAAAAAAACAAAATGTCAGGTCACCCTAATCTGTCCGTAAATCGAACCGGGACAAAATAAAAAAAAAACATCATTAACATCACCATTATGGTTTTGACCATAGACAAGTTACAGCTGTCAAAAAAAACTTTTTATCTTGTGTTATTCACGTTAAGGGTTGTAATGGAATGGCGTCTGGGAATTTAGTTGTAATGCTAATTTGGTTTTGGGATAGGTTAAAATAACCAGAACCGTGTAAACGATATTGGACACCAGAGATAACGAGAGGAATAGGAACTCTCTTTTTTTGAAGTTAGATAAAAATATGTAGAGATAAGTAGTAAAACTTTTACAGTGACAGCGGTATAAATTACGTGTTTAGAAGTTTTTGCACTTGGAAGATTTAGTAAAAACTATAGTTTAGTAAACCATAAACATAGTAACCTTAAAAAAAACCTTGGATAGTAGAATATAATTAGAAAAAAAATAATCATTGAAAGCTAATAGATACCAAATAAATTACATTTCTTAAAGCAAGCAGACTTTACCTTTCACACTATGCTTTCATTAGGCAAATCAAAAGACTTTTTATAAATGTACCTAACTGTTAAATGAAAATTGCATTTCAATAAACGTTACAATAATTTAAAACCGAAAATCAATTTCTTCAAAATTTCACGCGGTCCAAACCGTCCCAAACTACAATTGGTTGCCAGTAGTAAAAAATAAAAACGCCTCTATGGCCACGAGTTTTGAAAAAGGAACAAAAAAGCAGGTATAGATTCTAGCAACTTAAGTAATACACTTATTAACGCTCTTACCGCGTTGACATAGAGTCAGTCTTAGCTTGAATAAATTGTAGAAGCGTTAAAGACGCTCTAGTTTCGATTGAATACAAAACATAAGGTAAGCGACAAATTTGTCTGCCCAAAGTGCGGTGGCGCTCTCTTCCTAATATATAGTCAAAATGACTATCTCAAAATTTTAGTTCAGTTTTTGGCCGTCTTACAACTTAAATTTGTGTAGCAAAAGCGTGCATAAAATCCTATCTGTCATGGTGTACTTAATTCGTATAAACGCTGCAAGAAATTCATGTCAACGGATCGTTACAATTCCAAATTTTAAATATTAGAAGAACGTTCGCCAGGGTTTTTTTAGTTTTTTTTTAATTTGTACCTACTATTTTTTTAAGGAGTGTTTCCTATTCAATGAAAGTAATTGCTCGGTGTTTTTCACATTTACCTGAGACAGTGCTGTTTTGATAATATGGTATCTGACTATTTATTTATTTCATCATCATTATCATCCCAGCCTATATACGTCCCACTGCTGGGCACAGGCCTCCTCTCAGAACAAGAGGGCTTGGGCTATAGTTCCCACGCGGCCCAGTGCGGGTTGGGAACTTCACACGCACCATTGAATTGCTTCGCAGGTTTGTGCAGGTTTCCTCACGATGTTTCCTTCACCGCAAAGCTCGTGATAAATTTAAAATGTAATTCCGCACATGAATTTGGAAAAACTCAGAGGTGCGAGCCGAGGTTTGAACCCACGACCCTCTGTTTGAGAGGCGATAGGTCAAACCACTAGGCCACCACGGCTTTTTATTTATTTATTTATTTTATAAATGAAAATTATTAGCTATATGCTTATTATATTATCGACCCACAATAAACGACATTGTGTTCGAGTGCCTCATCACTAGATACAAATACAACGGACCAGCTGAGGACTGAACATCTGATTGAGTGATGCGAAGTTATCTAGGTATACAAGGTGTTAATTAAATAACTGTTAACCTCAGACACTACAAAATATTTTTTATTTTAAGTCAGTTGATTGCATTTATTTTTGAATACCATCATTATTTTAAAAGATATTCATGTGTTTTGCTAAGTCAGTAATTCTACTTCATTTCTAACTCTACGCTTACAATTTGTATTTGTCAGTTGAACTTTGACGTTTTTAGAAGAAAATCACACATTGACAGCAAAACGGCCAGTATTAAATTATAGAAATAGTATGCAACCTTGCTAAAACATTTAATTGGCGCAAGTTGCAGTCGTAACTTTTAGACTGGGCGCAATAAAAAAGGGATTTTAAAACACAAACACGACCTGATTTAAAACAGTGTAATCAATTCTACTCTCGATTCTGAACAAACTACTTTCTGTTTTTCAGTTATTTAATTAACACCTCGTATATAGATCTGCGGAATTGTAATTTTTGATTTAATTTATATCTAAGTACTAATAATTGCAGTAATTAGTGTAAAATATGTTAACCAGTGTGTAACCGCATCGCAAATAAATAATAATCGTTTTTTTTTGACGACCAGATGGCCTAGTGGTTAGAGAACCTGACTACGAAGCTTGAGGTCCCGGGTTCGATTCCCGCGTCGGGGCAGATATTTGTATGAAAAATACGAATGTTTGTTCTCGGGTCTTGGGTGTTTAATATGTATTTAAGTATGTATCTATCTATATAATTATATTTATCCGTTGCTTAGTACCCATAACACAAGCTTTGCTAAGCTTACTTTGGGACTAGGTCAATTGGTGTGAATTGTCCCGTGATATTTTTTTTTTAAATACTGGCATTTTAGAACAAATGCTAAATTTGATGCTACGTCGCGGACGAAGGCGCAGGTTAAGGCTAGTGTATAAAAGTGCCAACAGTATGTCACTTTTAGTGACTCAGTGCGTGTTTCCCGTTTGAAAGCGTACTACTTTTAATATTGACTTTCGATGATTCATGAAGCATCAACAATGTAAACCGCACTTTAGCACCTTTGACGAGTCGAGTTGCCGACAACTATAGAAAACGAGGATAACAGAAAAAAACCTGCTTTCAAAAAAAAAACCGCATTCAAATCGGTCCACCCGTTTAAGAGCTACGGTGCCACAGACACACACACAGACACACATAGCGGTCAAACTTATAATACCCCTCTTTTTGCGTCGGGGGTTAATAAAAAGGCGGTGCTACATTTTGTTTTTTAAAGAAAGTTGAAAAACCACCGACATTGGCTTTCAAAGTTTAATATCTCAAAAACCGGTGAACCGATTTTTATCAAACACAAGTAAAAATCACTGCAAAGAAATTCGCTTTCACATAAAAAAGTCGCATCGAAATCGGTTCATCTGTTTGAGAGCTACGATGGCATAGACAGACAGACAGTCATAGGGGTCTAACTTAAACACTCCTCTTTTTGTCTCGGAGATTAAAACACAGCTTCATTAAAAGCTTTGGTATCCTAGTGGTTTGACGTGACTCATAAGCAGATGATCGTGGGATCAAATCCGGGGACCAAATTACATATCACGTGTGAGCGAATTAAGGCTCAAGCCCTCTCAGTCTGAGAGGAGGCCTGTGCCCAGTAGTAAGACGCGTATAAGCCGACATGACAAAGATGATGTAGTTTTAATGTCAACACTTACAAAATAAAGCTTTCCATAAAAACCGGCTATATTTCAGCTGTCTTACCATTACCGTTCTTGAAATACAACCCTGTGACAGACAGACGGACGGACAGTAAAGCGACAGGGTTCCGTTTCTCACCTTTCATGCACAGAGCCCAAAAATTACATTTTTAACAACAACTTATTAGTTCTATGGAAGTGACTCACGAAGCAGACGCTAAAAATGATTTTTCCAATTAAATTATTTAATTTCCGTATCCGTTGATTGTGGCGGCCGATAGAGGGCGCTGGTTCGATAACCAGCTAGGACAATGCACGTCTCGGTCTACTAAGATTTATAAATAGCGTCACTAATGTATTAAGTCTAACGAGACGGCGAAATATTATAAATTTTTGGGGTTATTGGACGAAATAAAAGATTAGTTGTTATATACTCGTATTGTCTGATCCAAGGGTCATTTATATTCTGTACCTAGGTAGTCATCATCATCATCATCATGTCAGCCGAAAGACGTCCACTGCTGGACATAGGCCTCCCCCAAGGCTCTCCACTCAGACCGGTCTTGTGCTTTCCGCATCCACCGCGATCCCGTGATCTTAACCAGGTCGTCGCTCCATCTTGTTGGAGGCCTACCGACAGCTCGTCTCCCGGTCCGCGGACGCCATTCGAGAACCTTCTGGCCCCATCGGCCATCCGTCCTGCGAGCAATGTGCCATGTACCTAGGTAGTACCAGGGTGAAACCTTTTTTAGTCAATGTCGCTATTGATTTCCATGGCAAATGTAAGGGATGTCAACATGACATTAGTAGCACCAAGGTTTCACCATGGTACTTGATTCAGTTTTCTAGACAGTAGGTCACGGCAGTTTTATGTTTAAAGTTGGCAGAAAGTAATTATGCTTTCTGCTGCTGAGCGGACCCAGTGCGAATTGAGTACTTCACACACACCATTGAATTGACCGCAGGTTTCCTCACGATATTTTCCTTCACCTTAACGCTTTATTCGTGCGCTTATCCATCGACCTATACTAGTTTTATATCGACAAATCACGAAAGGTTTAACCTGCCTGCCCACGCAACTCTAAATGCTAATTCACCTGGATTTGCATGCAGCTGTCAAATTTGAAGCATAAAGTGTGAAATTGTATAACGAGTAGGCACGCGTTGTCGGGGTTTGTGTGGACACAGGGGACACAAGAACGGACGGGAACGCTGTTCAAAAATGTAATAGTCCCTTAAGGGGCTACCTGAGGTTTTCATTGATTTTTGACAAGTTATGAATCGTATCTCCTACTTTTGCACTACAGATAGAATTATAAGTCAAACGGCTATTGGTTCTCCAATCTTTTATCTCCATTTTGACGACTGGATTTAAAAAAAAATGAATCCTTAATTTTGTATGATTTTTTTAAACATTGTCCGAAAAAACATTTATTTCGTATCTCTATTGACGTGAAAGATCTAACATATGCGAAACCTACATATTTAGGTTCGTCTTTGACGTCTCTAAAAACTAGTCTAGGGTTTTCATTTGAAACTAATTAACACAAAAGTTATGGCCAGAAAACCAGTTTTTTAACTTAAATAGTTCAACTTTGATGCCAAATATCTCGAAAACAATGATTTTTAAAGTAAATATCGGATACTATATTACTTAAAGCCGTTGTTGTTAATATAATAAGCAACAAAAATCATTAGAAAACTAAGGAATTCGGATCGAAGGTCATTGGGGCATGGGATCCCCTTAAGGACTTCTTCTATAGTCTTTGGATGGACTGGCTCTATGATTCTCACACCCTGTACTACAAAAGTTACAAGTGCTACAATTGTACAAAATTGTAAAGTTTCTCTTAATAAAATTCTCTTCGGTAAAATTGCATTGAGACATTTACTGATTGCATGTTAAAATAAGATCCTCATGTACAAACATACAATTTATGGTGAATAAATAAATAAATAAAACCTCTAACAACCAAAACATATAACATTAAATATTTCACTTTTACGGTTTCCTCGCTGCTTTAAAAAAACCTAACAAGTAGTAAAATGTCACAATTTTGTACAATTTTACACAAGTGCTAACTTTTGTGGCACTGGTGCCTGCTTTTTAGAGTCGTATATAATGTGATTGTAAATTAAGTAAATTCTGCATGTTAATGATTTCTTATTTCTATTTTTAATTGTTATCGATGTAAAACCAACCTTGTATTGTATCCTTTATAAATCGTATTCGCGGACTTGCAAGATTCAGGCTCAGCCTGGTTTGGAGTTTGATTGATATTCACATTTTGTAAAAAAAAAGTTTATTGGCAAATAAACATTTAATAAATTTAATAATAAGTACCTGTTAAAAGAATGTTTAAAACTTAGTTAAGTACCTAATAAATTAATGACCAAATGGAAGTGTTTAATTATAAAATAGTCGCAGCGGGATTTGTAATAAGTTTTTGCTAAAATACTTAACCGACTTTAAAAAGTTGAAATACCCATTTGAAATGTAGTTTGAATGACAATGCAAGGAAAGTCAACAAAAAGTACAGTCAGCAAAAAAATCTTGTATTAAAAATGAAATTAAATGATTTATTGTATAATTGTGTACATATAATGATTATGTAAAATTGTAGCACATAACTTTTATTAATTAGGGGCCTGGTATAAAGGCACGCTTGTTGTTTCAGATATTGGTGCTGGTGATTATAGGTACTACAGGGATTAGGCGAGGGACACACATACACACATTTAGCCATGGTGGCCTAATGGTTTGACCTGCGGCCTCGGCCTCTCAAGCAAAGGATCGTAGGTGCAAACCTCGCACCTCTTAGTTTTTCGAAATACATGTGCGTAATTACATTTGGAATTTACCACGAGCTTTACGGTGAAGAAAGACATCGTGAGGAAACCTGCACAAACCTGCGAAGCAATTCCATTGTGTGTGTGAAGTTCCCAATCCGCACTGGGCCCACGTGGGAACTACGGCCCAAGCCCTCTCATTCTGAGAGGACGCCTGTGCCCAGCAGTGGGACGTATATAGGCTGGAATGATGATGGATGACACATACATACTTATATAGGTAAATACATACTTAAATACATATTAAACGTCCAACACTCGAGAACAAACATTAGTTATTACTCATACAACACCTGCCCAACCAGAGATCGTACCCGGGACAATATAGTTGTAGCTTCTCTATCCACTCTAAATAGTAACATCATTTCCACCCTGTTGAAATGGGTAACGTTGCGGTAACGCATCAATTTTTCCACCGTGTGTTTTCCCTTAATAACACACGTGGCTTTAATGCAGGTGTATCCGATTGAACATTCTGACATAATAATATTAATGGTATGTTTACATAATGCTTTAATTTTAATTCCATAATTAATCGAGCTTTCGGCTTCTGAATATTTCCGTTCATACTAGTGGCGTGGAATGCACATTTTTATTAGGCAACTAAAGTGACAGCGCGGGAGCTAGATACATCTTTAGATACAACTTTTCGGATGTACTGTCAAGGGCTTTAATTTATGAGGCACCATGGAACAAAGGAAAGGTCATTACGATTTTTCTTGTTAATTAATGCGATTTCACTATGAAGCTTACTGTGAAATGATCCCATGTTGGTTCATGAATTAAAGTCCTCGACCGTACACAAGCTTTGCCATACCTATCGAAAATACAAACTGAGACATGGATGCACAGAAAACCAGAAAAAGAGACCAGCGCTGGAAAACGAACCCAGGTCCTCAGCAATCCGTGCTGCGTGCTATAACCCCTACACCACCGCTGGACAGGAATTTAGACACGAATTTTTCCTATGCATACATATCTCAGGTTGCTTATTTCTACTACGCTACTTATGCAGCAGCACTAGCGACATCTATGTTTCGCTCTCATCGAGAGACGTCACATTCTTTCGGAACCAACCGCTCACCCAGACAAGAGATGTCGCTACTAAGCAATCAAATTATGATTGGTTATTTGTAACAAAAAAACAAATAAAAGTAATAAATTTGGAGTTGAAATAAAAAATACAAAAAGACTCCAAATAACCAATCATAATTTGCCATACCTATTTGTCATCAATGACGTCATGAAAATAATTTAGGCAACCCGGTGGGAATAGAGTTGTTAGGATGCCACGCCACTGGAACATACATTTGTATTAGAATGACGCAATATTTGTATAGATACAGCTACAAAAAGAACTGATTGCACAAAAGGAGAATGAATGAAATGAGTAAGTAAATGTCAAAATCATGCTGTCATTACGCGACATGTTGTAGCTGTGTGTGTATTCACTTCAACTCTCGTGGCGCTACCTATGTCAATAGGATAGATGACACGACCGACCAAATTATTTACTTTTATAAACATCAAAAGATCTCATAGATCTAGTAAAGGATTCATCGTGATATGTATGTACCTATGTCTACTATACTGCCCTAACAGGCAAAAGGCAGTATCTAAAAAAAAAACAATTTTGTGTTATCTTTCTATCTAGTAATACCGAGCTATCTATCTAATAAACGAGCAATTCTTGAATATATATATATTCAGAATCTCGGAAACGGCTCCAACGATTTCGATGAAATTTGATATGTGGGGGTTTTCGGGGATGACAAACGATGACGATCTAGCTTGGTTTTATCTCTGGGAAAACACTTACTGTCGAGTTTCAGCCCGAGCAAAGCTCGATCGCCCAGATACTTTATATCATGATTCAGAATGACTTGAGCTACAAAATAGTATAAATAACGTAAAATCTTTTTTGAGATACAATCTTTTGCCTTAAGCAGTATATGTGGTACAAATTTATATATAATTTAATTTAATATAAAGGGTCGTGAGTCTACTCAGGCAAAGGGGCGGCCCACCCCACTCTTATTTACCCCTATCAAGCCCGGGTCTTGGCCCAGTTGTGATAAGGTTTGGGATCAATCTAGACTAGTTGACATGATTCTATAACACACTATAAAGGTGTAGGAAAGTATGATGTTTTTTTTTAGTTGACATTATTTTTTTATTTATGACGAAAAAAGTAAAAACAGAAGCGGGTCAAAAGGAAGTGTAATGTCAGAAACCGAATTGAAATCAGGTTGGTAGTTGAGAAAATTTATTCAAAATTTTAAAGTAGATTGTTATATTATTAGAAAAATAAACTTATAATTTTAAATATTTACTGTTTTTTTTTAATTGGGCGCAAAGGGCTCTTTTACATGTTACTTAATAAGATGCTAGCAGACATTTTTTTTTAATTAAACATGCGATGCGTTGTAGAATAGCGCTGTACTTGTTTAACGGGGTAAACGACCGCTACCGCAGGTGGTAGGACCTTGTGCAAGGTCCGCCCGGATTGCTACCACCATCTTGCTCGCTAATCCTGCCGTGAAGCAGCAGTGAACCTTTATTCGTGCGCTTATCCATCGACCTATACTAGTTTTATATCGACAAATCACGAAAGGTTTAACCTGCCTGCCCACGCAACTCTAAATGCTAATTCACCTGGATTTGCATGCAGCTGTCAAATTTGAAGCATAAAGTGTGAAATTGTATAACGAGTAGGCACGCGTTGTCGGGGTTTGTGTGGACACAGGGGACACAAGCACGGACGGGAACGCTGTTCAAAAATGTAATAGTCCCTTAAGGGGCTACCTGAGGTTTTCATTGATTTTTGACAAGTTATGAATCGTATCTCCTACTTTTGCACTACAGATAGAATTATAAGTCAAACGGCTATTGGTTCTCCAATCTTTTATCTCCATTTTGTCGACTGGATTTAAAAAAAAATGAATCCTTAATTTTGTATGATTTTTTTAAACATTGTCCGAAAAAACATTTATTTCGTATCTCTATTGACGTGAAAGATCTAACATATACGAAATCTACATATTTGGGTTCGTCTTTGACGTCTCTAAAAACTAGTCTAGGGTTTTCATTTGAAACTAATTAACACAAAAGTTATGGCCAGAAAACCAGTTTTTGGCCTAAAATAGTTCAACTTTGATGCCAAATATCTCGAAAACAATGAACTTTAAAGTAAATATCGGATACTATATTACTTAAAGCCGTTGTTGTTAATATAATAAACAACAAAAATCATTAGAAAACTAAGGAATTCGGATCGAAGGTCATTGGGGCATGGGATCCCCTTAAGGACTTCTTCTATAGTCTTTGGATGGACTGGCTCTATGATTCTCACACCCTGTACTACAAAAGTTACAAGTGCTACAATTGTACAAAATTGTAAAGTTTCTCTTAATAAAATTCTCTTCGGTAAAATTGCATTGAGACATTTACTGATTGCATGTTAAAATAAGATCCTCATGTACAAACATACAATTTATGGTGAATAAATAAATAAATAAAAACCTCTAACAACCAAAACATATAACATTAAATATTTCACTTTTACGGTTTCCTCGCTGCTTTAAAAAAAACCTAACAAGTAGTAAAATGTCACAATTTTGTACAATTTTACACAAGTGCTAACTTTTGTGGCACTGGTGCCTGCTTTTTAGAGTCGGATATAATGTGATTGTAAATTAAGTAAATTCTGCATGTTAATGATTTCTTATTTCTATTTTTTAATTGTTATCGATGTAAAACCAACCTTGTATTGTATCCTTTATAAATCGTATTCGCGGACTTGCAAGATTCAGGCTCAGCCTGGTTTGGAGTTTGATTGATATTCACATTTTGTAAAAAAAAAGTTTATTGGCAAATAAACATTTAATAAATTTAATAATAAGTACCTGTTAAAAGAATGTTTAAAACTTAGTTAAGTACCTAAAAAATTAATGACCAAATGGAAGTGTTTAATTATAAAACAGTCGCAGCGGGATTTGTAATAAGTTTTTGCTAAAATACTTAACCGACTTTAAAAAGTTGAAATACCCCTTTGAAATGTAGTTTGAATGACAATGCAAGGAAAGTCAACAAAAATAACAGTCAGCAAAAAAAATCTTGTATTAAAAATGAAATTAAATGATTTATTGTATAACTGTGTATGTACATAGGATGATTATGTAAAATTATAGCACTTATAACTTTTATTAATTAGGGGCCTGGTATATAGGCACGCTTGTTGTTTCAGATATTGGTGCTGGTGATTATAGGTACTACAGGGATTAGGCGAGGGACACACATACATACATTAAGCCATAGTGGCCTAGTGGTTTGACCTGTGGCGTCGGCCTCTCAAGCAGAGGATCGTGGGTGCAAACCCCGCACCTCTGAGTTTTTCGAAATACATGTGCGTAATTACATTTGAAATTTACCACGAGCTTTACGGTGAAGAAAGACATCGTGAGGAAACCTGCACAAACCTGCGAAGCAATTCCATTGTGTGTGTGAAGTTCCCAATCCGCACTGGGCCCGCGTGGGAACTACGGCCCAAGCCCTCTCATTCTGAGAGGACGCCTGTGCCCAGCAGTGGGACGTATATAGGCTGGAATGATGATGGATGACACATACATACTTATATAGGTAAATACATACTTAAATACATATTAAACGTCCAACACTCGAGAACAAACATTAGTTATTACTCATACAACACCTGCCCAACCAGAGATCGTACCCGGGACAATATAGTTGTAGCTTCTCTATCCACTCTAAATAGTAACATCATTTCCACCCTGTTGAAATGGGTAACGTTGCGGTAACGCATCAATTTTTCCACCGTGTGTTTTCCCTTAATAACACACGTGGCTTTAATGCAGGTGTATCCGATTGAACATTCTGACATAATAATATTAATGGTATGTTTACATAATGCTTTAATTTTAATTCCATAATTAATCGAGCTTTCGGCTTCTGAATATTTCCGTTCATACTAGTGGCGTGGAATGCACATTTTTATTAGGCAACTAAAGTGACAGCGCGGGAGCTAGATACATCTTTAGATGCAACTTTTCGGATGTACTGTCAAGGGCTTTAATTTATGAGGCACCATGGAACAAAGGAAAGGTCATTACGATTTTTCTTGTTAATTAATGCGATTTCACTATGAAGCTTACTGTGAAATGATCCCATGTTGGTTCATGAATTAAAGTCCTCGACCGTACACAAGCTTTGCCATACCTATCGAAAATACAAACTGAGACATGGATGCACAGAAAAACCAGAAAAAGAGACCAGCGCTGGGAATCGAACCCAGGTCCTCAGCAATCCGTGCTGCGTGCTATAACCCCTACACCACCGCTGGACAGGAATTTAGACACGAATTTTTCCTATGCATACATATCTCAGGTTGCTTATTTCTACTACGCTACTTATGCAGCAGCACTAGCGACATCTATGTTTCGCTCTCATCGAGAGACGTCACATTCTTTCGGAACCAACCGCTCACCCAGACAAGAGATGTCGCTACTAAGCAATCAAATTATGATTGGTTATTTGTAACAAAAAAACAAATAAAAGTAACAAATTTGGAGTTGAAATAAAAAAATACAAAAAGACTCCAAATAACCAATCAATGACGTCATGAAAATAATTTAGGCAACCCGGTGGGAATAGAGTTGTTAGGATGCCACGCCACTGGAACATACATTTGTATTAGAATGACGCAATATTTGTATAGATAGTGCCACGAGAGTTGAAGTGAATGATTACACACACAGCTACAAAAAGAACTGATTGCACAAAAGGAGAATGAATGAAATGAGTAAGTAAATGTCAAAATCATGCTGTCATTACGCGACATGTTGTAGCTGTGTGTGTAATCATTCACTTCAACTCTCGTGGCGCTACCTATGTCAATAGGATAGATGACACGACCGACCAAATTATTTACTTTTATAAACATCAAAAGATCTCATAGATCTAGTAAAGGATTCATCGTGATATGTACCTATGTCTACTATACTGCCCTAATAGGCAAAAGGCAGTATCTAAAAAAAAAACACTTTTGGGTTATCTTTCTATCTAATAATACCGAGCTATCTATCTAATAAACGAGCAATTCTTGTATATATATACAGAATCTCGAAAACGGCTCCAACGATTCCGATGAAATTTGATATGTGGGGGTTTTCGGGGATGACAAACGATGACGATCTAGCTTGGTTTTATCTCTGGGAAAACACTTACTGTCGAGTTTTAGCCCGAGCAAAGCTCGGTCGCCCAGATACTTTATATCATGATTCAGAATGACTTCAGCTACAAAATAGTATAAATAACGTAAAATCTTTTTTGAGATACAATCTTTTGCCTTAAGCAGTATATGTGGTACAAATTTATATATAATTTAATTTAATATAAAGGGTCGTGAGTCTACTCAGGCAAAGGGGCGGCCCACCCCACTCTTATTTACCCCTATCAAGCCCGGGTCTTGGCCCAGTTGTGATAAGGTTTGGGATCAATCTAGACTAGTTGACATGATTCTATAACACACTATAAAGGTGTAGGAAAGTATGATGTTTTTTTTGTTGACATTATTTTTTTATTTATGACGAAAAAAGTAAAAACAGAAGCGGGTCAAAAGGAAGTGTAATGTCAGAAACCGAATTGAAATCAGGTTGGTAGTTGAGAAAATTTATTCAAAATTTTAAAGTAGATTGTTATATTATTAGAAAAATAAACTTATAATTTTAAATATTTACTGTTTTTTTTTAATTGGGCGCAAAGGGCTCTTTTACATGTGACTTAATAAGATGCTAGCAGACATTTTTTTTTAATTAAACATGCGATGCGTTGTAGAATAGCGCTGTACTTGTTTAAAGGGGTAAACGACCGCTACCGCAGGTGGTAGGACCTTGTGCGAGGTCCGCCCGGATTGCTACCACCATCTTGCTCGCTAATCCTGCCGTGAAACAGCAGTGCTTGCATTGTTGTGTTTCGGCGTGGAGAGTAAGACAGCCGGTGAAATTACTGGCACTTGAGGTATCCCATTGGCAACGCATCTGCAATACCCCTGGTATGGGCGGTGGTGATCTCTTACCATCAGGAGACCCACTTGCTCGTTTGCCATCCAGTCGAATAAAAAAAAAAAAACCTACAATTTCTAGGGGTAAATCCTAAAGAAAGATCACTGCTTTTCACCGTAAAATAAACTTTTTTGTAGTCTCTGTGACATTTTCGTTGATTAATTGATAGTTTACATTTCAAAGCGTCAAATTGGTCATGGCCGTTAAGAATCGACGAGAGTTTCTTCAATAAACTAACAAAATTATCTTTTAAAATAACTTTAAAAATAAACCGCGACATTTTATGGGTCTACACGTCGTAAATTAAACATTCATAGTAGAAGAAACTGTTGATGTTAAAAACAAATATTTGCCAAGAAATATTGGAGTTTATAATTTGATTGAAGCAGCAGCGACGCATAAAATGTATATTCTAATTTATTTTATCACTTTTGTGGCTTTGCTCTTTTTGTTTGATACTATGATAATTAGAAAGTTACGTAAATATTTTCTGACCATTTGTATATGAAGTTATCATTTTATGTAGGTACTTGTAAAATGCATAAAATGAACATGATGTTCGTTGTTATTTATTTTGTCCTTCAAATATATTTTTCAATGTAAATAATGTTTCTCTCTCTCTCTCTCTCTTAAAGATAACAACAAACATCAAAATCTAAAAATGCAAAGGCAAACTGAATATGAATCATAATAGATTATTTTATTAATTACACACGGAAATATGTAGACAAAAATAAATTAATATCAAAAAGTATATAGTAATACTAAATTTATACTTGGAATTCCAACCCACCTGCTATTTACCGGCAATTTAATAAAAAAAACCGACCGACACAGGGCTAAAAAATGATCTATTAAATAAAACATACAAATTGCTACCTACTCTACGAGTCCTTCTAGTTTTTATACAGCATAAGGCTATTTCCACACTTGTGGATGAGAAACAGTATGTAAGGTTCCAAAGCGTAGCAGAATTTACATATTAAACCTACTTGTTACTTCTAATGTGAGTATTATTTCGACTTATCGGGCTTCACCAGGAACCCCTCCTATTATCTTCTAAATTTCAAGTCGCCTTTTCATCTTCACGGTGGTTTAGGCTGTGCGTTGTGTCAGTCAGTCACACGCCTCTTGTACTCGTATAATAATAATAAAAATAAATATTATGAGATACTTTGACACCAATTGACCTAGTCCCAAACTAAGCAAAGCTTGTACTATGGATACTAGGCAACGGACAAACATACTTATATACATATTAAACATCCAAGACTCGAGAACAAACATTCGTATTATTCATACAAATATCTGCCCCGGCCGGGAATCGAACCCGGGATCTCAAGCTTCGTCGTCAGGTTCTTTAACCACTTGGCCATCCGGTCGTCTAATATGTACTACTAATATTATAAATACGAAAGTTTGTGAGTGAGTGAGTATGTTTGTTACTCCTTACGCTGAAACGGCTGGACGGATTTGGATGAAATTTGGTATATAGATAGCTGGACATCTGGAATAAAAGGCTAGGGATAGGGTTAAAATCTCGAAACAACAACCGCTGGGCTTCGAGTCATGAAATTAGACATGATTGTTTTTAATGTAACGTCAATGAAAACCACGATTTAATTTCAGGAGTTACCACGGGAATTTTTAAAAATCGCGAAATTTCAATTCAGCTGCTGGATCTAATGATTTACGTGTGCGAAGCCACGGGTAAACACTAGTAAATAAATATAGAAGAATAAACTCGACCTATAAAGCCCAAAACTGTTCGTAATCTCCTAGCTCCATTCTCGCATATATTTTCCTAATAATGAATCATCATCGAGCTCTTCTTTAACTATTGTTGGAATCATTGAAAGAGTGAGAACGACTCGGGAACGCTAATTATTGTTATCAGCGGCCTGAATGATTGCATTGACTGTTATCAGTAAAGCTCGGTCGCCGACTTAGCTGACCCATTTGCTGGGTGATAAAGCAAATACAAAGAATTATTCATAGATATGACTTTATTTATATTACTTTACGGTATTTAGTGCTTTCGAACTATCTTAACTCTACCTTTCGGACAAAAGCAATACATAACAAGTCAGGAAGGTAAATAACGCAACGATTAATGATATCGAAAATACAAACTGAGACATGGAGACCAGCACTGGGAATCGAACCCATATCCTCAACAATCCGTGCTGCGTGCTATAACCCCTACACCACCGCTGGACAGGAATCTAGACACGAATTTTTCCTATGCATACATATCTCAGGTTGCTTATATCTACTATGCTAGTTGGGTTCGATTCCCAGTGCTGGTCTCTTTTTCTGGTTTTTCTGTGCATCCATGTCTCAGTTTGTATTTTCGATATGGTTTCACGGGTATCCCGTAACAAATTTGGAGTTGAAATAAAAAATACAAAAAGACTCCAAAAATCCAATCATGATTAAAGATATGTACCTCTACATAGAATTGTATGTACTAAGATGAGATTTTCTGAAATTCCTTCAATATCCGAAACTTTATGATGCCACAAATAAACTTACATAGAGCTGAGGGGAGTCTTTTACATAATAACATAGGATAACTACGTCGGTTCATATTGTTGTTATCCATATTAATTATTTCCTCTCGTATACATTTTTTTGTACGTATGAAACCAATTCGGTGATTCGCCACGCTTGCGCTGTAATTTCCTTATGTAGATTTCTTAATATAGATAACGGATACGGACACGTGCAGTTTGAGAGCAAAGTGTCGTAAAGGACTTATGCAGAGCCTTTTCAAAGGAAAAGTCATTACGATATTCCTTGTTAATTAATGCGATGTCACTATGCCGTTTACTGTGAAATGGTTCCATGGTGGCTCATGAATTAAATTCCTCGACCGTACAGTCGAGCTGAATCGCGTATAGTCAGCAGCATAATTGTACTAGATGTCGTGGTGGTGGTTAAGAAGACCTGACTCACTCACTGACTCAACGCCCAGCTTTTAAACGTTTGGCCCCAAACAGCTGACTCGACTTGGCGGGGGCACTCCTGTGCCCTCAGATTTTTTACAGGTGTTGTTTTTAAGACTTAAACAAGGAATAAGAAAGGGTTTCTCGAAATTCAGTCTTTATGGGGTGAAAAAGGGATCGAAAGTTTGTATGGAAGACCGTCAATTTTGAAGCTAGAAGCATTAACATTTTGTTTTTAAGCTAACAATTAGAGATAAAGAAACGTGTTTTTTTACGTTTTCTAAATTCCATCCCTGAAAGGTTGATTGGTAGGGTTGATTTTTGAATTGGAAAATTTGCACCATCTGTCATGTCATGTCTAACACAAGGCCAATATGTACCTATTTACACATAATCCTCCGAAAAATCAATCAAAACACGAAAAAAAGGATCGTAGAAAGCCAGTTATATCCCATTTTTCACTAATACCACTAATATTAAAATGCGAAAGTTTGTAAGTCTGTTTGTTTGTTAACTCATCGAAATCGCTGAACCGATTTAATAATATTCAGTATACAGGTAATTTGATTCCCGGGGAAGGACATAGGATAGTTTTTATCTCAGAATATTGCATAGTTCCCGCGGGATAGCGATAAACGAATTCAAAAAAACAAACAGAGTCGCGGGAAATAGCCTAGTACCTAATATAGGCTTGTCAAAAAGCTTCAACGAAGCCGTATAGTATAGTAAAGAAATATCACAAAGATGGCCACAGGTGTGCGCGCGGCCTGACTCGCGTCGCGTGCGCATAATCTCGGCGCAATTTGCTGGATACGCTCATGTTGTATGTTGGAGGGTATTTTAAAGCTCCGACGAAAGAGGGGTGCCGTATCTGTGATTAGGGTTGCCATATGAAGTCTTGACATTTTTTGTCATGTTTAGGGAGTCAGGCGATTTGTGACACGGAACAAAATAATAGCAATAGACGCGACAGGGGGGGGGGGGGGGTTAAAATGGTCAACCTTTGACGTAGGTTGAAGAACGTGCCGGCGTAGCACTGCGGCCCGCGGTGTACTGTTCCCTTTCCCTCCCGACTCCGTAGCCCCCTCTCCGACACCAATTTTTTTTTCTCGGAGATCATTTCTAAAAATCTGGACACTTGGCAACTCAGGTCGCAATCCTGACAAAGGGTAAAAAACCCGGACATGTCCAGACAAATCCTGACGTATGGCAATCCTATCTGTGATCCTGTCTAGCTCACAGAAGTGATATCGAGACACTTATGTGGTCTAGCTGGTAATGACATAACAATGTAGAACATATGGATGTATAAAGCAGCGGGTTCACTGTGGATGCATGCCGCTGCCAAACGAGGCAACTGGAGGTCTATAGCGGAGGCCTATGTCCAACAGTGGACGTCCTACGGCTGAGATGATGATGATGATAATAATGAGAACACATGGATACTTAAATATTCTACAGGATCATAAGTACCTGAAACAAATAAACACAACAATTAAGTATAGGTACATGTATAAAAAATCACTGCAGAATTGGCATTGATCACTTTTTTACAATGTGGTCTAATTCCAAAACCATTTCGAGGAATAGGCTTATTAAATCATTTTATAACATTTTTGTAAAAAAATACTAATTGATCGTGTGTATCTACATTTGCAAAATAATGTTTGACCTTTGTTTGACTTTCATCGTAAATAAGCGTTATATAACTAGACCGCCTAATTCAACCACTGCCAGGTGACAGAAGACATTTTAATTTTATTGTACCTAATATACCTTTTTTATGTTTATGTAATAATAATATATAATTTGCAGAAACGCAACTAAAACCAAAATCCTTCAAATAGGTGTCTTAAATTCGCCTATTTTATGAATAAAACTATAAAAATAAACATTGTTTTTTTAAGAACAATACCAAGTGTTCATTAATGGTTAGGATTACATATAGGTAGTGCCACGAGGGTTGAATTGAATGACACACACACAGCTACAAAAATAACTGATTGCACAAAAGGTGAATGAAGTAAATGTCAAAATCCTGCTGTCATTACACGACATGTTGTAGCTGTGTGTGTAATCATTAACTTTAACTCGCATGGCACTCACTATACTATACTTAAAATTTATCCAATTTTATTCATAATTGTTTGCGTTCTTCATAAAATTGTTTCTCTTACTTGATAAGCAAGCGGTTACGTAAAATTATCTAAGTTAATTAGTGTTTTATATATTACTAGCTGTTGCCCGCGACTACCTCCGCGTAGAAGTATGAAAATTAGTTTACGTCCTATTCTCAGACCTACCGAATATACACAAAAAATTTCATAATAATCGGTCAAGCCGTTTCGGAGGAGTTTGGTCACAAACATAGTAAGCCGATAATTTTATATAATTAGACGAAAGATTGTATTAGGTTAAGTTTCGTATTTGTATGTAAATAATTACAAATTACATATTAGGGTAATTATTTGAGGTGTAAGATAAATGTTATACAGAAATAAAAACACACATTTTGATGTGGTCTGTTTTATTTTGAACATAACGATATGTACCGATAAGATGCTTTATATTATAAGAGATCGATAAAGTTTATTTTGGTTAAAAAAAGCAAAAATCCAATTTTAACGGTAACAAAAATGAGCACCGAGACCACGAAAAAGAACATTTTGTTTATTTTCAAATCTTATAGTTGTACTATTTGAATGAAAATCCGATCATAATGAGAAAACGAATAAGCATTATTTAATTAATCAGGTATCAACAGAAATAGACAATCGATATCTATATAAAAAAAATAATTAAAACTTGACCACGAAAATGACGACTACAAATTGTCATTTTTGTAACCTTTTAAATACTATCTAGAAATTATTTAATTAAAGTAAGATTAATAACTTCAACTCACAAACCAAAACAGCTTTCAATACCTTCCCCCGTGCAGGTCTACGGTAGACCAGAACGAAATTATGTTACAACGAAACAACACAACAAAATGCTCCTCTAAATGACGAAGTTTTTTTTTAATATTTAGATATATACATTTCACACGTACATTCAGGGCAAAATAATTCTTGAACCTCTCGCCAGTTAACAAAATTGGCGTCGCACTGGTCATAATTCTATAACCACACTGGAGCAAATGTTGTTGACGGTCAACCATTCTTCATTTAATCAATTAAATCAATAACGGCATAAACGATTACACTGTAAAAAGCAGAAAATTCTATAAAAAGTGTTCTGTATTTTTTCTACTTGTAGGGAAAATCATCTTTTTCGTGGTCTTTAATCAGTTTCGTGGCCCATAGCACCACGAAAATGATGACCACGAAATTGAAAAGTTCTTACTTTCGCGGCTCTGCAGTAAATATCCTATAGGTTTGAAGCAAATGAAATCAATATTGAATAACTTAACTGCAAATGACACAGCACCAGTAAAACATTATATTTATTTACCCAATACTCACCAAGTCGCAACCGTAACGAAAATGACGCTCGATCTTTGACGCAAATCTAACTTGAACCTTTATTACATTAATTATAGATAAATAATTATGGCTTGCGATAAACATTATACATCATATTTACGCAGTCTTATTTTCAAAGTTGCTTATAGTTAAAAAAGGATTTACAGGAGGTTTGACCTCTTTTTTTGTTTAAAATATTACTTAATAAGTGTGGCTACGAAAATGATGGTGTATTTTGGAACAACGGGAAATGTAGAAAAAAAATAGTCTTATCAATGTCCTAATTTTTTTATGTTTGCATGAATGGTATATCATATTATGAACATTCAATCCATGTTTTAAACAGCAAGTTTTCTATACCTTGTATTTTTTACAATACTACAAAGTAGTCAGGGATAATCCGAACCTGACCACGTAACTGACTTTTGTGCAGAAAATTTAAGTTATTGTGGAAAAAAGATAAAATAGAATAAAATGTATTTACCACAAGTTTCAGTGATAATATCTTAAGCAACTTAAAAACAATAAACGATATATTTCTAATTTTATAACTGAAAATTTGAGTCTGAACACAATTGAACCTCTCGAAATAATAACCCATTAGATATTTATCTAGGAATACAATATTAATAAGATCTTACTTACAAAATTACATCCAAAGGGATGTAATTCCAAATGTGGCCAAAACAAATAAGATAGAGAGAGATAAAGAGTAAACTACATTTCAAATAATCATAAAGACATTTGTCTCAACTGAACGGCCATTGTTGTACATAATGAACTATAATCCCATAAATACCCTTTCTTCACATTAAAAAAAAAGATGACACGGTGCAAACCACAACCTTGCTCGCGGCATATGCCAAGCGTGGATGGGAACGCTAAGACCGGTTACACACTGTGACTTTTAGCAGCTACCGGCAGTCAGGCTTTTTTTAAGGAAGATTAAAGTAACGTTTTTCTGTAACTTAACCATGACATTAATTTAATTCATAAACTAAAATTCAGACTTTGTTAACTTATGTACTGCAAAGTAAATTGACAAGTAAGAATCAAAGTATCTGTCGGCTGTCATTTACACTTACTCTATTTCACTCTTGGCCCTATTGTATGTACGAGTACCTATATAAGTATATTGCACTCTATATTGCACCCAAAAAGTTAAATTAAAAATACAGATTAATAGGCAAAAAATTACAAAAAAGGACAACAAAGTTATGCGTTCCTGGAACGGGAGTTTGTTTTACTGTTAACCTCGTAAGTCCCCGTGTACTTTACAGAGTGGTGGAGTACAAATTTTCAATGAAATATGAACTTTAAATTTACGGCAGTAATTTTCAAAATCACAAAACTTAGAATTGTCGCCTCGATCTGTAAAACTATATATCATAAAAAAGTCAGGACTTATGGGGTTTACAACGCAGTGTGTAACAGACTTTAGCCACAAGAGCGCAAAAGGCGCTATAATCGCCCCAAATGAACCTAATTATGCAGGTTTCACCATAAAAAGAAGCCGCTAAGGTGTTTAAATTTTATATTTTACAAAAGTGCGTGAGGGCTTAGTACGAAACACATATGGTTGTATTTTTTACGACTGATATTTGCACGTGGCTTTGCTTGCACAGAATTCGTGGAAATAATAATGAGCTGTAATATTGCTTTTAATACATTCGATCTGGCAGTCCTTTCGAAATTTTGGGTTTTAGTAAATATCAAAAACTTACATCGTTTTTTTTAATTTCAGCGGTTAAGATTTTGACAATTGACATGGATTCTTTGATACCTAATTTATTGAATCAGGCGCTACTTTGCGGAGATCCATACCAATGAACTCTGAATATATAAATGTCCCTGATGATGAACTCTTTATGAGTTCGAAACAGTCAGCGTAGTATGGTGATAGTTGTGTGTGTTCTTACAACACATTTGTTGGATAGACGTAGCTATCGTAAGGCCGCGGGTGAGCAAATTGTTTATAAGTATAAGTAGTTCATGGATCCTAAGGGAATACCGGAATAAAAAGTAAATGTTCCTTATAAATTCTAGTAAAAAGCCAAAGGACCTCTGGGCCTAAAGTATAGTAAGGGAAATGTGGTGTCAGTTGATATGTTAGAGATTTCAAAGTCCTGAACAAAAGTCTCTACCTAAAAGTGCTACCTCTGTTTGAGTCCCTTTCAGAGTTTAGTTTAGTTTTTAGATGACACTCTTTCCCGGCCCGGATAATACTGACATGGAAATACCGACCCTGTTTTTCGTGTACACGCCCATAGAAACTGTCATGAGCTTCTATGGGCGTGTACACGAAAAACAGGGTCGGTATTTCCATGTCGGTATTATCCAGGCCGGGAAAGAGTGTCACCCTCGTTTTTTAGAGTTTTGTTCAGGACTTTGAAATCTATCAGCATCATCATCATCGTCCACTGCTGGATATAGGCCTCCCCCAAGGCTCTCCACTCAGACCGGTCTTGTGCTTTCCGCATCCACCGCGATCCCGCGATCTTAACCAGGTCGTCGCTCCATCTTGTTGGAGGCCTACCGACAGCTCGTCTCCCGGTCCGCGGACGACATTCGAGTACCTTCTGACCCCATCGGCCATCAGTCCCGCGAGGATGCCCGCGCCCACTGTCACTTCAGTTTTGCAATTCTTCGGGCTATGTCGGTAATCTTAGTTCTACTGCGGATATCATCAACATTGAAAATAACATATCAAAATCATATCCTAATATTTAACTAAAACCACATTTTCCATACATTAGATCCGGGATACTTTCTTAAAACGTCTAGTCCACCCACATACACACACTCACATTCGCGTTTATAATACGAGAATAAGATGGATTACTATAGCACTAGCTTAGTAGTAGCATGTTTGAAAATTTGTTATTTTCAAAATAACGCTTACAAAGTATTCTTAACACGTTATGCTTTACAACGGCATTTTAACTTTGCCGTAACAAGCCATTTAGCATGCAACAAAATGTATTTTACTGGCCGGCAAAGAAACAATGTCACTAATTAAATTACGAAATCAGGTCGCCATTGATGTTAAAAAAAGTTTCTATGGCTTTTTTTGCGAACAAAAAACGATCTCTTTTGTTTTTTTTTCTGTTTGGCATTGACGGCTTTTTGTGGAAAGTTGGAGTCTGATTTGTCTTGGCTGTTGTTGAAAAGATGTTGTTTTTAAAGGTTTTCTTTATTTTAATTGGGGCATAAAGATATTTTCACGGTTGCTGGGTGTTTATATTCAAATTATTTTTGTGGGAACAATAATGAAGTTTAATAGTGAAGTTCGTAAATGAATTTTGAAAAATTCAGTGATACGAGCTCGGATCTGAATCCACGATCCTCTGCTTGAGAGGCCATGGGTCAAACCACTAGGCCACCATGGTTTTTTTTTTGCTGGAAATTGTTTTATTTTGCTGGAACTCTTCATTCCTTTCGAAAATCCGTCAAAAGCGTCTAGCAGGCTAAGCTAACAAGAGTGGCCCTGCCACTACTGCACCTCAAATTACAACCAAATCCCTTGCGGGGCCACTCTTGTTAGCTTAGCCTGCTATTGCAGGTAGTAGGACCTTGTGCAAGGTCCGCCCGGATTGCTACCACCATCTTGCTCGCTAATCCTGCCGTAAAGCAGCAGTGCTTGCACTGTTGTGTTTCGGTGTGGAGAGTAAGACAGCCGGTGAAATTACTGGCACTTGAGGTATCCCCTCTTAGGCCTCTAGGTTGGCATAGCATCTGCAATTCACCTGGTGTTGCTGATGTCTATGGGCGGTGGTGATCTCTTACCATCAGGAGACCCACTTGCTCGTTTGCCACCCAGTCAAATAAAAAAAAAAGTCCCGTTCTTAAAACTTTTAAATAAACCAATGCTCTCCCAATTGGCATGGTCCATACTCTGGCCACCCTGTTCGCAATATGGCAAACTTCCAAACGTCAACGAACTATCGAAATTGAAACACAATAACCGAAACAAATCTGTTATAATGATATTGAGATTTTTATTTGAATGCTGAATAAACTGGGATGGTTTGGTGATTTAATTGTACTGGTAGCAAAGGCCAATAAGGTCATTGACCGTTAGTCTGTCTTTTACAACATACATTTGCAGGTGGTAGGACCTTGTGCAAGGTCCACCCGGATTGCTACCACCATCTTGCTCGCTAATCCTGCCGTGAAGCAGCAGTGCTTGCACTATTGTGTTTCGGCGTCCACGCCGAGTGTCTTACTCTCCAGAGTAAGACAGCCGGTGAATTACTGGCACTTGAGGTATCCCATCTTAGGCCTCTATGTTGGCAACGCATCTGCAATCCCCCTCCCTGGTGTTGCAGGTGTCTGTGGGCGGTGGTGATCTCTTACCATCAGGAGACCTACTTGCTCGTTTGCGATCCAGTCGAATAAAAAAAAAACATACATAGTAGGTAGGCTGGTGTGATAATAATAAAATAGCGTAAAATTTATAGATTTTTAGACGTTACTTCAAATCCTTATCTTACTATAGGTGTTAATTGTCCCATGACATTTATTTTATTCATAGGCTTGCTGGTCCACAGTGTTCATTCGAGAACTTTTTGACCCCAACGGCCAACTATACTCAATTACAGAAGTAGTAGTAAGACTTCCACTAACAGTATAGACGGACAATGGACGACGGGTAAAGCCGCGGGTGAATGCAGGCTGCTTCCAACCGAAGCAACTTGAGGTCTATAGGGAGGCCTGTGTTATTTTGTTATGAGGATTAAACTTTCTATCTATCTATGTCCGACAGAGAACGTCCTACGGCTGAGATGATGATGATGATGATTTATTTTATTTATTAAAACCTGTGTGACATACTGACAAAGTGACACGTGAATGAGAGGAATAGGGCTCCGTTCGGACCCTTCGGGTACGGAACCCTGGAAATGTTTACCTTTTGCTCCGCTTATAGCTTTCAATCGCGTTAACTACGTCACCGGCCTAACGCCACAAATCCCATTTAAAATTTATCTCTATTTGAAACTTAAACAATTATATAAAAGCTTAACTATTTGACCATAAACCGGGTTATAGCAAGTTCCATACTTCGTCATACTTAGTCAAGTTTTGATTGGTTTAACAGTCATTGAATCCGGAACATAGTTTAGGTAACTTGACCCGCTTCGGTTACAGAATTGAATAAATAAACCCAACTTTGGGCACAAATATTAACAATTTTCATTAGGGATGGAAGTTGTGGCTTTGATTTGATATCCGTACAAGTTCTGGAGCACAACTTTAATACAAACATAACAGCAGAAGCAGAACCGAAGTTAAACAATATGCTCCGATTAAGTTAGATTTTTGGTCAAGTATTCAGTGGGCGTTCCATAAAAGTCAAAAGTCAAAATATTTTTATTCAATTTAGGCCATAACAAGCACTTATGAATGTGAAAAAAAAATCTACCAGCGGTATTACCATATTGTATTGTATTAGGTATTTTGTGCATAAAACCAATTAACAAGAGAAAGAGATGTACAGTCAAAGGCAAAGATATCGACACGGCCAAAGTTACAAAACTATGTGTACACGACTTTATGCACTTAACATTAAGGCTGTGTATCTACTTATACATATTTTTGCAACTTTGGCCGTGTCGATATCTTTGCCCTTGACTGTACATACAAACAAAGGCGAACTTATAGTCATATAAGCATAAATATCTGAGATAAGAAAGCGTGCATCATCATCATCATCATCATTTGATGTAGCCCTATTTTTAGGGCCGGTAGGCGTTTCAGATATGTTTGAATGCTCCGCTGTAGCAGATATTTATTAATGCAGGTTACTTTAAGTAGTTACATTTTATTTTGAAAAATGACTTTCTGTCAAGTTTATTACGAGTTACGACGCATTCTTCTTGGCAATGATGGTCTTTTTGTAAGTGCTAGGTTTGCAGGTGGTAGGAGTGCAAGGTCCGCCCGGAATGCTACCACCATCTTGCTCGCTAATCCTGCCGTGAAATAGCAGTGCTTGCACTGTTGTGTTTCGGCGTGGAGAGTAAGACAGCCGGTGAAATTACTGGCACTTGAGGTATCCCGTCTTAGGCCTCTAGGTTGGCAACGCATCTGCAATCCCCCTGGTGTTGCAGGTGTCTATGGGCGGTGGTGATCTCTTACCATCAGCAGACCCACTTGCTCGTTTGCCATCCAGTCGAATAAAAAAAAGTGCTGGTAATGTAAAAAAGTGACACGTACAAGAACCCTTTGCGGCTTATTAACAGAATGAACGATTATATTTTTAATATTTCGGCTGGAAAAAAATTGTGACTAACAAAAATTATGACAAATATTGAATTATGAATTTCAAAAATTATATATATATGACATAATAACACGTACTATAAATAATTTGAGAATGCATCATAACTTCAGCATAGATTTCTATGAAGTGTTACATTATTGCGGCAAGGGGTTTCGTCTCGATGTTTTAGAATGCATGGAGATAATTAGATACAACAGTATGGGGTCTATTATTAATGAGCAGGTAAATTTAGTTTCATCTCCCTTGCTACGGCTTGGATCTAATTTCAGCAATGTTAGTTAATAAACCATCCCTTGCCAGTAATTAAATAAAAATCAAGGTAGTTTTGTAGGACGGTTAAAAAAATTATTAATAATTTGTGGTTAGTTTTGTTTTGTTTCATAAAATATATGTGTGTACTTGGGGAGTTACAGTGACAAATTAAAACGGTGGTTGTGGTTCGTTAGTTTAACAACTGGTAGCATGGTGTACGGTTGTGTCACTCTGAAGATGAGCTCTGGTTGAGTTCGAAACGCGTCAGTGTAGTGTGGTGGTGGTGATAGATGGGTTTATGTGATTTGTGTGTATTCTTACAGTGTGGAGGTGGAGGAACTGCATGAACACGCATATTTTGCATAAGCTTAGCTATCGTAAGGTCGCGGTGAGCAAGGAAATTCTTTTAGTTCATCGAATCTACTGTGTTTTAAAAAATGTAGAACTCATTGAGTTTCTTGCCGGTTTCTTCTCAACAGTGGTTTTTCCGAACCGGTGGTAGATTTGTTTTCACATTCATCAGGTATAAGTTCTTGTTATAGCCTAAATTGAAAAGAGATATTTTGACTTTGACTTTGAAACACCCTTATAGTATAGCATAGCTTTGTCTACAGCACGGTCCTAAAGCCAACTGAATTCCAAATCAACGCTGAACAAACGCGATAACCCTCCGGAGTAATGAAGCTCAGTGAAGACAAATTTCACCCCCAGTAGCCGTCAAAAACACCCGTAAGTCAAAGGTGCAAGGGCGAGTTTACGGCAGCAGTAACGTTGACTCGGAGATCTTTACCTTTGTCCTTTTAAGTAGTTTGAGTGAAAATATTTCTCTTGCCAGAAGACTTAAAATTTGGAGAGATACGGTTTTTAGGGATCCGTGGTTCAGAAAAAAAAAGGAACCCTTAATAGAATCTATTGAATCAGGCCCTACTCGTATACCTACTTCGAAGTGCAAAATTCGAACTTCCTATCATGCCGTCCCGCTGACGCTTATATTATTTAATACTAGTGTGAGAGGGACGGTACGATACGAACTTCGATTTTCAAAATTCGTAGTAGCCCCCTCCTCTATACACCACTTTACGGAGCGGAGGTTTTATATCAATGAACTATAAACAATTACTATGATCACCCGCGACCTTATGATACCTTCGTCTATGCAACAAATGTGTTGATGCTGCTCTACCGACTTCACGTTGTAAGAACATACACACACCACACAAACTCAACTATCGCCACCACCACCAGGCTGACGCGTTTCGAACTTAATCAGAGTTCATCCTCAGAGCAACACAACCGTTCACCACGCTACCAGATGTAAGACTAACGAACCAAAACAAAAATTTGACATAATATCTGAGTCTCGTGATATTTTCCTATTTTAAATTACCTATTTATTATATGTAATTAGAAAAATAATTTATTACGGTATTTGACAACTCCAGAATTTGCCATTTCTGAGATATTATTATGAAAATATACAGACAGTGTTTAGCGAAGAGAAAACTTATAATATTTCCATAAAAAAAATTCGCCCCGTTTAGTGAACAAGCAAGCACAACTCTACACGCCGTAAATTTCAAACTTTAGCTAGAACATTCCATTTCCAAACTTCAAAAATATGACAGACGATGGTCACGAAGTTACTTGACAGTGCAAGCGTGTAAGCATCTTTGCCGGTGGAGAAAAACTGCCACTGACGTTTTGGCATAGTTTTACTGCGACAGTGGCGCCAACCGCAACCGCACGCGTAACTGCAGATAACTTACTCATACATCATATATACTAAGCAAGTTTAATATCAGCGTTTAGAAGAAGTTTCCCTGCCGGCCGCGCGGCCGCTTTAGGTATTCGTTTGGGATATTGCTGTCTTTATCGCTCGTGACATTTAAGCGCTCGCAGCCGTCCCCCCCATGCCTTCCGGAACGATGTCCGTAATTTATATCGAGATAGCTGTAGGCTTTTCGAGATTCGGGCGGTTGAATTTTGGGTTTCATTGTCCTCATATTATACGAAAAGTATAGCACAGAAATCAGTGATATTTTACAATCAAGATATTCATTATATTTTCTATGCCTGCGGTTTTTAGATTTTTGTAAAACTGCTTTATTAGTCTGTAATTCTCGTGCAAAGTTGACATTTTTTTTTGTCCACTTTTGAACTCCTGTAATTCTGATATTACACATTTATATGAAAATCTGAAAAACCGCAGGCATAGATAATTGGGCCAATCAACTTTTTTACCGACACTAATCTGTCCGCGACATTTTTCAAACAATTGCAGATTTTTGTAAGTAAACATATTTTTTCTGTAATTTAATACATGGTGTACATGAATACATGCCATCCGTCGTAAGTTAAAGCTATTAAACCGTGAATATCTTGTTGGAAGTACGATTTTTTGTTAACGCCAGAGACAATTTTGGTAACGCAGGACACGCCCAAAGTGTCGGTAAAATAGTTGATTGGCCCAATTACGTCTAGTCCATACTTACAAAATTTCATCTATTTCTGTTGCCTAGTTTTCAAATGAGACCGGGACTACGTTTGTATGGAGAATGGAACGAGGATACTTCTCTTAAGTTTAACATAATAGCAGCGTTTCCACCAATAATGTGTAAGGATGTGCTGCAAGGGATGTGTTTCTTATTAACCAATAGAAACGCCTCATTTACCTCGCCTCGCTACGAGCACCTGTTTTCACCAGAGACGTGCTGCGCGAGGCGAGGTAAATTCTATTGGTTAATGAAAAACACATTGTTGGTCGCACATTATTGGTGGAAACGCAGTTTTAACATCCTAAGTAACGCGAGATGTGCGAGGTAGCTAAGTGGTGGGAGGTGTAGCGACGACGTGGAACGTCTCACGTAGGGGATCGTCGGTTCGAATCTGAAGTCGCAACTCTGTATTTTTCGGTATTTAATTACGAAATTACATATTAACACGAACCCTTTTTTTTACATAAAACTGACTATGATTGACCTCTATCCTCTATCTCACCTGATGTTAAGTGCAGATGAGGCCAAAGGTGTATCTCACTGGTTCAGTAACAGCCTATTCACTCTAGCCTTCAAGAGCCATAGATTATATTTATTCGGAAATACACACGACGGGAGCGAGAGGAGTGCATGGATTCCTTAGAGTCTAAGGCCTCTTGTACACACACGGTTTATCGCCGTGAAAATCTACGGTTAATTCGCCGCGTGTAGGCACGGTCGTTGTATGGATCACTATGAAAGCTTGTAGACGTGCACGGTGGCGTGTGTACAAGAGGCCTAAGGCTTAGATGAAGACCTTCCTTAAACCTAACCGATGAAGGAAGACCTTTTAACCATTAATAAGGCAGAGGCGATTTAGCGACCACTTGCATTGAGTTGGAAACTGAACCTTATTGCTTTCATAATACGTCACAATTTCTATTGTAATTATTGAAAATACGACTAGCTTTAAAAATATTCTTTGACAGGTATTCGATAGCTGCTTTTGATTTTGTGGTAGTATGCTTCAATAAATGGGGCCTTATAAAGGGTTAAAGAATCTTGCAATTCAATGGTTTATTAAAGTCATCTCATTCTGAGAGGATTCTTATAGAACTAATAAGAGACCTACCTACAGACTAGGGACGACAACGACGAAAACAAAAAATAATTACTATATTGTATTATAATGATATGTTCCTCTATTCATGTCAATAACAACCAATTTTCCCAGAAAACAATCCTCGTGCCAAATTGACGCAAATACGCATTCTACGGCTAACAATTATATACGATATACGAATCAAATAACAATACATATAAGTCCATTGTTCGCCTACTGGTTTATTACTAAATACCTGCCATTCACGACAAATAAACCCTTGAATAGCCATCATTAGGGGAATGTCCTGTCCATAGGTATACCTACTTATTTGTTCCCATGAGAATTCACCAAAAACAGATGTATGCATATGTAACTATTCCAATGTTTTTTGTTATAAACGTCAATGACCTTGTTAAATTAAAAAAGTTCCAAATAGATATGCTTGAATAAGGTTTTTTTTTATGAACCTGAAACCCATAAAAGCACGGGAGTTCGGGAATGTAAAAGCTATCCTCCTATCTATGTATTGAATTGTAATTGTATTTTATTTATGGCCTGTTTCACCACTTGTTCACTAACTTTAAGTGACGGATATTAGTGATGCCGTCAATTGCCGTCTCTTTGTCCGAATAAACAAAGACGCATTACTTTTATCTGACACTTAAAGTTAGTCGACATGTGGTGAAACATTAACCTTTGATTTTTATCAGCAGGTAAAGCAGTCAACTAAACTACACAGAGTATGCATCAGAGAATGTCCAGCTAATGCAGCGAATTCAAACATGCATCCAACTTATTGGCTTATTTTTTTTTGTCCTTGTGTATTCATTCTGACCTTCATCATCCGTCATCACGTCTCACTGCTGGGGACAGCCCTCCCTCAAAATTAGTGGGCTTGGGCCATAGTTACCAAGCCCAGTGCGAATTGGAAACTACATACAAACTATTGAATAATTCCGCAGGTTTGTACAGGTATACCTTCGTTGTTTTCCTTCACCTTTAAATTATTCGTACATGAATTTAGTAAAACTCAGAGATGCGAGGCCGGGTTTGAATCTACGATTCTTCGCTTGAGGGGCCATAGTCTTTTTATTTCGGCGTTCTGATCTTATGGTCGATTGTCCTTCTTCTATCATAACCTATAATTATCTCTTATTAATTGAAACCGATTGCTCCTCGACACATCGACAGCAAACAGTACTTATAAATTAGTGACTCAATACAAATAAATACTCATACTCTATTTCACGACAGTACTGAAAAGTTTCTTAATATCCGTGTTTTAACAATCCGCGACGAATTCACGTGAAACGACATGAGTCACGTTTGGAAAGTGTCGTAAAAAGTACTTGAGTAAGTGCATTGACTAAGAGGCGTCAACGACCTTTTATGCAAATGTAGTTGCAACAAAGTATAGGCTTTGCGTGATGTAATAGGACTAGGTAATTAGATAATGAAAACTAGTCATCATCATCATTATCATCATCATTACGGCCTGTATACTGTATACGTTCTACTCTTGAGCACATGCCTCCTTCCAGAACAAATTAGCTTAGGCTGTGGTTCCAAATTGGGGACTTCACAGAAACCATTGAATTTCTTCGCGGATGTATGCGCGTTTCCTCACGATCCTTCATCGTAAAGCTCATGATGTAAACTGAATTCATGACAATGGTCACTAGACCATTTGACATGGAAACTGAAAGCTTGTTATAGTTATGATTGCAATAGGGCAATGGCCTAGACACAAAAAAGTATTATATTATAATTAATTAGCCTGTCAGACTTAAATCGAATACTTATACTAAGTTTTAAGTAGGTTTTAAGTTAATCTGACCATAGGAATTGTGTACAACAGAGTTGATAAAAAAATGAAGCTTATATAAGACAGTTAAATAATAGGTACTTACCTTGTATTCCTTTTTGCAAGACTTGAAAAATAATGAAATTACAATTAGAATAATATAAATAACAAATTAGTTAAAGATACGCAACAGCAAATAATCATTAAATTTCAATATGTAACACAATCATTCATATTGTTATGGTTTCATATTTACCAATAATAAATCCAAAAAAGGAGGAGGTTCTGTGTTCGACTGTATGTAGTTTTCGTATGTATGTTCACCGATCATCGTTTAAACCAAACCATACTCCGATTACGTAAACCTCGTCTGCACATAATTAAATTCCATTTAATTTCCTCCAAATCCAAATCTCTATCTCTCACTGTGACAAATTACAAAATAATTAGAAACTAACTGCATGCCACGTAGTTTATAATTATTTAGTATTTAACGTGTTATGTCCTTTGAAAATTGAAAATTAATAATTGATACAAGTCACCCTTCTAAAAGGGTTATTCTATGAAGGGTTGCCTTACGAACGACTGCTGTTGTTGTCTGTGCTTGCGACCATATTACTAGGTGGGGTAGTTAGGTACGCATTACGCATTAGAAATTATGTTTGCGTCAACGTCAATTTATAACCGGCCTATGTGTGCCACTGCTGGGTTGTCTCAGATAACGAGTTCTGCTGTACGCACACGAAGATCACGGAAATAGCTCTAATGATTCCGATGACATTTACTATATGGGGGTTTTCGAATGTGAACAATCGATCTACTTTGGTTTTTGGAAAAACGCGTGTTTTCGAGTTTCAGCCCGAGCAAGGCTCGGTTTTCAGATACTAACCTAGTAGTTAATTTGGCCTGTGGCACTTTAATGACTTCGCCATGGTGAGCAAGGAGTTAATTGTACGATTAAAAAAAAACTGTTTAAACTACTAAATCAACCAACTAAATTAAATCATGACGAGTTGTGGAACCTTTTTTATTTACAGCAAAGTCGTGATATGCTATTGTACTGCTGAACAAGAGAATCCTTTCTAATATCACGGTATGAAGATAGTTTTGAGTCCCTGGGAAGGGATTCAAGTTTTATCTCGGAAAATTGCAGTTCCCGCGGGACAGCAATAAACGAATTTATTGCAGACGGAATCGCGTGCAACAATTAGTATTATAAATGCGAAAGTGTGTCTTTCAGTGTGTTACCTCTTCACGCTTACCCCGCTGAACCGATTTAAATAAAACTTGATATGAAGATACTTAACTGGAGACCCTGGGATGGATAGGTTTTAACGTTCTATGATGGGTCAGGAAACAACGATAGTAGTTACTTTACCGTTACCTGCTATCAAAATACCAAACATCCTTTGAGCCTACCCTCAATTTTCGTCAAAGCCTTCTTAGGACTAGCCGGGGGTGAGGGTAGCGGGGTACCGGCTATTACTAGGTGGGGTGAAGTTCAAATTTGCTCAAACTACTAAGCGGACACTTTAGATGTTTGATGCTGCGTTTGGTAGACGTTTAGTACTGACTTGCACATGAGTGATGAATATTTAGTGAGATCAGTGTAGTAGTCTGTTAATCAGAAGTCTCTTCATTATGATCGTTTCAGTTAAAAAGATAGCCTACACCAAGATCAAAGTAGGAATGATCATAGTAGGAAGATCATAGATCATAGTAAGAAGTTATATTTGTTTTTATTCAAAAACTAACTGTTGTCTGCTACTTTATCTGGATACAGTATACGTATACGTCAACGAAGAACGCATACGTTTTTCCTAGATAAAAAATATCCCTTGTCTATATATCTCTAGATGATTAAGCCACAAATAAACAAACTTTTACATTTAAATAAAATTGAAAATATCATTGACGTTCATTGTAGTTGCAAAAAGAGGATATATACTTCTAATAAGTAGCAGTTTTTACTATAGCTGAGATACATTTTTTCATTATCAGACTGGTGTACATGTATGATATTAACGTAACACTAAAATGGCATTATTCCACCTATGGAATAAAACAATCAATTAGGTTTCTAAAGACTATATTGCAGATAAAAAGTTGTAAGTAGCTTAAAAATATTTTTATTTGGCCGAAACTAAGTTGGTACCAATGCCATGTAATACTTTAAAAAAATACATACGTTGTTTTTACGTTATAAGAAAAGAAAAACATCTTATATTGTATAAATAAACATTAGCTGTTATAAGCAAAAGTGACGGTTAATGGTTAATCTTAGGTAACACCACTTGGCTGTCATTCGTCTCAAACGCCAGTCGGTGTAAACGGGGCATTAAAACGTAAATTCGGAGGGGACCTTTTGACTTCGCACAAATATTTAACTTGGCCGAAAACACCGCGACGCATAGAAATCAGGACGCAATCAATGATTCAATGGACGATTGTCGAAAAAAATAAAATTTTATTAGCTACTCGTACATTCCAAGAAGTTCAGACCATAAAAACAATTTTATTTTCGAGGATGATTTTACTTGGAAATTAATATATTGAGCTCATTACTGACCCCTGGGTGACCACAAACAAAATCTGAACTATTTAGATCGAAACCTGTAATCCCTGCATGTTACTAAAATCGTGAGCTGGAAAGACAATATTTTGTAGTGGACACCTTTGCTACTGCCATCTACCACCCAAGCAAACACCACGTCACTGACCGCATAAAGCTTCGATAGCTTTAAAGAGATCTGAATTTCTCTAGCATGTACCATATTATGTATCATCGCCAGTAATTATCAAAAGACGAAAACAAAGTTCCCAGACGGTTAACATAAAGTATTAGCTCAGCCTTTTCAGCTTTACATTCGATCATTAGCCTTCTTTTCACAGAACATGGCACCTTGATTCATTAGAAAATCACCGCAACATTCTACTTTCTAAGTATCTTTATTTAATTAATGGTGGCTGTAGTTCTTATAAGAATCTTATTACAAGCAATTTGTGTCTTCCTGATATAGAAAACAGGATATGTCTTGAACGAAATAGTTTATTTGGTTGAAGAGATCTTTTTTTTCTGTGTACTGTTTTGTTGTTTTCTTTTTTTCTTTTTATTATTGTGGAATATTTAGGTACCTGCTGAGGAAAACTAAACTTATCAATGAAAATTTCAATGAATCATAATCTATGAGTCAGATCAATTGGTGTTCAATCTAACATAATATCCACTTGTATTTAATGAAATAAACCCGGATAACTCACGTCTTAAATCGAGTTTAGCTCGACATGTTTCGGGCAAATTCGTAGCCCTTTCTCCTAAGAGCAACGCGACCTTTTGTCGCAGCTTAACTTAATACGTTCTTAGAAGGATTTGTGGGCAACGCTTCTTTGATCTTTTGGTTCTGCTTTTACGGCTATTTAGTTAAGTTTCCTTTCGCTCAGTGTACATCTCGTACGATTCCTCTCTGTCTATTTCACGTATCTCATCAACAAAGAAAACAAACGAATCCTTAATCCCAATCAACTACAGACCCTCTCTTTAACCTAAACCTATCGTTAAAATATTCAAATTTCACTTAACAACTTGGCTAAATGACTAGAGGTTAGGTTACGCTAAGCACTAAACCAACTATCGGTACTATCGATTCTCGAAACTAATTCGCTTTCGCCCCATTGACATCTAGGTATCGTTTTTAGAGAATTTAACCAACTGGAGGCGTCATGCTCATGCGCAATCATTTCTGTACAGAGTAATTTAAATGGTTAACTCAAACTTGGCTTAAATCTTTACACATTGAAGGGATGTAAGCCGTAATTAGCGTTTAATGAGCTCCCGATATTTTAACGCAGTCCCATGCATCATGATCACGAGAAGACTAAGCAAGACGGGACGGGAGGATTAAAAAAATTAACCATGAATCGTTAAAAATAGTTAAATTCTCAGCACTGTCAATATCTCTCATTATAAACATATCTGTCTCTGATGGCGTGGTGGCCTAGTGGTTTGACTTATGGTATGTCAAGTAGAGGACCGTGGGTACAAACCCGGGCTCACACTTCTGGTTTTTCGAAATTCATGTGAAAAATTGCATTTGCAATTTACCACGACCTTTATGGTGCTCTGAATTCGAGCGGCTAACTGCATAGTGCGTCATCATCATCATCATCATAACAGCCATAGGTCGTGTAGTGTTGAACGTAAGCCTTCCAGTGCGTATGTGGCCTAAAAGAGTAGAATCCATACATGTCTACGACAGCGTTGGAGCAAAAGCAGAGCACAAGCACTGGCAGAGGTAAATCCATCGTTGGCTTCTCCAGTTGCTTTAGTGCTCCAAGCGTCTGGTGTAAGACTATCGAGCTAAAGTTAGATTTTGAATAATTTGTAGGTGTAACCAAGTTGTTGAGTTGTTATAGGGAACGCAAAATCTATTAAGTTAGTCAACTTGTAACTGATAAGTTACTAACTAGGAGTTAGTGAGTTGGATTTGAAATTGGAAATGATATCAATTTTAGGGCTGGAATAATACGGTTTTATAATAAATTAAAACTTCACAATGCCTGTTATCGAATACAGAAACCATTATTAAGCTACCTTTAAAAATAACAAAGTTATAAAGGTTTGAAAGTCAAAATTAGACAGAGAAAGACACACTTGCATGTGACGTCACACGCACGTAGTGCCATAATTGCTGCATAGAGAAAAGCCCAGCCTATATACGTCCCACTGCTGGGCACAGGCCTCCTCTCAGAACAAGAGGGCTTGGGCCATAGTTACCACGCGGGCCCAGTGCGGATTGGGAACTTCACACGCACCTTCGCAGGTTTGTGCAGGTTTCCTCACGATGTTTTCCTTCACCGCATAGCTCGTGGTAAATTTCAAATGTAATTCCGCACATGAATTTCGAAAAACTGAGAGGTGCGAGCCGGGGTTTGAACCCACGACCCTCTGTTTGAGAGGCGATAGGTCAAACCACTAGGCCACCACGGCTTTTCAAATATGTTCCTGTTAATAAAAATATTTGTATTTGTATTGGTTGTATTAGTTCTATTGGTTCTGTTGGTTGTATGACAAACATATTCCTCGCAGCGCATGCCCACATCGCTGGTGAATACGCAGCCTAATAAGTAGTTTGTTTTGAGTGATTTGTGGCTGTCTTTACAGTACACATTTGTTGTAGACAGCATCGTAAGGTCGCGGGTGAGCAAAGTAGGTAATTGTTTTTGATCAAACTTAGATCTCTTCGAGAACCCCTGTTACTCGTATCGCAGTGGAGATCGCCCTCGCAAATCTCCTTACATGAAGTTAAGCCGCGCCTTCAGTTTTTGCTATCGCTCCCTTCGCGCGGAATCGCATTAGTGCAACTAGGGTACCGTTGGCAGAACTAGTTCGGTAATAAATACTTTTGGGGAAACTTTGGAATTCTGTGCCCCACGTATGGAAAAAGTGTGAGGTCTCCGAGAGAACCACTTTGTAGTTCCGCCTGTCTGACAATGTCTATCTAGACCAGCGTTTTTCAAAATTTTTCGAAGGTGAACCTCATAGAACTTCCGTATCTATGGAGCTTTAAAAAAATGGTACTTATTTTTTTAATTTTTGATTAACTTGAGATAGGTTGAATAGGTCGCGGGTGAGCAAAGAATTTCTTTTAGTTCATTCATAAGGCCTAGACTTATTTTACATCAATTTCTTGATAACTCGACGCATTTCTTTTAAGGTCTCGCAAACAGACGAATAATAAAGTGATCCTATATTATTATATTTATTCCTTTTGAGGTGTTTCCTTAAAAAACAAAGAATCAATAATCTTGACAAACTTGTCGTTATGTATTGGCGTGATCATTTAATTAGCTGTTGTAAAGGACGGAACCCTTTTGCTTTAAAAAAACATTTTATCACGAACTTGGTCCGAACTTGGAAATACGATTAAGCTGCTGTTTGCTAATGGATACTTAGTGGAAGTATTAATTACGATGCACTTTAACACACGTTAAGGATGATTGTTTTACAAAACATTAGGCACCTTTGAAGTCTTGTTTACAGTGGTTTTTGGAGAATGTAAAGTCTCTCGATGAGAGCGAAACATAGATGTCGCTAGTGCTGCTGCTTAAGTAGCGTAGTAAAAAAGCAACCTGAGATTGTGTGCATAGGAGAAATTCGTGTCTGTATGGCACGCAGCACGGAATGCTGAGGACCTGGGTTCGATTCCCAGCGCTGGTCTTTTTTTCTGGTTGTTTTTTCGATATGGTTTTACGGGATGACCGTAATAGTAACAAATTTGGAGTTGAAATAAAAAATACAAAAAGACTAAATAACCTATCATAGCTTGTTTTAGGCCCTAAAATTTAGGGTTAATCCTTGCACTAAACGAAAATTAAGTTTTTCTACTTGTAATTAAAAAGAATTCGTCGGAGGTATTTTCGCCATAATTAAACCCCGTCGCTAAAAAGAGGGTTGTTATAATGACACCAATATCTGTCTGTCTATGGCAACGTAACTCTCAAACGGTTGGACCGATTTTGATGACCGTCTCTGAACCCTGGGCTGGGTCAAGGACAACAGTAAATATAAATAAATAAATAAATATCATGGGACACTTGACACAAATTGAACTACCTAGTCCTAAACCATGCCCTCGGTACCACTCTGCTTTCAGAGCATGACATGAGTGCGTGTGAGCTAACTTTGGGGGCGGCAGACGTGAACTTGCCTTCAAAATCCAAAAGCTTAACGGTTACTTGACCTGAAATGTATATTTCAGAACTAAATTATTGTTATTATTATTTTTAAATTTATGACGGTGGAAGCATTCTACACTTCCACTGAACGTAGATATAGTTTAGATATAGTTAGTGTTTAGTATTGTAACTAAGGGACCCCATACATCCCTTTATTATTATTATTATTATTTTTTGTATATCTTTTTTTCTTTAATTGTATAATATAGTTTTTAAGTATTTTATTTGTAATTATATTATTATAAAAAAATGACTTTCTGCCAAGTTTCTTGCGGCGCATTCTTCTTGGCAATGATGGTCTTTCCGAAAGCGCAGGTAGCTTAAAAAATTACGTGTAAAAGTGCCCATTGCGGCCTATTTACTGAATAAATGATTTTAATTATAAGCAAAGCTTGTACTATGGACACTAGGCAACGGATAAACATACTTATATAGATATATACATACTTAAATAGATATTAAACATCCAAGACCCGAGAACAAACATTCGTGTTATTCACACAAATATTTGCCCCGGCCGGGAATCGAACCCGGGACCTCAAGCTTCGTAGTAAGGTTCTCCAACCACTTGGCCATCCGGTCGTTTATATATTTCTAAACTACTTAATATTAGCAAAACTAATATCTTTGAGGAGCAGTCATTTTATTTGAATTATGTTATTTTAAATAAATAATTTTCAATCTTTAATTTGCGGACAAATAGCTAGAATTTGACTATGTCGCATCTTGAGAATCAAACCGTCACTAAACAAAATTTGACACCTCTCAAAAATGACACTATAACATTATAAAGCATAGTTAATTTTGCAAGCTGACATATTTCGCTAGGTACTATTCTGTGGTTTAGTGACGGTTTGATGCTCAACGTCAAGGTGCGAAATGTGACCCCCCCCCCTGACTTCAAAGCTGGATCCACCCTTGTTGTCTTGCGTGTAACAGGAAACAACAACTGGCTCTAGGAAAACATAGCATTGGGTTATAATCGATTCACGTTTAAGAATGCCGTTTGTTAAAACCATAATCAATAAAATGAAAAAATATTTTCATTATCTTAGCAGGTATTAAAATTCGACAGAACTTTTTGATTTGATATCGACTTGATATTCACGAGTACAAGGTTTGAATTCCAATAATTCTTCACGTAGTGGAAATTGAATACCTTTGGTATGTCAGATCCAAGCAAACAGGGTCAGATTTCAAGAATCGTATAAAGATAAGACAGGTTTATTTAAGTACCAACTTAAAGCGTCGGTTAAATTTAACAAATTAAAGGCAGGGCTGGATTTAGAGGTCTGCAGGGCTTGAGGCAACAAAGGAGCGGAGTCGCCCCCCCCCCGTCAAAACTATTTTCCAAATAAAATGATCAATTCTACAAACTGCTATAGGTAAAATACCAAAGGAGTTTACGCGTCGGAATTAAAAAAAAAACAAAAGTCTGTGGGGGCCCCTCTTTACTGGAGGCCCCGGGGCAACAGCTCCGGTTGCCCTCCCCTAAATCCGGCCCTGATTAAAGGCAGCAAATACACTGACTATCATGAAGACTAAATGCAATTCAAGGTACTATATAAGTTCGTCTCCATATTTGTACCAATCCGAATGAACAACAAAATCAAAATTTGTATGCAAACACGAACAGCGCCTCTAGCGGAACGTTTGCGATGTTTGTGTTTCCATAAAAATTGAGATTTTAACGCGAACGCGATCGAGACGTATTTTGTAACCGAAAACGTACACTAAGGGTACAGCACTACAGATCAAAACGCAACTTTGCAACTATAATGGGAGCAGCCATTACGATGTTTATAATTAGGTTTGGTTAAAATAAAATGTAACGGAAAAAACCAATAACGAATTTCCATTTCTCATACAAACTTTAAATTAATTATAGTCGCAAAGTTTTATTTTGTTTCAGTGTGTTGTTTGTAAATTAGAAAGAAACGAATTTTGTATGAAAATGCGATCAGCGGCGAGCGTACTGGCAACACTTAAAACGGGGCATAAGCCGCCCAACTGGTCGCTTGACCTATTAAAAAAAACAGGCAAATAAAGAAGACTGAATTTCTTTATCAGAATAAAGAACACTCATAACAATAAGACTCATAGCAATTCAATGGTGCGTGTGAAGTTTCCAATCCGCACTGGGCCCGCGTGGGAACTAAGGCCCAAGCCCTCTTGTTCTGAGAGGAGGCCTGTGCCCAGCAGTGGGACGTATATAGGCTGGGATGATGATAACAATAAGAGATTATGGCACGATCAGCTATTTTCGGTTACGTTTGAAGTTACATAAACTTTGAAAAGAACAATTGGTGAAATACAAAACGTTAATTTGACATTATGCATAATGCAATTTTCTCAGAAACTGACAGCGCTAACATCGATATAAAATAAACCAAACCTACTCAATCTAAACCAATCGGCATAATATACGTTCTAAAATGTTCGTGCAATTTTATTAGCATTATGTATTTTGATCATTATACTTTTTAAACTTTATGTATTTTGACACGTTGCCCTAATTCCAAGCCTCTTTCAAACGCAAAGGGACCACGCGTAATGAAAGCCACCGCATATTTTACTTTTTTAAAACAAAATCAAGGCAAAATTTAGGCTCAATGTCATCTGGGATTCATTTGATTCAATTTGTTTTCGTTGACACCATTTTTTCTGTCGGATTTTTACTTTTAAAGACTTAATACGGGCTTTATGACAGTAAATTGGGAGTCGTATTTAATTGGACCGCATTTTTTATTTTGGCCGCGGACTGTGTTGAAGGTTTTTAACAGGGATGCCAACGAAAAAAAAAAAAATGAGAAATATATGAAATGTATTTTTCTCAAACATGCTCGGAAATGTATGCGTTAATGTCACGAAATGGAGACATGAAGTTTCTCATTTATGGCTCCCTACATAACTTCTTGGCCTAGGCCATGAAGTATGTAGGAAAATCCATTATTGACCGCTGCTCTAACTTTTTAAATTTGCTTACAAACAGCCAACCACCACCACTCTTTAAGCATTTGCGATATTGCGATGCGATGTCTACCCCGAACACGTCCATCAATCCATTGTACGGCATTACAGTCATTCTAAATTAACGATTTGTTTTGATATCGGTTCGCAGCACTTAAATCTTCTTCTGGTTACAGTTTGAGGTAGTATCAAAAATACACGCTGTATAAGTTTGTAAATCGACCACTTCATGAGATCCGATCGAGCTAGGATTTGGCTTACTTAAGTATTTTTTTTATAAGAGGGGGAAAACAAGCATGCGGTTCACCTGATGGGAAGCAATCACCGTCGTCCATAGACACCTATCAACACGAGGGGTACCAAAGATGTGTTGCCGGCCCTTTAACCGCTGTTGAGGCTAAGTGATAGGTTAATTTCGATGTCAATGCATAAATCTGGTAGTGAAATTCTGTTGGTCCAGCTAGGATTGTCTCTCCGCAGGCCGGTACTCTTCAACGGGCAATTTGGTCTTCTTCTACAATTTAAGAGCTACGCACGGTCTTCGGCCAGCTGTTTGACTTCCTGATACGGCACAATATCCACTATCTCCTTCAGCTGGTCAAAATTGGTCTATTTTGGTTTTCCTCTGCCTCGTCTTCCTTCTATTTTTCCTTCCAGCAGATATTAAAAAGAAATTGTCGTATCGTATCATCAATTCAACTTTTTTTATGTCAAATAGCTGGCCAACGAGCACGCGGGTAAGCGAGAATGCTTGGTAAGGATACGCATTTTGGTTTGACAATATTCAAATTAAAAGTTTTTTACAACCTACACTAAACTATACTCAGCGGCACAAAATTTGGCCCACCCTTCATACAAAATGACCAATTCTGCACACATTTGAGGGCCAAATTTTTAAGTTTGGTTTCTTGGAATCTGTATTTTTTATTTCAATTCCAAATTTTTACTTTTACGGTCACCCCGTAAAACCTAAATTGAAAATACAAACTGAAATATAGATTCACAGAAAAACCAGAAAAATAAGACCAGCACTGGGAATCGAACCCAGGTCCTCGGCATTCCGTGCCGTGTGCTATACCGCTACACCGCGGCGGTAGCGGTAGTGTTTCGTTTACGACCACTGTAGTAATGGTAAGGTCATCATGCTCGAAGTATTATTGTTAAACTATAGACATGAATCGAATTTGCGTCAAATGAAAGATAATATATCGCGGCGGTGTAGCGGTATAGCACACGGCACGGAATGCCGAGGACCTGGGTTCGATTTCCAGTGCTGGTCTTATTTTTCTGGTTTTTCTGTGCATCTATATTTCAGTTTGTATTTTCAATTTAGGTCAAATTTTTGCCGCTCAGTATATATATTATCTTTCATTTGAAGCAAATTCGATTCATGTCTATAGTTTAACAATAATACTTCGAGCATGATGACCTTACCATTACTACAGTGGTCGTAAACGAAACACTCAACTTTGGGAAATTTATTTCTTTTATCCACCCCCCTTTTAGGGTGGTAAATAGTCACAGCAAGCTTTTACCGTGACAGACCTTTCAGCCTTGCGCACACAAAGTTTTCCGTACCCAAAGATTTTCCTTATATTTATCATTGTATTCATGACAGAAGAGCGTTTTACCTTATTTTAGCTGTCAAACACTTGACAGTAAACGAGTTTTTGTTTTCGCGAAAATGTTACGGACTTAGATTAATTATGAATGACTCTGGCAGGTGGATGCGAGATGTATGTGAAAGTCGGAAGTTATGTGAGAAAATTAATTTGAAATTCGCCATGAGATTGTCGGTTAAAGAAAACAATATGCGATATTTTCGAGCGTAATCATCGAGAACTTGGCGAAATTTAAATCGTGAAACAAGTGCTTCAAGCCCAGTAAATGCTTTGTTTGAATTGGTCTTATTATTACAAGCTTTTATTTAGTTTCACCTGTCCCGTTGTCTGTCTGTCTGTCTGTCTGTTTGTAATCAAATCTTACAAGTTAAATTTGACCAACTTCCAGTAGTCAGATTAACTTGAAATTTGGAATGCTTATGTAAATCGCGTGACAATACAATAATCTAGTAGTGACATCTTGGTAGTCCAGCTGAAACCGTCTCCGCAGGACGGAACTCTTCAACGGTTAATAGCATCGACTTGAAATTTGGTATGCAAACGCAGTTTGGGTGACAATGCAAGTACAGTCAACAAAAAGTATAGCCAGCAAAAAAAGCTTGTATAAAAATGTTTTTTTTATGGTTAGGTTAGTTAAATTTGAGGTTTCCATAGTGTGTGATTTGACAGCAATAAACTATGAACATCCTAGATTTTCATCATCATCGTCATCACCATCATCCCAGCCTATATACGTCCCACTGCTGGGCACAAGCCTTCGCTCAGAATTAACAACAGACTCCAGATTTCATCAGCATTATTTCTTATAATGTATTTTATTATTACTTATGTGTTATATTATATTGTCTGAGCTGAAAACTTTACTTTTATATCACGATAAAATTTCCAGCCTATTGTTTTTTTATGTGTTTTAAATTGTATAAAGGTTAGTATGAAACACAATGTTTAAACAATATGCTTGCAGGGTAGATTTAGTCTCATTTTTGTCATACGTACAGTGTCAGTAAGTGCGGCGGGTGGTTAATAAACATTAAAAGTCCATGAAATTGTGAATACAAATAAAAAAAAATGTCTAAATAAATAAAAAAATATCGTAGTAACATTCCGTCATTGAAAAATAGCCCATATTTCAACGTTATAGAGTTCTAAATGGGCGATACATCCCTATTGCTACTAAGTGGTTGTAATTACGGCGATTAAGCACGTCTCTTGGCAGGTCTGCATATAAATTACCTGAAACAAACAAAAGGTAAATTAATTAAAGCATTATTTAGCTAAATATCTAAAGGAAAACTAGGTCTCTTCGCAGTTAATAATTCATCATCATCATCCCAGCCTATATACGTCCCACTGCTGGGCACAGGCCTCCTCTCAGAACAAGAGGGCTTGGGCTATAGTTCCCACGCGGGCCCAGTGCGGATTGGGAACTTCACACGCACCATTGAATTGGTTCGCAGGTTTGTACAGTTAATAATTATTTTCCGCAAAATGCTTTGAAATTACATACTGAACTAACGCTGTACAAAATTGTGTGAAAAAATATATTAACAGCTATTATTTGTACCTATGTGTGTGTGTATGTGTGTGACGTGGGTTTAATATGGTACCTACTGATATTAAAATCAAAAACAGCTAAAATCAAAAATAACATGTAAAAAAAACAAACCGGGATTGGTTCATCATAAGACCACGTGGGTCCTAACGAATGAATACACCCGAAAATTCTATCATTCATTTTTGACTTATCATTCGTCACAACAAAACTCTATATGTGCATCTGAAAAGAGGTCACCAAAGTTTCACACACTTTGAAACAAAACAGTAATCGTGCAAACCCAGGAGGACGAACTTGTTCATTTAACTAAAGTATGCGAGATAATTGCCGGCCATTGTTCGTTTATATCTCTAATTAGTGAAGACACAGGCTAATTTATCAGGTGGAGTAATGCCGGCTCTACACTCACGCTAAAACTAAACACGAGTCACAAAATATCTAGAAAACAAACTTTTACCCGCAGCTTTACTTGCGTTAATTATCATTTGCGATTTTGCACGGTCACATAACACACGCGCACGAAGGATTTTGTACGCTCTTTTTTTGTTTGTATAGTTATTTACTGTAATGCAGTATTTTTTACCCGACTGCCCGAAAGAGGATTATTACTGATAAAATAAATAACAGTGTCCCACTGCTGGGCAAATGCCTCCCCTCTTGACTTCCACATCTTCCTATGCTGAGCTATATTTGGCCACTCGCTCAATTCCGCGTCTAGGTAATCCCGCCATCTCCACCTCGGCCTACCTTGCCGTCACAGCAGGGCTACTACGAAACTCGTAACTCAAAGTTCGTGTCGTGCGGTCCCTCTGACACTTATACTATTTAATACGAGAGCGAGAGGGACGGTACGATACGAACTTCGAGTTTCGTAGTAGCCCTGCAGATACGCTAGGTATAATAATAAATAAATAAATAAGTCTAATATTTTCAAAAAAGAAATATATTTTTCGGGTGCTTGAACTCGCGTCTCTTGGTTTACTGTGCTGATCATTTCTTCAATCACACTAAAGTACTGGCCAACGACTCCAAATAACTTACTTTAAAAAATAGCATCTACATACTTCTCCAGAAAACAGAAAAGTTTGGGGCCGAAAAGTTCTCGAGTGGAGACCGCGGATCGGCAAGCGCAGCGTAGGACGTCAACCAACGAGATGGACGGACGATTTGGGGTTTACGGTGGATGCAGGCCGCTTCCAACCGAAGCAACTGGAGGTCTATGGGGGAGGCCTATGTCCAACAGTGGACGTCCTACGGCTGAGATGATGATGATGATGATGATGATGACATACTTCTCACGTTGAATATATTTTCAACATACAATCAAAGAAACTGAATCGCGTACCAGGGTGGAACCTTGAACTACTGATGTCATATTGACATACCATATATCTGTCAAAGAAATCATAGCGAAATTGATTATGAAAAGGTCCAACCCTGGTACGTGATGTACCTAACGAGTACTTGAATATCTTAAACAAAGACTCGTTTATTAACATAACTAGAAAACCCTACATTCTACGTGCTCTATAATGCATTTTCTATGCCCTAAGACTTTTAGTACCTGCTTATTAAGGTAGAAACTCCAATGGCCTCATTAACTATTCATTATCACAGTATTATTTACACTAACAATAGAAGCAAAGGGTCTGATAACCCCAATTGAAGCCACAGTATAGAACCAGTAAGTAATCTACATCAGCTAGTAAGATGGTGCTGTAACTTGCATACCTTGCTAAAATCTATTCTTTACTTCTCTCTATTGTAAAGTCTCCTGGAAGAGATAGCTCTGAAGTGATAAAGCCGCCTATTTTTACCTTGGAAAATCTCCATATGCCTGTATTTTCTGTGCTGCTTACTATGTGTTGGTGTTTAATAAACAGTCATTGTGTAATATTGCAATCTACAAACGCCCGGGATTCGTAGTTTCACTGGCTGGAGGACAAATAAAGAAGAAATAGTTTGCTGACAGTACTTTATTTCGGATGTGGGTTAAATGCCGCTTAACTACTACTTATAGGCTACTAATTTATAATGCCGCTAAACATCAATACGAAACATCCGAAATTTCTTGTGAAATTTACAATTGAACCCGTTTGACCCGTGTGGTGTCGGGTTAGAATTTCACCTCTCCATTTCTTCCGTGGATGTCGTAAGAGGCGACTGAGGATATAGGTTAAGGTACACCGTAGGCGACAGGCTAGCAACTTGTCACTATTGTACCGTTTTTGTCTAACTTAAAACCTAAAATTGCTAAAAGTGGACGCGGTAACTTTTCGTGTGCTCTGCCTACCCCATTTGGGAATACAGGCGTGATGTTTGTATGTTGTGTGTATTTACAATTTAAGCTCCAATTGCACGCGTGCGACAGTGCGATAGTAATATCGGCGAGTTCTTTGTGATAACCTACTGGATTTACACTGTGTCCAAATTTCCCACGGGGCAATTAAACTCATTTACATTTTTATTGCTCTTATCTATTAGGGTATTTACTTTCTTAATTGTTATTTGGACAAATTGATTTCTGGAAGATGCTTTCGATGTGCGAAAATGTAGAAAAGTTTAATATCTGAGACAAGCGTGCATAAATATCTGGTTCGACTCTATTTCTAGGCCACTGAGTTGCATTCGAAGACATATCCTACACATGCTTCTCTCACTCCGAGAGATTTCTAACCAAAATATTCACTCGGTGCCACTCATACGCGTGAAGGAACCACTAAGAGTGTGGGTTTTTACATGTCGTGGCTGTAGAGTAGAAATATTTATTTATTACAACTGAAATATACTATTAGACTTGTGTTTTGATGTGCATATAACTTTGCAAAATTAATACAAGCTTTTTTTGCAGACTTTACTTGCATTGTTACCCAAAATGCATTTGCATACAAAATTTCAAGTCGATGTCATTAACCGGAGAAGAGTTTCCGTCCTGTGGAGACTATCCTGGCCGGACTACCAAGACGCCACTACTGTTGCTGGCAACACAAAGATTTGTAAGCTTTAAGGTTGGCAGAACTTTTTTCTTTCACATCCGATCGCCCATAGCACTGCGTCTACGTCTATTATAAGACAATTTCGAGTTCTATTTTGCTCTTTCATAACTGTGTAAGTGTTGGTGTTTTATAATAAATCTTCATACCAGTGCAAAGACTGTTCTTGTGAAGAACCACCAAAAATAAACTACAGTCCACGCTCCCAACAACTACCAGATTATTATATTGTCACGCAATTAACATAAGTATGCCAAATTTCAAGTCAATTCGACTACTGGAAGTTGGTCAAATTTAACTTGCAAGATTTGACTAGTCTGTAGTCTGTAGACAGGTAACGAAAACCAACAGTATGCCAGAACTCGCGAGAGCAATTATTTAACAAATTCAAAACTGTGTAAAAAATACCCAATCATATAGGTAGATATTATTCCTCGCACATTTCCACGGCTCCAATCTCATTTCTGTTGCCGCAAACAGATTCAGAATGTATTTTTATTACGGTACCGCCATTTCGGAATTCGGTTGGTCATATCAACGCTGATTGGCGGACTTAAAATTTTATTTTTTCTCTAATTGCGTGAGACGCGGATTGGGCGGGATTCAGCCGTGCAATTCAAGAGGTTGAGATTTAAATGTATTGCAATAGGTGTCGGGTTTATGCTTAATTCTTGATTAATTTAAGTATCATCATAATTAAAGAAACACTTCAAGTTTTAAGGTTAACATAAAAATGTATTGGGACAAATGATATAAATTATTTAATTTTGGAAAATTAAAAGATGTTTGACAAAATTTTCAGTTAACTATCCATTATGTATTTGCACGTAGAATTGTGTCCACGTAGTTATAGAAATAGTATGACATCGAACACATCAAACCGAAATTAATTTAGTATTATTGAAACCGCTAATTGTTTTCAATATTGGTAATGAAATGCTTTTAGCGTACGTACAATTAAATTTAAAGCTTTTACGTTTATTAAAATTTGAGGCTTTACTAAATACCTACCCGTACCCGCAATATTTATTATAAAATTATTTATCAATAAAGACATAAATGAGGGTTTTGTGACAAGCTAACTAAATACAACTATTTTTTTTACAACATTCTTATTCATTTCATACCTATATTATTATTCTTTTAAATAAAATACGCCTAAACTTGGATTTTTCCGTACAATATACGAAATCCTTAGAAAAATATTACTTAATTTTTTGTAATGGCTACGGAACCCTATTTCGGGCGTGTCCGACACGCTCTTGGCCGGTTTTTATTTATTTATATATGAACTGATTGTCTTCCAGAGTTTTAAGTTCGACGGGAAGGTTATTAAATACAATTATTGCGCTTATGTACTTTTTTTATAAACTCCGGTTTTTACCCTTGCAAGAATTAGATTATGTTTGTACTGATTACGTAAATTGCTTTTCAGAAATATAATAAAAAAAATATTCAGGATTGCACTAACTGACTGATTGCTTGAGAACTGATTGCATAAAAAGAGAATGAATTAAATGAATGGGTGAATGACAAAATTCCGCTGTCATTACGTGTCATGTCATGTCATGTTGTTGTGTGCGTGACCTCCGGTGGCACCTATCAATAAACACGTACCTAATATCTAATATCATAATAGGAATATATGAAAATAAAAACATCCTTCAACAAAAGAGGAAACTAAAGGAATCTTAGTTATATTATTCCAGTTTATTCAGATCCGGGCTTACCCGGGAATACCTTTAAGTAATTGCCAGTTCCGATACGTCTGTTTACCCGGACGGTTAAAGCGCCGGATCTTTTTGTCCGGGCATCTGTACGGGGAGGAATAGTTTATTTGTGAAGAGTAGAGATTGGATAGTGATCGCTAAGGAATAAACGTGAATCTTTGAATTTGTTTAAGCTTATAGAGTATTTATAAATATATAGAAACATATATAAGTAGTACACAACACAATACTACAAAGAGAACAATAACACACACACACGCACACATAAACCATAGATTTGAATAAAAATTTGAGCAACCCCCTAATGGTTTTAAAAGGCCTATCAAACGATACCCCACACTACAAGTCCCTGAGCAAAGCCGCGGACGGACATACAGACATGGCGAAACTATAAGGGTTCCGTTTTTGGCATTTTGGCTACGGAACCCTAAAAACGTCACAAAACTCACAAAACTGTCATTTTTTTGGACATTTTTTTAAACTATCTGAATCGATTGTGCTCTTAAGATTCCAAGTAGAAAAAACCATATTTTTTCCAAAATTAAAAAAAAAAATAGGTAGGTACACTTTTTTGTGAAAATGCCCTAGCTTGAAGAGTAGTGCTAGAAATATTCGGCAACATTTGTAAGCAATGCACATGTCTAGTCTAATTATAGATTTTTCATTGTATCCAGGTCAATGACCACAGTATCTAATGCTCAGTGGATCAATTCGTGTTTGTAACATAATACTAGTGTCCCAGATGGGTTCGCTTGCGGTTGTTTCTGGTAGCAGCACCATAGAGCTAGAAAATATTCAGAAAAGGAAGCCTAATAAAGACGTTTAGTAAAAACAACTCATGACAGGAGACGGCAATCCGTGCTTTCCTTGCCAAAAAAAATATTGATGAACAAAAAGGTTGCCAGGTTGCCAGGTTAACATTACAATTTATATGTCAAATTTAGGAAATATGAGCAATCAGTTAAATAAATAATAAAATAATTAAAATGTCAACGTGACAAAATGAGATATAAAATAAAAAAAATTGTTCATAAAACTGTGAAAAATGCTAATAGAACAAAAACCAAGATATAATGAAGTCGTCAATTTCTGAGATGTATTAACTTATCTGATGAGTCATTAAATTACGAAGAACAGTTTTGCGCTCTAGACACCTGTCAAAAGAAAATGGCCACCAATGGCTGTCTAAAAGTATTAAAGCCTACATACGCCGGTTAGTGTCCTATCACCGCAAGTACGCGCCGGTGTCAGTGCCACATTGATTGCATATTGCTCCAAGATTGCCATAAATTGAATTCAATATTCCCAATATATCTAACTGTATTAAATTGACTTCTGATTCGTTCGTGAGCTGAATTGACTGCAGTTGGAGCTTGTTGGGTATAGTGTAAAACCAGCATGTGATCTATACTTACTTCTATATTCAAAAGACTAGTATTTCTAACGTAATCAAGTTAGAAAAGTTGAAATCCTCCGATATTTTCATTTTAAAGTTCAATAAAAAAAAAACGTTTTTTTTTCAAACTTTGTGTTTTGCTTGGTTCCCAATCTGCATGGGCCCTCGTGGGAACGGCCCAAGCCTTCTCATTCCGAGAGGAGGCCTGTGTCCTGCAGTGGGACATATATTTACCAAGATGAACTAAACCGGAGATCTGACAGCTGGCTTGATAAGTTATCGTTATAGCAACTCGCTGCAACTCACTCTGAGTTAGTGAGAGAGAGTGAGTTAGGGTGAAGCCAGACGAGAGTTAATGTATGAGTTGTGAGTTTACGATCGCGTAATTTCTGCTGCATACGGTTTTAAACAAAAGTCCAGTTTGTGACAAAGGGCACCTCAAAATGAATTCACATTGTATGATGCCAAAATTACGCCACTCATAACTCGAAAAAACAATTAGTTTAAAAAATCAAAAAACCAGACTGCCTTAAAAAATACTAAAAAGAAAAAAACAAGTCTAGTGGGCTCCAACTTTGTTAAGCAGCTAACTTAAAGTTCAACAGTCGGGACCCATTAAAATCGTGACGCTAAAAAAATCTTACCTGGGTCCCGACTGATGAACTTTAAGTTAGCTCCTTAACAAAGTTCTAGCCCACTAGGTACTTGTTTTCTTCTTTTTAATATTTTTAAGGCAGCCGGGTTTTTGATTTTTTAAATTTAAGTATTGTTTTATTTCACACTTTTTTAATAGTACTTTGAAAATGGTATACCTAAACTATTCTAACCAATATATATTTAGAATGGGTTAGTTATTACCTTTCATTTGATACCCTACTCGATAGATTTGAATAAAAACATTTTTTGAAAACTTACAATTTGGCTCCAAAAATCCGCCATTTTGATTTTTCAAGAATTGCATGTAAACAGTGTTACTCGCGTCATCAAGACGAATAAAATGACTTATACCCACATAACCCTCCTTCTTCGCAGTCGGGTAGCTCGTCTGGCTTCACCCTAAGTGAGTGAGTGAGTGAGTAAATCTCCAACAATTGGCAATCTAGTAATCGTTTCACACTATACTAGTCGCATATCCCGTGTTTACTATCGTGAAATAGTGCCGGCACTGAGATTTTATCTCGAGAAGTGTAGTCTCGATTCGATTAGAAACGTAATATCGTCAGCGCCGAACGCAAATTTGTCCTCTCCCGCTTTCCATTTTAGCGGGGAGGTAGGGGCGGTATTTGTAACTGAAAAAACCGACAAGTGCGATTCGGACTCACGCATCGTGGATTACATACATTGGTCGATATCTATGAACATCCAGTGTTAGCAGAGCTGTCGTCAAGTTTAGATGGTTACTGAAATTTAAAGCGGAAACACGCCTGTCTCCTGGGAACTATGCCGTTGGCTGACATTACGAAACATATTTTTTGATTTTGATTGTTCATTACTTGTTTAATAAGATCACTTAAAGTATTTTATACATGAAGAACTTTTTTTTTATTCCACTGGATGGAAAACGAGCAAGTGGGTCTTATAGTAAGAGATCACCACCACCCATAAACATCTGCAGCACCAGGGGTATTGCAGATGCGTTGCCAAACTAGAGGCCTAAGATGGGATACCTCAAGTGCCAGTAATTTCGAACTGATTGCATAAAAGGAGAATGAATTAAATGAATGAGTGAATGTCAAAATCCCGCTGTCATTACACGACATGTTCTTGTGTGCGTTACCTCAACTCTGGTGGCACTACCTATACCAATACCAATGTTATGAATGTTACCAGAGACCATTATATAGTTTAACGTACGGGCGTTTACCTTTACTTCCCGAATTTCACTTGCCATACCAACGTTTGCCATAAAATATATAGAACCGTGCTGCTTTCAGGATTTTTTTAAATGTCATCATATAGAATGCAGTAGGTTAGGTTACCTGAATATTAACTCTGAAGAAATTACTATTTCAGAAATAATTACTTTATGGCAAATGAAAATTCTAGAAAACGATACATTCGGGCAAACGATAGCGAACCACGGGCGTTCACGATCGCATCGCCCATCTTTTTCTATCCTCATACTATAACATTTGACAGAAAGTAATAGGGAATATGATAGTAATGATAATGATAAATTTATTTGTCAAACATAGGTACAACAATGATCTTATTAAAGTGATTCCGAATGTTAGCTAATAATAATATGGCTCCAGGTCTCCGTTTGCGATCTAAATTCAGATCGAGATACGTTATTTAATGCCCAATGAACCCCCTCAGGCGATATTTGAAATAGATTTCAAACTCATATCGACATTGATATTATCAAAATCGAATTTCACTCCAATATGGATTTCGAGATATTGCCTATGAAATTACTCGAATTGACGCGCAAATATGACAGTAAATAAAATTAGGTTAAGCTTAATTATGTTTTATCGGAGAAAGTGTTGCCAGCGAATAATTATCAATCATTGTTCGGTAAGTGATAATTGTGGATATTTGCGGTTGCGGTAGCAAAGAAATAACTTGAAAACATTGAAAATGGGTAGCAGAAATCACCCAACAAGTAGCAGACAAAAGAAATTTAGGAATAATTACCAAAAAAGCCGTAGATTTACACTATGGCATTAGTATTGGTGGCAAAACACGACAACTGTCAAAATATTGGAAACACTGAGCTAGTCAAATTCCACACGAGCGTGCCAGTATTATTTATAGGTTATACTTGAAAATTATACGGTTTTTTTACACTAAAATGTATCCACAATCAACTCCAGAGCATGTCTTAAGTTCCACTATTTCATTTTATTTAAACGATAGACTTCAGTGACAAATTAAAAATGTAGTACATACCTTCAGTGCTATCAGACAGAATGTTAATATCGCTCGGGATTCGTTGGTTTTCTTCGATTTCCTAAAGATTCCGATCTGTTGTTTCATGTTTCAAACGACATTATCAAACTAATTTAAGTGTACTTGAGTGATCGCTTGTGTCTCAACCTATTGCTATCTAGGATGAAAACATAAATTGTTTACAATCTTTTCTTTTTACAGTGAACTTAAAGGTACACTTATACCTGCCTACTATAGAGTATATCAACCCAAAGAGCCATACAAAACCTCCTTAACCTCCTTATAAAGGGAAATTTATAATAGAAACGCTATTCGAGACAGCCATGATTGACCGATAGTGGAGGGGGAAGTATAAAAGGCGCGGAATACATTTTTCATCAACAGTATTGTGTAAGACGCGACGGCGGCGCGTCGACCGTCTTTTATTGGATACGAGGTTAAATGTGAATATGAGATGAGGTATCGATTCAGACTGTGCTTGAATAATTCGTACTCAGATTGAGTGCAGTAGTAATTATTTAAAAGGAGCTTTTGTAGGAGCCGAATGTTCGTTAGGAGTTTCGTGGAGTAGGAAGTCTTAAATCATAAGGTGGATACTGAGTATGTTTTGAAGGCAGATTTAAATTAAAATATTTGGGTTAAATAGGTGACAGGGTCACTCTGCTAGAAACGGTGAAAAACGAGTATGTGCGTGGCAGTTTTTAGATCCGCCCAATCAAAGAAAAACTCTCCGAAACTCTTTAAGGTCTACGATACACTACAGTCTGCTCGTGACCACGGACATTGCAATGTGACCGAAACGTCGAGGTAATTATAACTCGTTTTATTAGGCGTGATAAGTTCCGTGTTTTAATACTTATGAGTGAAAATTACGAAAGTTTAAAATTGCTCATGCCATAATCGTATAGCACTATGATGAGATTTTTCGTCATTCCCACTGGCCTGCCGAGCCTGTTTTTCTCCCACAGAAGCAAACCCGCGGGCATAAGCTCGTTAAAAACGAGAAAGGAATAATTGGATCCCATTCTCGAATATTGGCTTCAATTTTGTGTAAGTAAATAATTATAAGAGAAAAACATATCACGGAAAATAAATATTTTTGTTTACATGTCGCTCCCGATTTCCTCATTTTGGCTAAAAATAAAACTGTTCCGATAATTTGCAAATATTTTGATTATATACTCGTATCATAGTTTGTTTTGCTAAAGTAACCGCGCGCACAAATTACATATTTAATATTTATTAATCACCAAGGTAAATGTATTCGAATATACATACTTTTTTTTTTAAATAGCCTTACGGTGATAAAAAAACCTGAACTCGCGATGAAATATAATCCAACTCCGCACTGTGCCCACGTGGGGACCATGGCCCAAGCCCTCTCATTCTAAGAAGAGACCTGTGCCCTGCAGTGGGACATTGAGATGATGACCACAATAATATTTACTAAATATCTGTGGCTCCAGTGAAAAGGGGTACAAGTCTGAATTTGGCCAAATTGAGTTATATAGACCAAAAAACACAAAAAAAATAACGCGTCGATTGGTGTAAACAGATCTAAGATATCTTTTAAAACAACGGAGTTTTCTGGTGGTCAAGGGTAGAACTGCCTTAAAAAAGTTAGCAACAGAGGGTACTTGTCAAGTTGTATTTTTATTAACTAAAGTTTTGTTTGTGATTTATGATCTAAATTTAGTTGTACGTGCTGTTTTTTCATATGGCGGGTGTAAAAAAATCTAAGCACACTTGAACCCCTAAAACAAGAACAGATTTATTTAGTTTACATTGATACAAGTTAAGTTCAATCTCTTTACACAAAAAAATAAAATAAAATATAAGATTAAGTCGAGCTGCGCCCGTTTTCACAAATCGAATATAAAAAAGTTTACGTGGAAAAGGATATAAGTCTTTGCGCGGAGGAATGAGCGGGTGAGTGGGGAGCCACGGCGCTCACGGATGAGCCACAATCGTGTGCGCTGACTTGTGCAGGGAGAACGCGTTTGCGAGCTGCGCAGTTGACGGTTACGCGATTAAGTTATATCCTTTTACACCATTTTATTATTAAACTAATATGGCAATGGCACATTGCATTAATTTTAAGGGTATTAATTAAGATATATCCCTTGACACCATTCATTAATAAGAATGATTAAGAAAATCAAAATATCCATAGGACTAAAACTATTATTTAATTTAAATATCTAAAACTAAAACTTTAATTAAAAAAGAGAGGTGGGCTTCTTGGCATGGTGCCCATCACGCAGGCAGCATTCCCGCGTTGAACTGCGATTGCGATTCTTTGCGCGAGAAAGCTGCCGGCGCGAGGGTTGCCTGTTGCCTCCCTTAACCTATTGCTGAGCTCCCTGTGTAGCTCCAGCGCACCCTTACCCCAAGGACCTAGAGTCCCGACGCCGAAAGCAAAGAAATGATATTGGGCGCCGAGACAGCTATATTTTGTGACCTTGAGGCGTTCCCGGGCGTCTACCGCCGCCCCCGCACGTTTGGTAGTTGCTGTTAGGTAGGACGCCGCCAGGGTGTCTGTACAGGTAGCGTCCCACACCAGCGCACGGCCAGTCTTCCAGGGTATCAACGACATTCCGTCAGGGCGCTTGCCATCGCTCCGTACAATCTGGGGCTACAGAGCGGAGGGAACGTTGGCACTAAAAAAACCCTTCTGAGAATGTCGTTGAGAGTGGCGTGGCGGGACAGTCGGTCGGCACCTGAGGAACAGGAGAGGCCATGTTGGCCGAGACGGTCCACTGGAGCCCCACAAGAAACACAGTTGTTACTTTCGCAGATCCCAATTCCCAGCCGTAGACCAGCAGCTATGCGTAGTGTCTGGGTCGATAAAAGTTCTAGTGTTGGGCGAGGGGTATGCATGGAGCCAGTAACCAGATTCTGGCTTGGACACAGCTAACAGTCTGTCCCGGTCCCTGCCTGTTAAAGGTTCTATTAATGCCTATAAGGTGGTGACGGAGGCTATTGTACTCCAGGCCCTTCGCCTATGTGGTTTGGACGGGAGATTTGGACTCGGTCCAGCTAGCGAGTCATTCGTGGCCTCGTTCAAGCATGCAATCTCGTAGTTAATGCCTGCTGGAGCTTTGAGTATTCTACCTGCGAGATCTAGCGTGCTGTGGATCGAAGATAGGAATGCCGGCAAAGCTACACTTGAAATTTTGCGAGTTCCTAAGCCACCGTTCCTTATCGGTAAAGTGGCTTGGGTCCATGCCTGCTCGCTGAGATAAATGCTCAAAATGTTTTAAATTTGGGTTTTCATGAGACTATCAATTAGGTATCATCAAATGGGGGAATTTTCGAATGAGGCAACAGCGAAGCAGGTAAGTAAAAGGGCCACTTCAACAAAAAAAAATAACGAGGACAAACAAAAGTTTAATATCTCTGAGACTGCAATTTTCAGTTTTAAAAAGGCAGAATTTCCTAATTTTGACCACAATACAGGACGTATGATGACGATCAATGGCACACGGTATGTCTTCTATGAAGATGCGGAAAATCCCCTCTACCTAGTGTGTTTGACATACTTAGATACTAATGATGAGAAATTTTAAGTTGGTTTTAAACGGGCATTTTTTATGTTTGCATGTGAGATTTTTGAAAAATTTATAGCGTTTTTGAATAGATATTTAAATACTTTCATGTGTGTTTTATTCACTCAACTTGGATACAAGTAGCATTTTGAATTTTTCATTATTATTTAAGTCTACTTATAACTAAAAACACAATAAAAAAAAACGTGCAAAAGGCTACATGTCTGTTATGTCTGTAATTAAGTCCAAAGAACTGCATAAATTGAAAAATGCAATCATTTTCTACACCATTAGTTCGTAAGCTAGTCTTCTGTGGATAATATTATACATGTACTACAAAAAACATTCCGGATGCGTACCCTTTTTCACTTCGTATAAAATTACGAAAACTTGGTGAATAGCGATATATATAGCCACTTGAACCTTTTTACACTTATTTTATACTTCTATTTTGGATACAAGTAGTTAATTTATAAACTAATAGATCAAGAGCAAAAATAACATTCCCATAAGAAAGAGCGCAATTAATTTAGTGCTTTAACATACCACATTTATTAGTATATGTAAATATACAAGTGTAATGAACGTAAGTTTGAATCATCTCGGGCGTAACTGTTTTTTGCGTCTCCTGTAAACTTGGGTTTTTCGACATGTACCCCTTTTCACTGGAGCCACAGATATATTTTGGGATACAGAAGAAAAAACCTTGTCATTGTACCTTTTGGATTTTTTCTTGCCGTGAAGCAGTTAAATGTGATGCCGTCTCCGTCTATTCGAACAAAACAAATAGAGACGGCACCACATTTAACCGTCAGTTAACACTAATCAATGGATGGTGAAACAGCCCCTAAAAGTTGATTGACCTACTTGTACCTTGTAGAATAGACTCAATGCACGCCTATGCTTGGATGGACGAAGGCGAAAATATGTTTACTTACACCTTACTTCCTTGTCACTGTCAATCGTGTTTTAACTTGATTCTGTTCCGTGACTCAGGACACAACAGTGATGTGTTTTGTTAGATAACCTAACCTAACCAACATAAAGTTGAAAAACCCCGACTTTGTCACTTCAAAGTTCAATATCTCAAAAACGGCTGAACCGATTTTGATAAAACATGCCTGAGAACCATGGCTACAAAACCGGCTTTCAAATAAAAAAAACCGCATTCAAATCGGTTCACCCGTTTAAGATCTACGGTGCCACAGACAGACACACCGACACATATAGCGGTCAAACTTTTACAATGCAATGTATACTATTAGCGCGCTTAGGAGATGGATTAGCCATGAAGGAATTGCCTTAAAACTGTCACAACTAACTTTTAGTGGATTTGTACCCCATAAAATCATACTTTTAAGAGGTAACTCAGGATACGTTACCATGGCAACAAGCTACCCTATAAAGTTGATTGTCCCAAGTGAGTTTTGACAAGATGGAAGTCCCATTTGGTGACTTTCTAAATCAGTAGCTAAAATTTCACAATTTAATCTGAGGACCCTAGAAAATTAAATAATATTTATCCAAGCGCCAACTATCCGGCTCGAAGGACCAGCGGGCAGGCTTTACATAATCACATTTGCACTTTACACCCGGAATATACATATTAATTGTAACCCGAAACAGACAAAACTGACAAACTAGACCGTTCTTGATTATAATTTGGATAAGTTTGCGTTTCATTTGGAAGTTTGTGAGTTGATGTTGACTATTGTTTGTATGAAGCTGATTGTACAAGAAACTTGATATCATCTTTGAATTAAAACGTAAATAAAAATAAAAATAAAAATGAATCAGCGAAATGTATGTACGCGTATAACTTCCGAACGACGGCACCGAATTGGATAATTATTGTTTTGTTGTGTTCGTTATTGTTAGGACTAAGTTTGTGCGTAACAAAATTAAAAAATAGTCTAGAACGGGGGCAAAGCCGCGGGCAACTGCTAGTCTATGATAAAAACATGTCTAAGAATCCTCGCTAGAAAACCTGCTTTCAATTAAAAAAAAACGCATTCAAATCGGTCCACTCGTTTAAGAGATACGGTGCCACAGACAGACAGACACACATAGCGGTCAAACTTATAATACCCCTGTTTTTGCGTCGGGGGTTAAAAATACGATAAACCGGTCACCCAACTTCCACCATCACAACCACGGATTGGTTCGATCGCAAGTAAGACGCTGCCCGTCCCGACCCGTAAGATACAATTTGAATAATTATAAGTTTGATGTAATAAAACACGAAAAGTTCAAAGATCTAAAATATAGGTTATTAAAATTTACATTATAAACGCCGTATACAAAATATTTTCGCCTTACTTATATCGAATTCTGTAAAAAACCTGATCTTTCATCTTAGTACCACTTAGTAACCTTCATTATGAAGCTAGAGGTCCCGAGTTCAAATCATAAATATTTAATACCTTAAAACCGTACCGTCCCGTTTTGTTCGGAAATAAGGGAGGAGAAAGGTTTCCCAAAGACAACACTGTTTGACAAAAACAGTACAATAGTGACAGGTTGCTAGCCTGTCGCCTACGGTGTACCTTAACCTATATCCTCAGTCGCCTCTTACGACATCCACGGAAGAAATGGAGAGGTGTAATTCTAACCCGACACCACACGGGTAAAAAAAAATTGTTCTAATTCCTACTTAATATAATATTATAAATGCGAAAGTAACTCTGTCTATCTGTCTGTCTGTCTGTTTGTCTGTTACGCTTTCACGTCGAAACCACTAAACCGATTTTGATGAAATTTGGTATAGAGATAGTTTGAACCCCAATAATCAACATAGGCTACCTTTTATTCCGGTAGAGGACGCCACCGCGCGATAACGTAGATCCGCGCAGACGAAGTCGCGGACATAAGCTAGTTATAAATAAACCCGTGTATAGCTCACACAAAAACGATAAGATTTAACATTTCGGAGACCTCTCGCTACACTAGCGCCTCCAGCGGAGAATTCATAAGCGATAGCCCTCAATGGGCTCTGAGGCCGTATTGCCTAATGTTACAGGCGAACGCGATCGCAATCAAATGACAGATTTCGCATACAAAAACTGTCATTTTATTGCAATCGTGAGCTTCAGAATCATAAGGCGATACGGCCTCTGGTGACTCTTTTCGAATGCGTGTTGTTTCTTGTGCACTATTGTATTATTAATACAACTACCAACATTTCTCCAACTATCAACAAAAGCTGAAAAGCTAAAAAGTATATTAATGTTATATCTTTAATTCATAAGCTATTAAGATGCTCATCCCGTTTTTTAAAGTCCAAAATTCATCCAAAACAAAACAAAGGGTGTAGACAAAAGGGGCTTGATAAGTTCCGAGGACGAAAGAAAAAACTGATAGATAATAAAATTTGATATAAATAAGGGTTGTTTGGTAGTGACAGCAAATCGAAGGCATAGCGTAGTTTTCTAAGTATGAAAAATATACAAGTCCTTAATGATTTAAGCAGCATGTTATTTGACTTGTAGACGATAATTAGGATATTTTTCTGGTCAAGTGTTTTTCACTTTCATGGCTGGACCTGTAAGTGATTGGACATTTTTATGGCTGAACCAATAACTAATTGGAAATTTTTGAAGACTTGGACATTTTTCTCCTTGGACATTAGTCGTGCGAAGGGAAATTTTCACCAAGAATTAGATGAGATTAGATTTAGCAGGTGGTAGGACCTTGTGCAAGGTACACCCGGATTGCTACCACCATCTTGCTCGCTAATCCTGCCGTAAAGCAACAGTGCTTGCACTGTTGTGTTTCGGCGTGGAGAGTAAGACAGCCGGTGAAATTACTGGCACGTGAGATATCCCATCTTAGGCCTCTAGGTTGGCAACGCGTCTGCAATACCCCTGGTGTTGCAGATGTGTATGGGCGGTGGTGATCTCTTACCATCAGGAGACCCATTTGCTCGTTTGCCATCCAGTCGAATAAAAAAAAGTTTTTAATAGATACGAGACAAAAGACAAAGATACGAGACTTTATACTGAAATACTGATTCTTTGATACTGAATTTATACTGATTATTTTTTGTCCCTTATCCTTCATTAATCATTTATTTGTCCTGTTAGCTTCAATATATCCTAGCTTTCCCTGAGTCCTGAGCGTTATGTTTGAACCAGATCAAAGTTACGTCCAAGAAGAATTAATTAAAAGAATTATGGCGGCATACTTTGCTTCCATAAAGCTATGCGATGTTATCCCTGTTTTAAGAATTTGTTGACAGAATTTTTTGAGTGAACAAAAACTATGATCGATGGAGTCGGCGCGTCTAACCAATGACACTGATCGGAGTTAGCTTTGTGTCTTTGGCAATCGTAAAGTCGAGAAAAAAACTATTAGGAATTGCACATTGTATAATAAATCATATATTCATATTCATTTATTCATAAAATTAAAAATATTACATGTCAAATTATTAAGTATAAATAAATTCATTAATACAATTTATTATACAATTTAAAATTCAGCCGAAGCCAATCAAATTAACATAAAAATACAATTGATATTAATCATTAGATAAAATGAAATTATACAAGAAATAATCAAAGCAATCCAAGATTAAAAATTCAAATTAAAATATAATAATTATGATTGGTTATTTGGAGTCTTTTTGTATTTTTTTATTTCAACTCCAAATTTGTTACTTTTACGGGTATCCCGTGAAACCATATCGAAAATACAAACTGAGACATGGATGCACAGAAAAACCAGAAAAAGAGACCAGCGCTGGGAATCGAACCCAGGTCCTCAGCAATCCGTGCTGCGTGCTATAACCCCTACACCACCGCTGGACAGGAATCTAGACACGAATTTTTCCTATGCATTCATATCTCAGGTTGCTTATTTCTACTACGCTACTTATGCAGCAGCACTAGCGACATCTATGTTTTCGCTCTCATCGAGAGACGTCACATTCTTTCGGAACCAACCGCTCACCCAGACAAGAGATGTCGCTAATAAGCAATCAAATTATGATTGGTTATTTGGAGTCTTTTTGTATTTTTTTTATTTCAACTCCAAATTTGTTACTTTTACGGGTATCCCGTGAAACCATATCGAAAATACAAACTGAGACATGGATGCACAGAAAAACCAGAAAAAGAGACCAGCGCTGGGAATCGAACCCAGGTCCTCAGCAATCCGTGCTGCGTGCTATAACCCCTACACCACCGCTGGACAGGAATCTAGACACGAATTTTTCCTATACATTCATATCTCAGGTTGCTTATTTCTACTACGCTACTTATGCAGCAGCACTAGCGACATCTATGTTTTCGCTCTCATCGAGAGACGTCACATTCTTTCGGAACCAACCGCTCACCCAGACAAGAGATGTCGCTACTAAGCAATCAAATTATGATTGGTTATTTGGAGTCTTTTTGTATTTTTTTTATTTCAACTCCAAATTTGTTACTTTTACGGGTATCCCGTGAAACCATATCGAAAATACAAACTGAGACATGGATGCACAGAAAAACCAGAAAAAGAGACCAGCGCTGGTCTCTTTTTCTGGTTTTTCTGTGCATCCATGTCTCAGTTTGTATTTCGATAAAATATTATAATTAAATTAAATTATCATTATTATTATTAGGTATTATATTCTGACATGTCATAAAAGGCATTTTTAGTCAGCCATTTTTTTAATTGGTTGAAGAATGTCAGGTCGTTTTGAATATTCTGTCGGGTAGTTTATTATATTTACATGGCCCCGCAATATCCACCGTTTTCTTGGATTTCGCAAGTGGACAACATGCTGAGTCCAAAATATATAAATACTAGCTGTTGCCCTCGACTTCGTCCGCGTAGAATTCGTTTAGCGGTATCCCGCTATGAAATACAGTTTACGTCCTATTCTCTGATCTACCGAATACCTATGCACAAAAAAAACATAGAAATCGGTCATGCCGTTTCGGGGGAGCTTGGTTACAAGCACTGTGACACGAGAAATTTATATATTAGACTAGCTGTTGCCCGCGACTCCGTCCGTGTAGAATTAAAAATAGTTTACGCCCTATTCTCAGTACACAAAAAAAAAACATAAAAATCGGTCAAGCCGTTTCGGAGGAGTACATATATAATTTATTTTTCGTTTTCGTATATTTTTGATTGGTCTGTAAAATACGTATTCGAAATAAAAAGGTTAAAAAATAAATTTAACTTTAAACTAACCTTCGGCTTCGCATGCGGAAAACCGTTAGGTCTGGCTGTTGGATTGAAATTCTATGTCTATCCGTTGTCTAGCACCAATATTACAAGCTTTGCTTAGTTTAGGGCTAGGTCAAGGTTTAATTTGTCCCAAGATATTATCATTATTATTACGTTCGAAATTTTATCCCCATACTTATTTAGGTGTTTCAGCCGAAGATCTACTTAGCCCAGCCCTTTTTCTTTCCGGATGTTCTACACGCCACTGATATTGCCTTTAAGCAATAACGCGCTTAAACATCCGATATTGATTACTAGAAAACTATTTTTAACTCAATAATTTCAATTGCAAAGCCAACACCCAGGCAATCCTAGTTCTGACGTTAATCAGTCAATGCACAGCCCACTGAATACTTGATGGCGCGGGTGATTATTTGCTTTTGATGGGGAATGTGGATTGGATGGACTAGTTAGTTATTAGTAACAGAGCTAGTAATACTTATAACAATAGAGTCGTGTTCAGATATTTTTGATCGAATTTTTGCTCACAAGTTTAAGAACTCGACTGTACAATTATTTATTCTGTGTCACGGGTCAGTTTTATATTAAAAAAAGCTTTAGAAGGGGTTTGTTTAACAAGAACCCAATTAAAGAATAAAAAAGTCCACGTAAGTCTGTCCTTAAACAAGACCCATCGCAAATCCGTCGCAATTGAAAATCAATCCTAGAATCAGCCAGTCATTAGTCAATGCAAATGACTAAGTCTGAAATAGACAATTAGCCCGGCGGGTGAAATAAGGCCAGCGACATTTCTGCGTCTTGGAATCGCAATTCGTTATCGCAAAATACTTCAGAAGGAAGACTTCAGAAAAGGAGGAGTTTTTCGACTCGTTCTATGTAGTTACATTTATTTTTCATGTTAATTGTTTTTTTTTTTGTTTACACTCAGGTATTGTAATTCCCTTTTAGTTTCATCTAATTAAAAAAAATACTGTTTCAACTACACCAGTCCTGGTCCATGTTCTACTTCTCAACATATTTACACCAATAGACGACTGGGACATTAAACACGCACTCGAACGTTGACCTTATTCTTTCATCATCCCAGCCTATATACGACCCACTGCTGGGCACAGGTCTTTCAGAATTAGAGAGCTTGTACCGTAGTTCCCACGCAGGCCAGTGCGGATTGGGAACTTCCCGCTCCATTGAATTACTTCGAAGGTTCGTGCAGGTTTCCTCACCTTATTCCTTATTGCAAACAACCTCTTAAGATCCCAATCGCATGCCACCTGCCGCCCTAACGCCAGCCGTTCCGATTATGCAGCGATCCCCGTCAGATGGGGACACTGTAACATTCAGTATTAGAGGGTAGCCGTGTGCTGTTTCTGAATGCAAAATTAATAAAGTTCACAAAGTAATTTTCAAAATAGGTGAAAGAATGTTTATGAATAAAGCAGTGTTTCCACCAATAATGTGTGAGGATGTGTTGCGAGGGATGTGTTTTTCATTAACCAATAGAAACGCTTCATTTACACATCCTCGCACAGCACATCTCTGGTGGAAACAGCTGAGCGGGGCGAGGCGAGGTAAACGAAGCGTTTCTATTGGTCAATGAAAAATATATTCCTCGCACATCCCTGGTGGAAACGCTGCTTAAATAGTGCGACGGAGCAGCGCTTACACTGCTATGTTCCGGCAAAGACAAGTCAAATCAAGTCAAAATATCTGGAACATGAAACTACCGCGAGATTCACTCACTTTAAATGATAACAAAACGGATAACTCACATCTGAAATCGAGTTTAGCTCGACATGTTTCGGGCTAATCCGTAACCCTTCTTCTGGGAGCAACGCGACTCGGCGGCTGCTGCAACACGCGCACACAGGCGTGAGTTATCCGTTTTTAACCCCCGACGCAAAAAGGGGGGTGTTATGTTATCATTCAAAATATCTCATCTACTTATGAATGTCAAAAAAACAACGGTTCGGTTCGGTTCGATTCTCTGACATTTATGTAAATTATAATGTAATGATGTATTGAATGAATAAATAAACTAAACTAAACTAAAACCTCTGTTGAGAAGAATCCGGCAAGAATTTCAACGAGGTATTTTTTCCAAACAGATTTGCAATATTATTTAATGTTATCTAAGTATACATCACAAATATTTAACACAACTACATTTTTACCCACGATCGAACGGAGATGGTATATGCATTTAGGGTGAGAGGTTGTTTGTTTGTTTGTTTGCTTGTGCGCAAACGTTTGTCCACATTTATCTCCAGATCGATTTGAATAGATGCGGTTTACTGTAATAGCTTTGTACTTTATCGACTATGGGTCTTAGGTGTTATATCGTTTATTAACACAGTTGATTCGCTATTTGGTGTAAGGGATCGCCAATGCGGATCGAAATTATTTCCAAATATCCCTGTGCATGATATAGTGAGCGAAGTGAGTGGGCGAAGAGTGAGACAGCCGATGAAAATACTGGCCGACGACCTTGTCATACGGGAAACTAAAATAATGTGCTTTTTAATTGATTATTTTGTTACTTCGCGACAATGCAAAATATGGATCTAGTTTCTTGGGTCAGCATTCCCGGAGCGGTACAACTTAGGGATCTTTAAAAAACGAGCCTCTCAGTCTCTCAAAGGGCCGGCAACGCACCTGTGATAACCCTCGTGTTGCGGGTGTCCATAGCAGCGGTTATTGTTTCCCATCAGATGACCTTCATGCTCGTTTTCCCCCACTTATATAGGTAAAAAGCTGTTACTCCAATGCGATACATGTAGGTTTCATGCATAAACCTATCGCTTCCACTCTTTACATTAAGTCACATAACCTTACTATTAACAAACACGCCCCTGACAAAGTTCGAGAAAATAGATTTAGGGAAAACGCTAAAACAAAAAACCCTTTTTTAGAAGACTGATTAGTAGCTATTTAATATTTTGTCCTAAAATTTGGACAATTAGAAGGCTTCGGAATTTAATTAAAGGGGACGGACAAACGGCCGCCCGAATTCCGCTACCTGGTGCGAGAAGGCATGCCTGCTAATAGACAAGTGCGGGAGAGGCCAAAACCGGACGGACTTTACGTTCTATTAATAGGACGAAACGGGTTTTTACTAATTTGGCACTACAGTTATGGACCATACCATAATTACAAAATACAAATTATCGAGGTAGACACATTGCTGAACTTGATTTGTGGCCATAGGTACCATATTAATAGAAAAAATCCAACTTTAAAATTGAGAACCAACTTTCTTTGAATTCGATTTAAATTCATATTGCCTTGATACATCAAGCTACTAAACTTGGCTTTGTATGATCAGGGCCAAAGTTTTTTAAATCAATGTCATGATGGCCATTCGTTGTGAATGCAAATTCAATCAGTCGATCCTTTGAAGACTGCACAGTATTATACATTTGATATATCCGGGCGATTCGAAAAATACCATTTATTACTAACCACGCAAGCAACAGTAAACTCACTGTCCTATACAAAGGACAGAAAGTCAAAGACGTTCAGCCAACTCATTCATTAAAACAAGCTCCAGACCCATTATTTTCCAAACAGAGACACCGCAAGCACAAAACATTGTCACAAACACTGCTTCTAAGAAGGTTACTGGCAGGCCATAAAATTTAAAACAGTGATAATTACTTCGAAAATGGAACAAAAGGCAACAGACAAATGCATTGTGCCAGTTGTAAATTAAGTTGGACGCAATTTTTTCCTCTTTTCGAAATGGTTTTTGTTCGATTTGAAAGTTATGCTTTTGTGTGAAATGCGTCGAAGCTAGATGACACTTTGAAACGTATACAAAATTGCAGTTCCACTGTTAAATTTTATGAACTGTTAAATTGAGGATTGATGTGTATTATGGAATTTGTTATGTGAAAAATAAAGAACTATAATTATTTTGCTCACTTTGCTAGATTAACATACAAGCATGGTGAACGGTCGTGTTGCTCTGTTAATGAAGTAGGTATGGTTGAGTTCGAAATGCGTCAGGTTAGTGTGATGTATGTGTTCTTAAAACGTGGGGTAAAAGTTGCATGAACACACATTTGTTGCATCTATCGTAAGTACTCGGGTGAGCAAAGTAATTGTTTATAAATAGTTCATTAATACGGACCTCCGTAAAGTAACGTCTCATTTACTAAAATTACTAAATGATTGAAAAATAAAGAATTAAGTAAAACTACGACGTAATCAAAACGTAATTTAAAGCTCCCTTTTTTGCACTACCAATCATTTTTAAAACACCCAATTTGCTATGATTTGAAATTAAATCGTCTTCTTGGTTTTTACGACGTTTTTTTCAGTCATAACTCAAAATGAAACCATCGCGTCTTATCAAATTTCATATATAAAATTCATGTAAAATCTCTGCTTGCGATTTGCATCTGACTTCAGCTGGTTACATTTCATGAATTAAATATTTCTCAGTCGAGATTCTGTTACCTATATGAGATATGGTGAATCTCATATGAGTTGCTCATAAGAATATCTAATTTGAACTCAGCGTCGCACCTTGAAATGCTTAAAAGGTTTGACAAAAAACTTTGAGCTACCTTAGCGAATGTCACTACTACATGAGCAAAATGTAACTGTGTTTCATATGTGAGCGTATAACGTTAACTTTGCATAATGTTCTCAAACTTTAATTGTAGCTTTATCAATTTAGGATTCTTTTACCGTGATACTGTGTAAGTATAAAAATTTGCGAAAGGGTAAAAAAGCCCTGAGTAGCCCAAACTTTTGCACTTAGAATGTTCATTATATCAATACGGGTTTAATTTGTGATATTATGTAGAGCGTACAAAGAATAACGATAAATAGATCTGAAACGTAGAAGCCGCGGACTCGATCTAGTTGTAAAAATGTTTTATTTGTGGTGTACAATAAAGATTTTAAGAGTCATTGTAATGTAGAGAAAGATAAAGAATTTGTGATGTATTGTAATGTCTGCTCTATTCACTCTTCAATGCAACACTGTCAACTAGGTTATTCGTTTAAAAGACCAACATCACTAACCAATTTTGTAAAATATCAACTTTAAAATAACCTACAAATATCCTTATGTTACATAGACACGTGTAAAAATAGCTCTTACGCGCATAACATTAGAAGCTAAAGTAATATGGGTAGGGTACTGAATATTTAGATTTCTTCCCTACATTTGGCGTACAAGGCCGGAAAAGGAAATTGCGGGCGGTAGGTACGCTTGTGACGACTTGAGAACTTTACTGGAAAGTTATGGATGAGGCATAAAATGTTTTTTTACTTCACCAGCTTGGATAGTTGCAGCTTTGTTATTCCAAATAGGCACAACACTTTTTATCTGCCAGCATCAAAAGTTTTCTTGAAATTCAATTCGATTTCAATTCAATTCATTTATTGCATAATATGTTGTGACACTAGATGTTACGAAATTCAAACGTGACTACTAATATTTATGTAGAATTTTGTGTTATGTTGCATGATTTATTTAACTAATTTTCTTTTTTTATCAAAAATATTCTTTAAGTTTTTTGCTAAGTATAATAAGGTAAAAGTTTGTGTTTCTCTCGAAAGCAAAGTTGATTTGTGATTCGTGTTTTGAAACCCTCGCTACGCTCAGGATAATATTTTTAAGCCGTGACTTTCTTTGCTTGTTTGAGTTTCAAAGTAAGCTTTCGCGTCAAACGATTACTTAATAAACACTTACTAATCGTTTGTTTTGAATATGATTATTTATTGCTATAGCAATTTTGGTAGCCATTGTATTTAAAACGGTCTCTTAGGTGTTTGCAGAATCAAAAGATAACTCTTTTTTTCTCATCCAACCTTGTCGTGTGGGGTACCATTACGGAGTTGCTAAAACGTTTTTTTATTCAGTGATTTGTTTGCCTAATATTCAACTTTAAAGTGCAAATGTTGCTCTAAAATCTAAACCGGTGGGCGGAAAAAATTGAAAACTTTCAGGATGGTAGTAAATATATAAAACTTACAAGGAAAACTATAACGGTTAAGTTTTCTTGAGTATTATTAGTAGTTGAGTAAATCGCATCCTAAGGTATAAAATATACCTAAACCTGGAATATTCCGTACAAAATACGAAATCCTTAGAAAAATATTACTGTTTTTTTTTCATAATGGCTACGGAATCCTATTTCGGGCGTGTCCGACACGCTCTTGGCCGGTTTTTTGCCACTGAGGCAAAGCCGAAACATGCGAATAGTTTCGTAACACATCTTATCTTACTACAGCCATTTCACAAAGCGTTTTCCCTCACAAATAGTTCGCAACCTGTCCCTATACTCGTAGGTACTACGAAGTGCAAAATTCCAACTTCGTATCTTGCCGTCCCGCTGGCGCTTATCTTATTTAATAGAAGAGTGAGGGGACGGTACGATACGCGCTTTGATTTTCGGATTTCGTAGTTGCCCCCCTGTCCTGGGTAAGCCGCCATAAAAGGGCGAGGTTTTGCCGTATTTCCTTGCAAATATGTTTCCGAGTTTGTGTAACGCTAATGTACCCGTTTTGCGATATTCGTTGAAGATGTCAACAAAGAAAACTTAGAATTCTAGCGACTTTGTTTCAACCCCGTAGAGGGTGTTATAAGCTTGATGCCAATCGTAGCTCTCAAACGGATGGGCCGATTTCGATGCGGTTTTTTTGATGAGAAAGCGAGTTTTGTTGCGGTGGTCCTTAGCCATGTTTGATAAAAATCAATTCAGCCACATTTGAGACACTGATAGTCGAATAAATAAATTTCAAGTGATTTTTTTTGAATAATTAATATGATAAAAAATTACTTAAAGGATGTCGTTAATTTTTTCGTTAGTTTGACTGCTATGTGTGTTTGTCTGTGGCTCTTAAACGGGTGAACCGATTTGAATGCGTTTTTTTATTTGAAAGCAGGTTTTCTAGCGATGGCTCTTAGATATCAAAATCGGTTGGGTGGTTTTTGAGATATTGAACTTTGAAGTGACAAAGTCGAGGGTTTTCAAACTTTTGTTGGTTGGGTCATATGTGTTGAATTTCAACAAGACTCATTCAATATTGTTGTTCGATTTCAAAACGATGAAACTTTCATACTTAAGTATATTAAATGACGCAAGTCTAGATTCTAGACCGAGGTTGTATTTGCATAACGGTTTCTCGTTTTCTATAAAGACTTTTCTCATTAGAAAACTAATTTCTTCTAAAGCTAACTTAGATGGATAATGGAAGACATTCTTTCCTTATTACTAAAACTAGATTTTGCATTCGACTTCGCCTACGGAGACATAAATGAAAATCGACTAATTTCTCCTAAACTCTTGCCTAATATTTCATTCCTTTTTTGAACCTTTTAAGGGTTGATTTTAAAAGAACGATAATTGTTTATTTTTAATACACTTGCATTAGCTACACTGGAAATTACGTCTCAATGTGTGTAACGAAATATTTGAACTCGATTTCAGTAAATTCTCAATTGATAAGTCTACGCGTCTCTAAAAAAAAGATGTTCACAAACGGATAAATAGAAAGATAAACGGACAAAAAAGTGGTCCTACTCGTTTAAGGGTTACGTTTTTTACCTTTGAGGTATAGAACCCTAAACATAAATATTAGCAAATCTATTTCTCCGCTAACCAGTCGTATGGATGAACATACGTCCTTCACTCCTTGTGCAATATATTCCGCAACTGTCATATTAAAAGTAACCCTACTACGTCATGCATTAAATTTTAACTTTATGTGACTTAGAAATTGCATAGAACAAACAATGTTATTGCAGTCTGCAAAAGGAGCGTGTGGCGTCCGAATTTAACCGGTTTCGGCGAAAAAAATATTCCGGTAATCGTCTTAATAGAATCCTACTGGGGTTGATTTGGGATAGTGAAGTTATCATCGGATTCAGCCCACAAGAAGTCCACTTTTGTTTACATAGTAACATTTTTGTACAAAGTTTGCAAGCATGTGAGTTCCTCCTATTACGTATCTGTGACAGATATTTTTGAAAATACTGCCACTGTTTCGCTCTAGGATTTTCTGGCCACACTTTAATGATTTCCCGTGATATTTACTACAATGTCCGTCCGCATTGCATTAGGCAAGGCCTATGTCCAACAGTGTGGACGTCATACAACAGATACGATTGCAAGGTGTTTTGCTTCGCCCTCCACGCGATCACCACTACAAGCATAGCCCCTAATGGCCATCGAAAAAAAGTGCTAGCTCATTATCTATCCTGTTTAATTTGGAAATTTTACATTTGACTATTTTCTTAGTTTATAAGTCTTAAAATAGCTTCGGTTTCCGCGATATTTATCATCATTTAAGCCAGTGGCTGGCATTAACTAAAATTTCTAAATACTCGTCGTACATGTGTTTGACAGCTGCGCTGTCAGCTGCTTGCTTTGGGTGTATGTTAACAAGTCATTTTTAACAAACTGCAGTTAAGTGGATGATTGAAAGGGTGACAGATACATGACTAGCGTAGAAGTCTGAATAAATCAGTTCATTACAATATTTTTTTGTCATCATCATTGTTATTATAGCCTATATACGTCTCACTGCTGGGCACAGGTCTCCTCTTAGAATGAGAAGGCTTGGGCTGTAGTTCCCACGTTGGCCCAGTGCGGATAGGGCCCGGCCTTGAACCCACGATCCTCTGTTTAAGGGGCGCCATGCCACTACATCACAGCAAAAGTTGTACTAAAAATGATCTCGGCGATTAAATGGTTTCGGCTAAAACCCAATTCCAGCACTAGTTGTGTAGGTACAATGCCGAGGAAAATGAAAATGTTCGCTATAACTGTTGTCTTGCCGTTTATTTGTTATACCGATATTTCATGCTGGTCTGGCTCTGGTGACGTCACAATAAATAGGTTACACTACGGGGGTAGTTTAATTAAGTGCATCCGATCTTGGCTTGGTTAGCACGAAATTTAGTAAATTAACTACATTAAACATGCTGTATCTACAGGGGGTGTGTAACTGTAGTGCACAAAATGTGATTGCAGTTTTTTCTACCGGTTCACACCGGTTCACAATGAACGACAACTACCACTTGTATGCACCGGTTGCCAACAACTCTCGCGATATCATTAGTCCACCTGATGGACAACTGCCAACGATTAGTCTTCCGGTTCGTGGTGGCCACTCGAGGACTTTTCTCCCCCAACGGTTATCTATTCTTCGAGCGATGTGGCCCACCCATTGCCACATTAACTTGCATACATATTCTTCGAGCTATGTCGATGAGTTTAGTGCTTCGGCGAATATCCGTATTCTGGATTCTATCGCACAAAGAAACCGCGACCATAGCTCTCTCCATAGCTTTTTGCATGTCTGAGCCTCTCCAAGAGGCCAACAGTCAAGGATTACATCTCAGAGTATAAGGTCACATTGTTTGAAGACTAGTCTTCAGGCAATTTTCGACGAGAAGACATCGTATCCTTTTAGGGATAAGTTCGCCTTTGTACTCTTCTTGTTTTGTTGTTTTCTTTTTGTATTATTTTGTGTTTTATCGTCAATAAATATTTACATACATACATACATCGCGAAGTTTCCCGAACGCTGCCCATTCAAGTTGGGTTCCTCGGGCGACTTCTTTGTTGAAGTTGGAGCTGCCTGGACCATCTTTCCGAGCTAAATATAGTGGCCATTAACATCGTGTGTATCATTCCTAACGACACTAACATGCCAAATTAATTTTGTAAAAAGAGAAAACTTTATACAATGATACGTCATACTCCAACGGAGCTGTCACAAAAATATTTCCCCTAACCACTTAACAATCTGTCAAAAATCAAACGCATCCGAGCTAACTGAAAATAAAGCAAGCCGCTTGTTTACTAAAATACCGTGAAATCAACTGAAAACAAACTCTATCTCTAAGCCACAAGACCTTTTAATATTCTCTTAACTAAATACAGTTTCTGACAGTTAATTTATGAAGCCGCCGACATGTTTAGAAAAAAGTTTGTCGGAGTTAGTTTCTTAAGTAGTTTCCGCAAAAGTTGTCGACAAAGAAAAGAATTTTAACACCCTCTGGGCTCGGACGAAAGGCGCAGGTAGTAGAGATGATTTTGGCTTGTAGTTTAATTTGGTGGGTTTGATATTTAAGGCGGATTAAGTTGGGATTATTTTTCGGGTTCCGTACACAGCGTGGCAACAGGATCCTTTTACTGAGGCTCGGGTAAATGATTGATACAGGTGATCATTTGCAGAGGTCCATGTCAATGAACTACAAAAGTTTTAAGTACGAAGAAAGTGGCGTTTGTATAAATATAGTTCTCTATGCCCACTCTACAGTAAATATGTTTTTTTTCGGTGCTTTATGTTATTTTTTGTCTCTTTCTAAAATGCATTTTTTTATGCAGCAAGTATAGCGCTACTTTGTGACGTCACATGCAAGTACCTTGAATTTCAAACCGTTTGAACTCTGTTATAACGTAGCTTGAAAATCATTTTTCTGTTCTAACACGCATTTACAAGCTTTGATTTATATAGTAAATAAAAGATAGTCAATTACCGTATTTTAGAGTTAAATATTGTGAAGTAGTACGAAACCTTTGGTGTATGACTTCGACTCGCACTTGACAGATTTTGTCATTAGAAATAAGATACCTGTTTTGGGGTAAAAAAATGCTAGATTTAAAACCGACCGTGAAATGTACGGACCATCGTAATGCTTTTTTTTGAAAATGTGTTCTTACTACATTACGATACGGCATATTTTTAAAGAATAAATAAGTTACCCTAATTTTTCTAATACCGTATAGATTTAGCGAAAAAAGTTTTGACACAGGCCAAGTAAAATCAATCTTATGTCAATGTCGTAAAGACTGACATGGAACTTTCTCACTTTAAGTATAATCCGGTTGGTATGTATTTGTATTAAATATCCTGCAAAAAAGCCACTTCCTTATTGACGTGTTTGAGGAGCAAATAAAGCACAACACATCTACGATAACATGCGTTGAGTGAATAGTTTCTTTGGGTTATTTTTTTTACTTGGTCGATGAATACTGTTCCTTGTACATGTACGCTAAAGCCGCGGGTACAAGGTGTATGCAGGCTGCTTCCAACCGAAGCAACTGGAGGTCTATGGAGGCGGCATCCTACAACAGTGGACGTCCTTCGGCTGATATGATGGTGATGATGATGATGATGGTGATAGTGTTGATGATGATGATGAAGGTAGTGCCTGATTTAATAAATCTGGTTTAACATAACGTGTGTGACGTGGTTAAGTTACCTTCCCTTTCATACACGTTAACCCAAACCAGTTTAACAAAATACTAGCAAATTGTATACTCGAGAGACCAAACTAGATTACAGAGGCAGCGCCCCGGAATTGCTCGGGTGTTCAAAGCCTGGTTTAATTAATTTTAGAAAGCCGGGGCATCGAATACGCACCTCGACTAAAGCGGATGCAATTTGACGTTTTGCGTGGTTTGGTCAAGATTTGTGTAAACCAGGGTTTCTCAAAGTGGGGTACGCGAACCCCTAGGGGTTCGCTATTCGACGGTAGGGGGTTCGCGACAACTTTTACTTGATGGTGACTGCAAGACTGGCAAGATGATTAAGATTGGTTTTTGGAGTCTTTTTGTATTTTTTATTTCAACTCCAAATTTGTTACTTATTTGTTGTTGTTAGTTTCAGTTTGTATTTTCGTTGGCAAGATGATTCTTACCTATACTTGTTACTTTATTGAAATAAATAATATACATTATATTATGATGACAATTTAAATATAAATTGAAATATAAATAAACTTAGTTTCTCCAACAGCCAATTTTATTACTATCTTTGGGGGGGAGGGGGGTTGGGGTAGGGGTTCGCTGTCGTCTAGAAACTATAACAGGGGTACGTGGAGCCATAAGTTTGAGAAACCCTGGTGTAAACTAATCTAACGAGCTGCGTACCATAAAAATATCGAGCATGCCACAGTGTTGCAAAGTCCTGTTTTGTTCGGAAAAAGGCAGGACAAAGGTTTCCCAAAGACAAAACTGTCTCAAAACACAGTAACGGATTTGCCATAATTAATTTCAGGTATTGCAAAATATTCACAAAACTTTTCTAATTATAAATAAACCCGCGTAGCTCACACAAAAACAGTGACATTTCGGAGACCTCTCGCTACAATAGCGCCTCTAGCGGCGAATTCATACGCGATAGCCCTCATTTATGTCATGCAAAAATCAGGTGAGCCGGTGGGAATGGTGCAACACCACGCCACTTTTTTGCCCATAACATCAATTTTAGCATGGAGTAACACATCGCTGCGCGCGCATAAGGCGACGGCGGGTTCCGTGACAGACGGGAAGACATAGCAGTGCTACCTATGAGTATATTTACCCCCTATACCTACCTGGTACCTAGTACCTAATTTGGAGTATCTAACCATCCGGAGATATCAACAACGCGTATGTTAGGACATTCTAAAATCAGACGCGGAATTAAAAGGCCATGCATCTAAAAACCAATAGCTAAGGCTGAGAGTTAGGTAATTAAATAGATATTTAATTTTGTTATATTAATATTTTAGTGTGCTAATACTACCAGCGTTATCGAATAGACCATCCAAGAAGAATGCGCCGCAAGAAACTTGTCAGATTTTTTTTTCACAATAAATAATAGCATATAAATTAGGTAGGTACAGTTTTATAAGAAAAAAATATTACATGAAAAAAAATACAGGGATGTATGGGGTCCCTTAGTTACAAAACTTAAACAAAACATCTAACTATATATATACGTTCAGTGGAAGTGTAGAATGATTCCGCCGCAAATTAAAAAATATAAAAAAATTTGGAGATGTACAGTCTCCGTTTGGCTTAGTGCTCTAAGATCATACCTGCATGTAAGTATATTCGAAGCCCCGCGCCAGCTGCGGGTTGCGTGCGGCCGTTTTTAGGGTTCCGCGATACCAAATTAATTGTCTATTTATGCGCTGTATTAATTTAAATAACGATAAATTGGGGTAAACTAGTAAACTACTTTCGACAATGGTGGGGCTGTTTGTGGTTTTTATGTTGAGTTTAATTGTGATTAAAAATGTTTCATCATCATTATTTATCAGCTGGAAGACGTCCAACAAAGGCCTTTTCCTTAGAACGCCACAATGAGCGACAATTCGCGACTTGCATCCACCAGTTGCCCACAACTCTAACGATGTCGTCAGTCCATCTAGTGGGAGGCCTGCCAATGCCGTCTTTGGTCGCCACTCGAGGACTTTTCTCCCCTAACGATTATATTTCTTCGAATTATGTGGCTCATTACCATTTCAAGTTGCATTTTCTTCGATCATATCCAACACAGCTTTTTAAAACTATTTCACGCTTCTCCTGCACCTTTAAAGTAGCGGTAGTAAACTCCGCCAAGTTAAGTTAATCTGTTTTAAAACCTGCAGGGCTACTACGAAACTCGTAGCTCGTAGTTTGTGTCATATCATCCCTCTCGCTCTCGTATTAAATAGTACAAGTGTCAGAGGGACCGAACGACACGAACTTCCAGTTTTGAGTTTCGTAGTAGCCCTGCTGTTGATTCGAATACGTCTTCATGCTTTTATTAAACTTAAATATAGCTCAGCAGACTTAAGTATGCACTTAAGTGTTTGATTGTTTGCGTTTCTTATTAATATTAGGCAGTTAAAAAGCGCTATAAAAGTTTAAATTTATCTCTAAGAAATTAATTGTAGTTGTTTTTGGTAATAAAATTTAACCTTAACGAGTTTTTTTAGAGCTGTAATCTTATGTCAATATAAAATGATGAAATGTAATTGTTATGGTGGTATAATAAGACACCTGGGGTCTTTTTATAGAGTTCAGTAGGTAGGTACCTACTTACCTAACCTAACCTAACCTGTGGATCGGCAAGTGCAGCGTATGACGTCCACCAACGAAATAGACGGATGACCTGGTTAAAGCCGCGGGTTCACGGTGGATGCAGGCCAGGCCGCTGCCAACCGAAGCAACTGGAGGTCTACACGAGAGGCCTCTGTCTGACAGTGGACGTCCGATAGGTGATATGACGACGATGATTTTAACCAACTTAGTACGCAATGTTTAGTTTTATAAGAAGCTTCCGTTGAAAATAACACGTTTCTGGTATTACCTGTTAAGTTTAATTTTCAACTTTTTAGACTGAAGAAAGTTTGGAATCCAGTGATTTCTTTGTAAAAACCTCGCCTTGATTCCGTTATGGGTGCTTTTGTCCCAGTCACGTGGGAATATTGAGGTAAAAGTAGTATGTTTTATTCCAGTCGTCCACCTATCTACAAACCAGATTTTATACAAATCCGTCAAACAAACAAACTTTCGCTTGCAAATATTTACATGCCTAGAAATGTTTACTTATTTATTTATCAATGAACTTTTACAACATTACAGTTGAAACCAATGTTCTGCAAATTTCGCTGTAAATACACTGTAAATAATAAAAAATGTTAATAGTATACCTATAATATGTAAACAGCGTTAGTCTTGTTAACAACACGCCACGCCGTATAAGGCACAACCCCAACATGTGACTAGCTTACCTGAACTAACTCTTTAATACCTTAATAGGATAACCATGATATTACCTAAGGTCAGGATTTGACCGGAGTCGCCGAATATTTCGGTGGATGCTGTGGACGTTTTCCGGCTGATGAATGTAATAAGTCGTTGCTCGCAACTTTGTTCGTATCCCGTGGGAAGTTGACAGTTATACCTTCGGAGGATAAAATATAGCATCTCGCTCGATGATAATTATCCCACTAATGTTATTAATGCGAAAGTTTGTAAGTCTGTTTGTTTGTTAAGATTGTTTTTTTGGAAAGTTTTTCGATGAGGGCTACGGTATAGATGTCGGCGTCACTGCTTAAGTGGCTAAATAAGAAACAAATAAGCTGAGATATGTGGTGCATAGGGGAAATTCGTGTCTGTACCGTTGTCCAGCAGTGGTGTAGCGGTATAGCACGCGGCACGGAATGCCGAGGACCTGGGTTCGATTCCCAGTGCTGGTCTTATTTTTCTGGTTTTTCTGTGCATCTATATTTCACTTTGTATTTTCAATTTATGTTTGTTTGTTGTTTTAAACCAATGAACCTATTTAAATAAAATTCGGTACCTATACAGATAAAGTTCCGGGGAAAGACATTGGATAAAAAATTGCACAGTTCCCGCGGGATAGTGATAAACAAACGCGCTAAGTAGCTTAGTACTACGCGCGGAGTCGCGGGCAACAGCTAGTAGTATAATATTTGTACCTACACCATTATAATGGTATAACAAGATTGAACATTATACATCGCATCAACAGTTTTACTTATGTTTATGCAAATGAAATGATCTATCTTATCTTATACTTATTCTCGGAGTTTTGCTCGACTAATAAAAGCAACTGTCTGTCTGAAACACATTTGTTCGTTTTTTATAGGATCAAGAATAATTAAAAAAAAGTTTTGTGGTCTGGTCACCCTACTAATGAACTTAATGTATGCTACGTCATTTCAATGTGCGTCTCTCATCGCTCTACAAACTCGAACCAAACACAACAGTACCACAACACTGATTTTAAAAACTTTCAACCTTAATATGAAGATGATAAAGCTTTGTAAAACGCATGAATAACATTGCTGGACAACCTTTCACTTTACATGCAGTTTAAAGAAAATAAACCGTAATATAATAGTAATAGATGTGTAGTTGAATGCATTTGTAATGTGGCCCGACATGTCTTTGCGCTTGGGTGCGCAGGAGTCGAAACCTGTTACGTAACGCTATGGAAAGCTCAACGGCCTTGCGAGAGGTAAGTTTCGTTTAAAATAACATTACCTACTCTTTTTAATTAAAATAAAACAACCTCGTTAAAGAAATAAAGAAAGAAAATACATTTATTCACAAGACAAAACACAACAATATTTAAAAAAAGTTGAAGTAAGTGCTTTCCAATTAGAATTTGCATCCTGCATTCCATTTCTAAACCGGTGGAAGTGCACTGTCCAACGAGGTCTTTGCCTTTTTTAAACATACTCTACAATCGGTTTGATGCTATACCTATAGGTAGTGCCACCAGCGTTGAGGTCACACACACAAGAACATGTCATGTAATGACAGCGGAATTTTGACATACACTCATTCATTAATCCATTCTCCTTTTACGCAATCAGTTCTTCGTGTAAGCTGTGTCTGTGTGTAATCATTCACTTCAACTCTCGTGGCACTACCTATACCTGCCGCAAACAGCTTCACTTGTAGCGATTCCTAGCGCCATCTAGTGAGCAAATATAGACACTCCAACCAAGTCCTACATCGCTCTATTGAAGTTTCTCAACTCAGACGCATATATACAACTTCGGACGCTCTTCCTTCGGACTTCGGTCCCCAGGCATAACATCTGCCTGGATTAGGGTTGTCATACGTTAGGATTTGTCAGAACTGCGGCCGGACTTGCCAAATGTACGGATTTTAGAAATGACCTCAGAAAAAATTGTTGGGGGGGGGGCTACGGAGTCAAGCACAGGTAAAGGGAAGCGTAGATCCACGATACAGTACACCGCGGACCGCAGTGCCACGCCGGCACATTCTTCAACCTACGTCAAAGTGCCGTCCATAAAGTACATCACACCAATTTTGACCATTTTTAGCCCCCCTCCTCCCCCTTGTCACATGTATTGCTATGAAGATTGCTAATATTTTGTTCCTGTGTCACCCCCCCCCCACCTAAATATGTGACAAGAAATGTCAGCACTTTTAGGGTGATGTCAGCACTTTTGTCAAGACTTTAAAATACCACAAACGGGACTTATCACGCTTGCTTTAACGTGATAAGTCCCGTTTGTGGTATTTTGACTATGAGTGAAAATAACGACGTTATATAAGACTTCAAAAATTTTCATATGGCAACCCTAGCCTGAAGACAGATCTCCCTATTGTAGCTCCCACACCCTCAGTCTGTCTTTACAAGATCGCCTATCCTTTTAGGCTACCTAACTACTAACCCATCGTCTTCCGGAGTGTGGCTTTTAATAACCAAATTCGATTAACGACTAAATCCCTAAGTTATGCTTCAACGCTGAGGTTGGGAACGGAAATCCAGTTAGCAGAGTGACGGTGCCTCGTCTGTCTATCACAGACTTAAGACTAAACTTGTAAACATATTTAGACGCACGTTCTAATAAACAAAACTAGCTGTTGGCCGCGACTACGACCGTATATAATTTCTTTATCGTTATCCTGCGGGCATGCAATTTTCCGGGATAAAAACTATCCCTATGTCCTTCCCCGAGACTCAAATTACCTGTGTACCGATTTTCATCTAAATCGGTTCAGCGGTTTAGATGTAATGAGGTAAAAAATAAACAAACAGACTCACAAACTTTCACATTTTATGAATATTATGTTCAAACCAAATACCACTACATGGATAATAGCTATTTTATGCAACTGTATCGTAATAAGGGTCCTTAAAACACGAGTGTGGTTTCATAAAAGGGTCACATGAGTGTTTTAAGGCCTAATTACGTACAGTTGCATAAAATATTTTATCTACATCCATATATTAAATCCTCTATCATGTGTTCCGCGAACAATTGAGAATGACCTGCAACGAGAACTTCGAGGGTATTTCTATCTACCGTTGTACCCTGAGTTTATCTCTCCGATTTCAACAAAATTTGGAAGGTAGACTCAGTCCATGATTCCGAGCTGGAAAAACAGGGCCTCCAGATGTGTAACAAAACACATCCATACAATATTTTTTGACACATCTGGAGACCCTGTTTTTCCAGCTCGGAATCATGGACTGAGTCTACCTTCCAAATTTTATAAATTCAGGGTACAACGGTAGATAGAAATGCCCACGAACAGGTATGTCTGCTCCACGAGCTGCGCCCGCTGCGCGCGCGCTTGCCTACGCGAACACCTACTGCACGCGTACTATAAATCTGCATCGTAATGACCATTACGTTACGATACTGCCGTGTTCATAATAAAATCCAATGTCGTAATGCTGGTCATTATCTATGGTTTTTGAACGCATAATGGAGGATTTATACTATATGGGTGTAGATAAAACCCACACAAACACAAACATCACGCCTGTATTCCCGAAGGCAGAGCACACGAAACGTTACCGGCTCGGACCCACTTTTAGCAATTTTAGGTTTTAATTTTGACAAAAACAGTACAATAGTGACAGGTTGCTAGCCTATCGCCTACGGTATACCTTAACCTATATCCTCAGTCGCCTCTTACGACATCCACGGAAGAAATGGAGAGGTGTAATTCTAACCCGACACCACACGGGTATAAAACCTATTATACTGTAAAGATAGGTCCATTTCGTCTTATACTTATGTCAAAGGAGATTCCCCGAGTCTGTCCGTGTTTAGCGCGTATTAGCGTGGGTGCCATTGTTTGCCTGCCAAGAAAGGGGTCCGGGTTCAACTCCCGGGTGAGTGCGTTTGTGTGGATGTGCTACATACAGGTCAGGCTTCATGTGAATACTCGTACATTGATTTTATACAGGGAGTGAAAATGTTCAGTTATTTTTAGCGTATTCAAGTCGTATAGAAATGAAGATTTAGTTATTAAACGTAGTGTTTGAATACCGAACGCACCGATATGAATAAGACGACGGATCTATTGTCAAGAAAACATTAATATCTAAGGCATATAAGTTAATGATTATATCATGGACAGGGATATTTGGAAATAATTCCGATCCGCATTAGCGATCCCTTCAAATAGCGAACCTACTGTGTTAAATACAAATATAGTTGTGATGTATAGATATCATTTAATGATATTATAAATCTGTTTAAAAAAAATATATACCTCGTTGAGTTTCTTGCCGGATTATTCTCAACAGAGGTTTTTCCGAACCGGTTGTCGTTTTTTTTTATATTCATAAGTGTTTGTTATAGCATAAATTGAATAAAGATATTTTGACTTTGACTTTAGACAGTTGCTTAGGGAATTAAAATTACAGCCCTTTTATAGGCTGCTACAAAAATCTTAATAGCGCCATTCAGGAATTGTACATAAACGTGATAGCGACATCTATTGAGAAGTAAACTAAATACAAACATAAATTGTCTTCAACAAAACTTAACCAACTAGCATTGCCGCGTTGAATACCTAGTTAGAGCTAGATAGTTCTATAGTCCCGACTGTTTTACGGTAGTCGGGTTTTTTGGATTTTATTTTTGCTGACTTTATTTGCATTGGGGTCATACCTTCACACGTATACCAAATTTCAAGTCAATCCAAACACTAGCAGTGGGTCAAACTGAATTTCACGCAACAAAAAAAACAAGGCAAGGTAAATAATAAAAGCTAGTAAAAAAAAGAAAACTCACCTCCATTCTTACAACAGAATAACATTCTTCTAATTTTATTTTTATATTATTATTATTTCCCGCGTGGGAACTATAGCCCAAGCCCTCTTGTTCTGAGAGGAGGCCTGTGCCCAGCAGTGGGACGTATATAGGCTGGGATGATGATGATGATGATTATTATTATTTATTATCCTTATTTATATTAGGTACTTTTGACGATTTCAATAACAATTCTTGTAACTTGAAATTTATGAAAATTATAATATAAAATTATATTGAATTGATAAATAACCTAAACAAACATTATACCTAATAACAAAAGCATGTCACCAGGACATCAGAAAGCGCCAGGTATTTCATAGATCACGAGCAGATGATCTCGGGTGATCGATCCCCTACCCGACCCGGCTAGTCCAAGATCTCAACTGACGTGTACTTCATTCGACACAATATTATGAAGTTAATCTGAACAGATAGAACTCGAAAACACGCGTTTTTCCGGAGATAGTACCAAGCATAATTAGTTTTTTTAATGTAATTTTTGTGTATTTTACATGTCTTTTTGTGTAGGTACCTATTTTTTTTAATTTAAATTTTGCAGCACATTGGTGTTTCAACTGTTAAGCTGTAAATTTTTTGTTAATAAAGAAATAAAATAAATAAATAATAATGCACGCAGTGTGTGGTCATTTGACATTGACAAAATTTAAAAAAAATACAGATTTTTATACTTTTCATATTGGTTGTAAAAGCTACTTTCATACCAAATACAACAGGTCAGCAATTTGTAGGTACTTATGGATACACCTTTTTTAATGACTGTAGATATCTTTTGGTTATGTTGACATAGAAGTTTTTTTTTTTTACTGGTCCAAGGCGTAGCAGCTGGATATTTTGATATTAATGGCAGCCTGATACCTTTTATTGTGAAGTCATATTTATAACACCCATCTTTTTGCGTCAAGGGTTAAAAAAGGGTCTTACTTAACTGACGGACGGACGGATGATAAAGGTGATTCTATAAGAATTTAATTTTTGCCGAGTAAGGTATGGATTTAAATTATACTACGAGGGCAACTTTACGGTAGGTGGGATCCTAGACTAACTGTGTTGACACAACTTTACGCGCCACTTACAAGATTAATACCAGATGTTGCGATGCTTTATGATGTGTACCTTGTCTCATAGGCGTCGATATGACGGGGTGAATTTACCATCAAATCGGGGTAATCGGGAAACTTATTGGGTAGTTTTGACACGCGTGTAAGAAAGAGTCAAATGTAGGAATATCTTCGGTATAAAACTTCCATGAGACACAGATTGATTAAATAAAAATTGACGAGTCACTCACGAGTCCGTTGTGGAAGCAGGCCAGACATTTTTTCACCAATTCTTAGTTAGATGAGAACACACCTTGACAATGATCTTTATATTGGTCCGAAACCTTATCGACTACAAATTTCTAAGCCAGGGTTTGCCAAACTATGGCTCGCGACCCACTGGTGAGTCACGAGCGAATACTGAGTGGGCCCTGCCTGTAGAGCGGCACAACCAACAGACCAAACCTTTATTCCCTACAAAATTTAAAACAAAATCCGAATAGAATCCAAACACCTTAAGAGGGGTCCAACTGGAATTTCTACGACTATCGACAAATTCTTGGGCTCCCATGTTCATTATAGCTAGAGCCATTGTGCAAGGACAAATAGTTAGAAAGAAAGGTCCAATTTAAATGGATGTGCTTGTTTAGTAAAGGCCGCATTCTGGCCCCGAGAATGTAGTGGAGTGTAGCAAATCGTGTTATGCTGGGCACATCAGCTAATACTGTGTATTTTCTGCTTCATAAATAAAAACTTTTTCACTTCTCATGCTCGTAAAGTTCGTGTTTATGCTGGATCTAGGCGACATAAAATGACTTTTTATGCTCTAGTGCATAAAGTAAAATCTTAGTCTAAGACCAAGGCGTCAACAGCTCAAACAAAGAAGTTTCTATATATTTTTTTAATACATTTTTAATTTATATAAAACTAAAAATGAAATCTTTCAATATATAGTAATGCACGAAAAATAAAATGTACATAGTAAGTGAACAATTGTTTCCACTGTTGTTATTTCATTTCCTCGCCATCGAAGTGAAAAGCAGAGTGTAACACTCGAGCATTGAACCCATTTTCCCCTTGACGTGTCTATCCACCCTCGCCGTACCGGCTCGGGTGGCTATATGAACGTCTTGGGTAAAATGGCTCGTTTCATGGTCTTGTTGTACAATCTACTATTTGTATTTTTTCTTCTATAACAATTTAGGCTGACTCTACTTGTATTGTTATCCAAACTACATATCCGTACAAAATTTCAAGTCAAGACTATCATTAAAAGTGAGTGAAATGTGACTTGCGAGATTTGATCTTTGGTTGTCTTTGGTTGGATTCTTGTGGAGCTAACAAAAATAAATTTAAAATAAAAACCGGCCAAGAGCGTGTGGGACCCAGGATAGGGTTCCGTAGCCATTACGAAAAAATCAAGTAACATTTTTTTAAGGATATCGTATTGTGTACCAAACTACAATACAATACAATACAAAGACTCTTTATTGTACACCAGACATAGTAGCGATACAGAAAACAAATTATTAAAATTACAAGGTGAGCAATAGGCGGCCTTATCGCTTAACAGCGATCTCTTCCAGGCAACCTTTTTTACAGAAAGAAGGAAGGACTAGTTTACAAAGGTGGTGCATCAAAAGTAGGAATCTTCCAACTTTAGGTATATTTTATACCTTAGGCTGCTATTTACTCTTAAAATACTAATAATTGTCAAGCAATCTTAGCCGCTATAATTTTCCTTGTAAATTTGATATATTTACTACCATTCTGATTTTTTTCAAATATTTCAACCGAGCAGTTTCGATTTCAGAGGGGGGGGGGAGGGGGACGCTCAATTTTTATGTAAATTTGCACTTTAAAGTTATATTCATTTTGCAAACAGATCACTGAATAAAAAATCTTCTTAACAACCCCCTACTTGGTTTTAAAATACCTATCCAACGATACCCAACACTATAGGGTTGGTCAAGAAAAAATAAACACCCCCACTTTTCGTCTATGGGAGGTACCCCAAAAAAAATGTTTTTTGTTAATTTATTTTACCACTTTGTCGGCGTGACTGATATATATTCATGCCAAATTACAGCTTTCTAGTAGTTACTAACGATCTCTGAGCATAGCCGCGGACAGACAGACAGACGGACAGACATGGCGAAACTATAAGGGTAAGTTGACTACAGAACCCTAAAAAATGCAAAACCAAGAAAAGGATCCCTCATTCCTGCGCTATTATAAAAAAAAGCCGGACGGCCGGACACAATACGAAAGCATTTTTGCCCAAGCTGAAACGTAGACGTTTCGCTTGCGCTTCGTCCTCGCTCGTTTAATGATTTATATAATTTATGATCTCAAACGATAGCAACATATTAAGAAAAAGTATGTTGCTCTGAACATTGTGAACTCGTGCGTAATATTCAATCAATTCGCAATGAATTCAATTACCGACACATCTTTTATTGCTTGGTAGAATTTAATTACAAAATTGCTGTACTTTACAGACTGTTAATGCTTACTGAGAATTCCATTATTGGGACTTACCAATGTTGAGTGAACAAGTAAAAATGTTCCGTGTATTTTCTTTAATAATATTTCTGAAATCCTTTTTTTCTTTACCTGAAACAAATAAAATAGGAATTAGTTTTATTTAATTTAGGGTTAAATGTAAGCATATTAATATCTTTATAGATAAACAGTTGAAACTTTTATAATAATACATTTGTACATATTGCCATACGACTCTAATAAAGAAAGTAGAAGGAGAAAAGACATGGTTATAAAAGTCACTAAAACTAAAACCAAATTTGCAAGCAGGCAAAATGTCCAGTCACCTTTACAATAAAGTGGTACTATATACAATAAAAACACATCATTGATTATTTCTATGGCTTCAAGAAAATCATATGATGCGACGCAACTTCTTGCATGACACACACACGCGCGATGACCATTACATCTGCTTATTTATTTAGTTCTATATATTGATTGCACGATGTTGGAGGAGCGGAGCGTTTGGCCTAAAGGGACGCGAGTACTGACTTACCTATAATATGAAATAAAGAAATTAGTTTAGGGTTAAATGTAAGCATATTAATATCTTTATAGATAAACAGTTGAAATTTATAAATAATTTGTACATATTTCTATTACCGCTACAACAACAAATGGTTCTGTTATTACCCTTATTTGCATATGTGCTTAATGATTCATTAATTAATAACTAAAGTTAGCACATGTATAAGAAATCAGTAACGGCACAATACAAAGCACACCTAATTATACGATAAAGTTCCGCTTGAAACAAACTACATATCTCGCTCATAAACGATCAATTCTCGACTAATTCAAAAAGCCACTCGACTAATTTGAAAAACACACAAACTTGTAACAGCTTTGAAATAAAAAAAACTCTATTGAGCTGACAAAACGGTAAGAGCGAGCAATAAAATGGTAGAACGTTAATGGTTTGGATAAAACCCGGTTTTGACCCCCGCCGTTTCTCTGTTTTATATTATGATACTAATTCCCAGGCATTCACAGCATGATACGACATTACTAATGTCGTTTTAGTTTCGAAATGATTATGACGGAGTATAATTTAAAAATTGATGGCTGTCGAAGACAGAACGATAAAAACGGCATAATGGCGCTTACGACAATATGTCGGCGGGGGCATAAAAACGTTGAAATATTTATTTATATCTCGTTACCGTAGAACTCTTTGAAGAAATCAACCGTGACATAAAAATAAGGGTTTATTTTTTTATTATAAAAGCATAAAATTATATCATCCCCCGGCTATCAAATATTATCAACATCACGAAAGTTTTTTGCATTCGAATAAATACTACGCCGAAACATTTCATTATCGAGGCTACTGAATAAATCCATTTTGTTTTGAAGCAATATCAATTTCTCACATAATTATCATAAAACTCACAACAATCCTGAGTTGGATCTATTATTCATGGAAAATTTATGAATTGAACGAGTGACTCGCTACAAAGGATTTCGAACTAATTCTTTACTGTGAAGAATGTACCAAGTTTGGCTTTCAGAGGGGTGATGACCTTTGCGAAATAATTCGCAGAAAATGCAGATTCTTGGCAAAGTTTAAATTGTGGTTTGTTTGCTTTTGGATACTGAAGAGACGAGTGATATTAGTTAGAAGTTTCGCTAAGTCATTAAAAGCCAATATAATGTAGTTTGAAGCTAATATAATAACTAATATTTTTTGTTTTGCATAAAAGCAATTCCACTTCAGTTCCATAAAAATGAATACTTTAAAATATTTTAAGATAAAAAAAAGTAAAAGCACCATCCAATCTAAATTAATTTTTTTAATAACATTATTTCATCAAAATCATGCAAAGATGACAGTACAAATACAAATACAAAATAGTTTATTTAACCACATAGTTATCTCGATAACGTTGGATTTCCATGCTCAATTTTGCCAAAAAGTCCATATTAAAATAGAAAATATGGAAATAAAATGCAAAATGCAACAACAATTCTGTATGAAATTGCGGCAATTTCTTTCGTGCGCGAACACAGGTTTTAAACAAGGCACTTTATTGTACACCAATTGCTTTTAATATTGGCGAAACGTATTTCAATTGATGTTGAGTTTATTAAATTCGATTTTGCGTGTTGCTAGCAATGCTTTTATACTGCTGTCATGAACTAAATACTTGTGTAATCTTTAAACCACATTGTAAATCTGTCCAAAAAAAATATACCACGTTGAATTTCTTGCCGGATTCTTGGTTTACAGGTCTACAGGTTTCTCACGATGTTTTCCTTCAGCGTAAAGTTCAGAGTTGCGAGTCTAGACTCGAATCCACGACCCTCTCCTTGAGAGACCATTGGTAAAATCACTAGGCTACCACGGCCTTTTATATATTAACATATTTTATAGTACGAAAGCCTCATCATTTATCCAGTTTTAAAAAGGAATATTGAATACCTTAAGCATTATTTCGAAAATTGCCGTTATTGTGTAGGAGTAGGACTAGACTTGACAAAACAAATATTATTAACATGCTCCAAGTTCTACAAACAATAGTCCAAGCTATTAAATTTAACACAGCCTAATAACAGAGCTTGCAGCAACATTGTTATTATTATTTTTTTCAAACAAGTTGTGACATGGTATAAGGGCGTAACTAGCCATGCGAGCCTCGTTACAAACTACGGCTACATAAAAATTTACCTAACAATTTCATAAAATAGCTAATTATACGCTACACCTAACAGTCACAAAGGGTAGAGACTTTATTTCATTCTTTAAACTGTACACGCAAACTAAAATGAACCATAAAACATGCGCAGAAAAGTCAAAACAACGTAACTTTACGCTAGCATGTTTTTGTTCATAAATGCGTTTCTAAGGGATGTTCAGATGCAACTGCTCGCCGTATTTTCAAAGACATAATTCCATATCACACTCAAGTGATTTCCGACTCTATTTTTATCAAAATTAAGTAGTGTTTGAATAGTTTTTTTAAGTTTCAAAGGACGTTAATGGTACAGAATTCGGAATCTTTTGGGACATTCACCATTGAGCCCTGTTTGCCATATCCGCCCTTTTTCATAGTACCAGATGTGTACAGCGAGTTCTATTGTTAGTTGAACTCAACTGAGTGCCCAATTATATTGTTAATTTTACAAATATCGACCTTTGAAAACGCGCGGTAATAATAAGCCATTATGGCAGATGAAGTTCTTCAAAATGGCGCCGAGTGTCAAGTTTCAAGGTGTGAATTAGCACAAAGCGATGGCTTGAAGTTTGAGAATTTAGTTTTGTTCGCATATTTAGTTGAAATAAATGAGCGTGATTTTGTTGGGGAATAATTTTAATGGACGAATTACCCGGGCGAGTTGTGAAGTGTCCGTTTTAGTTTTGGTTGAAATGCTATCATATGTCCATCCGACGATCTCCGATTGTCTATTGTTTTGTACAGTGTATTTTCTGAACTTACGTGAAGTTTCGTGAGCAAGCTTGATGAATACCTACAATTTTTTTTTTCAAATCAGTTTTTGTTTTTTTTTTCAAAATACAATACAATACAAACCATTACCAATACCAAGCCATTAGGACTGAAAACATAAAAAGTGTCACATTAGCATAGCCACTACAAACATAATCCATACTTATGTAATTAATATTATAAACGCGAAAAATGAAATGTTCGTGTTTCCATACAAATTGAGATTTTAACGCGAACGCGATCGAGTACCCCTAGTGTAAGTTTTCGGTTACAAAATACGTCTCGATCGCGTTCGCGTCAAAATCTCAATTTATATGGAAACACGAAAAGCGCCTCTAGCGGAACGTTTGCGATGTTCGTGTTTCCACACAAATTGAGATTTTAACGCGAACGCGATCGAGACGTATTCTGTAACCGAAAACTTACACTAAGGGCACAGTTCCCTGCTATTTCATTATCGTAGTTCCATTCACAACGTGGCAACACTTGCCGTTTTTACCGTCATTTGTTTAATGATTAATTGAAGAGCTCACATTATCTTTATATAAGCTAACGAAGCGTGGACTATAACTAATGTATGATGAATACGTTATTTTGATCCAAAGGTCGTTCTCGTGATTTAATTTGTTACGTCGCTGTCGTAATTATTGCAAAAGTTGAACACACACTAAGTTGATTACGTCATCATCCCAACCCAGCCTATATACGTCCCACTGCTGGGCACAGGCCTCCTCTCAGAAAAAGAGGGCTTGGGCCAAAGTTCCCACGCGGGCCCAGTGCGGATTGGGAACTTCGCACGCACCATTGAATCGCTTCGCAGGTTTGTGCAGGTTTCCTCACGATGTTTTCCTTCACCGCAAAGCTCGTGGTAAATTTCAAATGTAATTCCGCACATGAATTTCGAAAAACTCAGAGGTGCGAGCCGGGGTTCGAACCCACGACCCTCTGCTTGAGAGGCGATAGGTCAAACCACTAGGCCACCACGGCCTACTAGGCCACCACGGCCTCGTAGTTGATTACGTACGTTCAAAATATATCTAGTAATGGAGATGAAAATTACTCAAGACATATTAAGTCTAAAGGTATACTTAAATAAATAGAAAATTGAATTTAAATCATTTTAATTGAGTTACCCTAATGAAATCGAATTGAACTAAATAAATATTAAACAGTCGAAACATGGCGGGCCATGCATCAACATTAATACTAAGAGTATATCTCTAATACACAATATATTTTTGGTATAACGCACTATATTTCCAATTGACGATTCAGAATGCCGGGAATGAAATTCAGAAATTATATTTTTAAAAGTCGTATAATCAATATATGTAATACATATATTGATAACTGTTTTCGTAATGTGTTACATTGTTGTCGTGTTTTGCGAGCCATAAATGAGTCAGCTGTTAAATTTACATACAGTGTGTGTATTAAAACAGAGGTTCTATAGGTCACCAATAATTGGATCATCATCCATCAAACTTAGTTCAGTTTGTCGAGTACGATCTATGTTTTAATTATTTTCCCGTGTTACAGGGGGGTCCTGGAGTGGATGTGATTGGAGGCCTATGTCCGAAGACGGGCGCTATAAGGGCTGTTATAGATAGACAGGTTACAGGCCACACCCGGTATATAGGCAGTTTTGGATACATGATTTAGGTTATCTATGGCCACATTTTCGAGCAGTGTCGTGAAATCTATTTCTTTGATTCAGTGGAGCTGCGCAAGGTCCATGTCCAAATTGAAAGTAATGTAATGTTTGCAGATAAGGTTATAGAACAAAAAAGTTAGAAAACCCCCGACTTTGTCACTTCAAAGTTCAATATCTCAAAAATGGCTAAACCGATTTTGATGAAACATGTCTTAGGACCATCGCTAATCTGATTTCAAATAAAAAAACCAGCATTCAAATCGGTCCACCCGTTTAACTGCTATGGTGCCACAGACAGAACACAGACGTGCACCTTTTTTTTTCGTTCTCGTTCTCGTCGGGGGTTAAAAATGTTTATTTTCATGCCGGGCCAATAATGCATAGTCTGTTCTTTGCAAGTAGTTGCGCCTGTTTTAACGGGAATCGGATTTAATTTTAGCCAACAAAAAATGCGGACATCCTCGTTATTAATTTACTTTTTAACCGATCCTCAATACGTAACCTCCAAAGAGGTCAAGGTCAGAGTATTCGATAGCTTTTAGATCAAAAGCCCTTTTTTGGGAGCTTCCCTTTGCACTCTGCTCACTAACTCGGTTTTCTATGAGACTTCTTCTTTCAAGAAAAAAATGTATTTATCGTTGGCTTAAGATGTATTTGATTTAATTATTTGAAGGCATAAAACAAGGAGAATTTATTTTGATGGCTAAAGCTACTTTTAATATTGCTATACTAGGTTATATCCGCGACTTCGCTCGTGTGACATTCTACTTGCCGCTAAAAAAACATAAAAAGTACAAAGCTTTTGTAAAATTAAATATAGTCTGCATCTGGTAAAGGCTAATTTCAAATCGACTGACCAAAACATTATTATGAAAGACAAGAGCTTCAAAATCATTCTTGAATAAAATAATAATCATATTTACATACCTAAAACTGAATTGACTAACTTCCTTTTAAAGTTTTTTGAAGCGTAAGAGCATATTTTATACTGCAAGGTGTTATTTTGTTTTTCTGGCATCGTGTCCCACAGCTGGGCAAAGCCTCAAGAGGGATGGAAACACCAATAACACGCAATAATACTAAATGGTAATAATAATCCTACTAATATTATAAATGTGAAAGTTTGTGTGTGAGTGAGTGAGTATGTTTGTTACTTCTTCACGCGGAAACGGCTGGACGGATTTGGATGAAATTTGGCAAAAAGTTGGATTAAAAGATAGGATACTTTTTATCCCGATATTTTTACGGGATAGGGATAAAATCTCTTAATAACAACCGCTGGGCTTAGAGTCATGAAATTTGGTATGTAGGTAGCTGGACAACTGATATAACACATAGGCTACTTTTTATCCTGATATTCCCACGAGATAGGGGTAAAATCTTGAAATAACAACCGCTGGGTTTAGAATCATGAAATTTGGCATGGGTGTTTTCATTTAACGTCAATGAAAACCACGATGTAATTTTAGGGAGTTCCCACGAGAATTCAATAAGATCCCGGATTTTCAATTCAACTGCTGTATCTAATGATTTACGCGTGCGAAGCCGCGGGTAAACGCTAGTAATTAATACATTGTCACGTTTCGTGTGATGTTTCAGCTATTTTTGTATTAAAAGAGACGTATTGTCAGAATATTCGAAAATGCTTCTTTAACTTCAAAGCTTTTGACAAAAATGTAATACTTACGGATCGGAAGATTGATCCAGCATTTGATCCAGTCGAACGGTTTCTGATTCGAGAGTCTCTGTAGAAAATTTTCTAAGTAAATGAGACTGAGAAGAAATTAAGTTGTTTTGGGATTTATTGCTGAAAAGTCCCTTTTATTTGAATGTAAAATAGTAATTGAATTGTTTGTAAATCTTTATTTTCATGTCCCCAAGTGACCTATATCTTAAAATTCATTAATTTATGTTACACAGCTGCACCTATGTGGATTCAAAAAAAATCGTACGTGTACTTAATTTCAACATTATTCATAACATCAAGTCCTTCCCCAAGAGCCCCGGCTCGCACCTCTGAGTTTTTCCAAATTCATGTGCGGAATTACATTTGAAATTTACCACGAGCTTTGCGGTGAAGGAAAACATCGTGAGGAAACCTGTACAAACCTGCGAAGCAATTCAATGGTGCGTGTGAAGTTCCCAATCCGCACTGGGCCCGCGTGGGAACTATGGCCCAAGCCCTCTTGTTCTGAGAGGAGGCCTGTGCCCAGCAGTGGGACGTATATAGGCTGGGATGATGATGATAACATCAAGTTGTACGGAACCCGCGGTGCGCGAGACCGACTCGCACTTGTTCGGTTTTTTCTAAAATTTTAATGTCCTTCTGGATCGAGATTAGAGCAGGCGCCAAGGGAAGTTGCGTATGCAAAATTAGGGGACCGAATTCTGTGAATAGTTTTGAACTCAGAAAGCTTGCAAATTATGATTCTGAATGTTGCCAGGAGATCCGGTGGTCCATTTTTGTTTATACCCCATCCCTTAAAACATCATGTAAATGGACTGAAGAAATTGCTTTTGGAACATTAGAATTTCGTGATAATATTAATTTTTACAAGCTTTTATACATACCTATAGTGAGTCAGTTGACAACTTTTATTTTTAGTAATAAGAGAAAAGAATTTCATTAAAAAAATATTTTTACTACAAGCTGTTTTGCTGACTGTACTTTTTGTTGATTGTACTTTTATCGCCATCTAAAATACAATTCCGTGCCAAATTTCAAGTCGATGCCATTAACCGTTGAAGAGTTCCATCCTTCAGAGACGATGCTAGTTGGACCACCAGAATGTCACTGTCTGATTATATTGTCATCAGATTTACATAAGTATGCCAAATTTCAAGTCAATCCGGCTACTGGAAGTTGGTCAAAATCAACTTGCAAGATTTGACCCGCACATTTGTACATACATACATTGTAAGTTAAATTAAAGCTTGTAAAAATTGGATATTGTCAGGAAAATAATTATTAAAATGGTTAGCATTTTTTCAGCCCATTTACATGATGTCTTAGGGGTTCAGGTATTAAAAAAATGGACCACCGGACCTCCTGGCAACATTCAGAATCATAATATGCAAGCTTTTCTGAGTTCAAAACTATTCACAGAATGCAGTCCTCAAATTTTGCATACACAACTCCCTCCAGAACCCGCTCTAGATAGCAGTCGTAACACTAAGAAAGCTTCCAAAAAACGTCAAAGCTACGTCCATATCACTTTACAAATGAATAAACATTTCACTTCCATTTCAACACCAGCTACTCAAGTCAAACATGGACCTTACCCTACTAACATACAACCCCATATTTAGTCTTGCACATACGACCGTTTACACATGAAAAGGGGAGCCTCTTGATGGAAAATGGACGCGGCTACAAGGACCTAAAGTAGAGAGTCGTAAGTGCACTTGCGTCGTTTATGCGTGTAAGTGTGTTGTATAGCACACATCGATTAGATCTATTGGTTTAGGGTTAATTGGATCGTCCTCTGTCACTATGAATAATTGATAACGCCTTCTTGATTAAAGCATTTGTCCTTCGAGGAAAAATACGTGCTGGAAATAGGGTCTTTAATAAAGGGTCAGCTGCTATACTCAGTAGGGTTGTCCTAGGTCCTTGTTCTATGTCTTGATTAGGATTTAAAAGGCCACTTGGAGTTTCTACTACTGACATTCATCGATATGTGGATGACATTTTGTGGATACACAAGAAATGCTACTATTGTCAGAAGAATCAGAGTTCTTGACTCACTAAGTAAGTATATAATCTAACGAAACTTTGACCTCTGTTGCTGCATAACAAACAATTTCAAGAAAAAACGTGCAAACACCACGTACGAGTATTCTTGGCAAACCCAACTCACTTTTTACAACATATTACAATATTAAAGTAACGAAGTAAAAATAAACCTCTGTATATTTACAACCGAAACGCGACAATATTATATTACAATGAGCAATATATTACAAAACAAAAGGAGAACAAAGTTGAACTTTGTACGACTGAGAATAAACTCCACATTCCCATGTTGGTTTATGTACTAGTGAGTTTGTCAATATTCTTTATTCAATAAAGATACCCTTACAGTTCATTCACCTTGTGAAAGGGCGCGAAATCAACGATGTGATATGGGAGACTTCTATTGAAAACTGATGTCTCGTCAATCGTTAGTACTCAAATTACCCAATTGGCATTCATCACTATTTGACCTTTGTTTGACCTTCACCGTAAATAAACGTAACTAAACCGCCTAATCCTAACACTGCCAGGTGACTAATGACAAAACGTTTTTATAATAATTGTGACGGGTAAAGATAAACGTAGGTTAGCTATAGTTCTGCGGGTTAATCATTCCACCAGGCAAGACGATCCAAATCCCTCAAAAAAAAAAGTTACTATCTACACTTCACAGCGGTCACCAGTGTACGGATCACCAGCGCACACCTAGGTATGTGGCCATACGACTCAGTCCAGAGGTTGCGTGAGGGATAGAATTGATACACGTGTTGTTGGAATGACGATATATTAAGGACTGACTTACTAGGCATTACCCTGTTCGCCTAGCTATGCATGTGTTAGTATCGTGTGTGCCTATAGTCATTATTTTATTGTCTCTATTTATTTTTGGTCAAAAGTAATACTAGAGGTTCAGTATATGGCACTTAAGTGCTACATATCGTTATGATTGTGAACTTTCTCATACAAAAAAGTGACAATTATGTAGAATTGTACTCAGCACTCATAGCGTTTGTGGTAATAGAGGTCAGAACCATGCTATACGAGTATACCGCAAATAGACCAGAACAGACGTGTTAGTGACGTCGTCACCTGCTACATATAGGTAACATACGACAGTACGTTCAAGAAACGCGTCAAAACGAGGATAGGTAAAACGGTAAGTGCACGTAAGTGGGGTATCCATCTTGCAGCTTACAGCATTATGAGACTAATGCGACTAAGATTTTAGAGCGTTAAAGCTTGCGCGATTATTCTATGGATGTTGCCGGTTGGGAGGCGTTTGTAGCAGAAGAGAAGCGAAGTACTGCGAGATGCGACAGTATGGAGTGTGGAAATAGCCTTTGACAGCTTAGCTAGCTGGGTTAGGCATTTAATGTATTGTAATTTAATAATTTTAAAGTGACCAATAACATTTAATTGAATTTAATGACATTTAATTTGATGAAATTGATGAGATATAATTTAATGGAATGTAATGACATTTAATTTAACATAATTTGATTGAATTTCATGTAATGTAATAATACAATTTAATTTATATTGGTGGGTTTGATAGATTTTATCTTAATTTTGAGGAATTTCTCTCAGGGCATGATGAAGTAAGGTTATATTATAATTGTTGTTGTTATTATTTTTATCAAAATGCTTAACTTTAATTTTAAGACAGAATATAGTTATTATTATATGTATATTGCTGTGCCCTGAAAGGGTAAATTTTGAACCTTCATACTTTTTAAGATCTTCATCATGCACAACATTTAATGCAATAAAGAGTTTGAGTTGGGTTAAGTTGAGTTACGACACTTTTCTCCGTTGTTTTTGTGCTGTGTCCTATAAAACGCTATGGTTTTTTTTATTATTGGTTTAACTCAAATTTAAGCAAGACACGCATACAACTGATGTTTGATTACCCAAATGCACTTTAAGTGGTCTATCAATTTTTAAACAAGTACCTATCAAATAAATATGTCGCTAAAGTCGAACTTTCAAGTAAACTGACACTTCTATTGGCATTATTGTTTTATGACATGCAAACGATTATCAACTTTACGGTGGTAGACTACACATCGCACCTTTAAAATTAAACTGAAATAATTCGAAATATTCACAGTTGCAAAATATGCTTTAAATAATACACAATATAGATGAATTAAAAAAAAAACGAATCATTTCAGTTTAATTTTAAAGGTGCGACATATTTGGCTGATGGTACATTTTACAATATTAAAATACAAAAATCCGCTTTTTAATAAATACTGGGTGCTAATAAAAGTTAATATAAAATGATGATTCCTTAGACGATCCAGTCATATTAGAATATCCCGATGTTCAAAAAATTTCGTGAATCGTTTTACAAGTATAATCATAACGTATCTCATTCATTACAATTGTTAAAATATAAAAATATGTCTTAGGTCTAACTTTTTGAAATCACGCCACGAAAAAAATCAAAGGCTGCAACAAAAACATTAAACAATAAATTCTGTCTTACTACGAAGCTTTTAATATTATGAACATTTTTCTGAACTGAATAAATTATATAACCATATTATCTGATAATACAAAAGAACAAAATCGCATTAATACAACAGAGCGATTCCTTCCAATTATATCATACATTTATACAACAACGTTACTCGTACCCTGCTCATTCGATATCCAATTTCATCGAATAATGACGTAACTCAACTCAAGAATGTCGTATCTGTTCAGAGGTATGTGTACGTTAAACGAATCACATTAGTTAATAATCTTCTGTTAAAAATTTCATTTTTAATACAAGCTTTTTTGCTAACTGCACTTTTTGTTGACTGTACTTGCATTGTCGTTTAAACTGCATATCCGTACCAAATATCAAGTCAATTGGACCGCAGGAAGTGGGTCAAATTCAGCTTCCAAGATTTGACCCAAACAAATAAATAAACATGACAGGAAAACACGTTGGTACAAAGGCTGTATTGTATTGGACATAGGTATAAAATTGTATACGAAACTGAAATTTACCTTTTTTAGGGTGTAGAGAAGAAAAACAGAATTTAACCCCTTAGATTAGACTATTATACGTAGTTTTGACAGTTGCAAGTCATTCAAGAATATATTCATAGGGTCCCAGAGTTCCCATTGATTGACTATGGTTTGGCAAGAAGCAAGATTATCTACTTACATGTCATTAATGAACATTTGGCCGTTTTTTACAATACAATACAATACAATGACTCTTTATAATTGTACACCAGAAATAGTAAGCGATACAGAAAACAGATACACAGAGAGAAAATTACAAGGAAAACAAGGGAAATCACTTACAGCTTGAGCCTTTAAGTGTACCTAGTCAATTAGTGGTTATAAGTAGTTAGAATAAATGGGTTAAAATAAAATAAATGGTGGTTACCGAAATTTTTAATCAAAATGCGTATTTACTCCACAAATCTGTATCCAGAAGCTTCAATCTACTATTGTTTGGCAATCGGTCCTCATTTCTCTTCTGAGCTACGGCATTTTGCTACCCCACTGTATGTAGTTACGTCATTCTTGCTCCGACGCTGTGAATAGAATTGCACTTTTATTATAATAGAGCATAATATCGCATTTAAGCGCCCCTTCTGTTTTCTTTGTGATGGAAGCGAATAGAGTATTTAATTAGAACAAATGTTTAGTTTTTGCTGAATTTCTTATTATATTTTACTAATACCAACTATTCAGTAGTGTGGAGTTAAATTTTTCACTAGGTTACGGAAAAATGTTAGACATGTCTTCGGATGCAACACCTTGCAGTATGTGTACACAATCTTTGCTATACTTTTCATTACTTGCATCAGATTAAAAATTAAGCCGACCCATTGGGAATCGAGTTGTTATGACGGTACGCCGATACATTAAATAAATAAAATATCACGGGACATTGTACCTACATATTGCATTGTTATATACATAGTGACAGGTAGCGTTGTCTCACAGTCACAGATAATAACAACTGTAATAGACGCGTAGTACAGGTGGAAAATTTTACTGAAAGAAGACTCCACTTAAATTAGACGACCAGATGGCCTAGTGGTTAGAGAACCTGACTACGTAGCTTGAGGTCCCGGGTTCGATTCCCGTGTCGGGGCAGATATTTGTATGAAAAATACGAATGTTTGTTCTCGGGTCTTTGGTGTTTAATATGTATTTAAGTATGTATATATATCTATATAATTATATTTATCCGTTGCTTAGTACCCATAAGCATAACAAAGAAGCTTACTTTTAGACTAGGTCAATTGGTGTGAATTGCCTGGTTATATAACCTGAATAAATTAAAACAACTTAGACTGCATTAAAACTTTTTTAATAATCCCCTGTCTGAACAGGGAATCGAATCCGCACAAATGATAAAAAAGAACACCCGTAATTTTACGATACCGATCAAAATGTTTAATCATAAGGATTGATTTTTTAATGATTTAATTTCTCAAGTAAAAGTATGACCATGAAATTTCTCGAAATTAATTTCATGAAAAAGCTCATTCAGCGTCAATGAAGACCAGCGCAACTTTAGAGCATTACCATGGAAACTTAGCGATATCTAGAAATTCAAATGGCTCGAGCACGACAACACGTCTTTTCAGCCATCACAAATTCCGCATTAAACCGCAATAACCCACGAAACCGAGATGCAACAGATGCTCTCCAAAAACCCGACCCCACAGAACAATACCGATATCAAATCATACTCTTATACCCAAACTACAGCCCTAATCTCGACATCCCACTGTTTGCCTTACCTAAACCAACCTTGGATCTAATTCTACGTTGTTTATTTTTCATTACAACATGCGGGGGTTGCATTTGGGACCATTGTTCGGGACCTCAGATGTAAATGTGAAGAGGGAGTGTTGCACTTGATATGAATTTTCAATGCTTTAAGTAATTTGATTTGATATTTTGAGGGCTATCAAAAGTAATCAAAACTTTTGTAATATCTTCGAGGGGCGATAGACGGGTAAAGTCAAAGATGCTTTCTTTATTTGTTCGTTTTTAACCGTTGATGCAAAAAGGCATGTTGTAAGTTTGATATGATTGTGTGTCTGCCTGTGGCATTATAGCTTCTAAACGGATGGACACTTTTTTTAAAGCTTTTATTTAACTTGCAATGTATTTTGTATGTGCGGGTCAAATCTTGCAAGTTAGGTAAATTTGGCCCACTTCTAGTAGCCGGATTGACTTGAAATTTGGCATACTTACGAGTATACATATATACATTATGTAAATGCGTGATCATACAATAATCTGGTAGTCCGGCCAGGATCGTCTCCGCAGGACGGAACTCTTCAACGGTTAATGGCATCGACTTGAAATTTGGCATGCAAATGTCGTTTGGGTACAGAGTACAGCCAGCAAAAAAGCTTTTATTAAAAATGATATTTTTACCAAAAACAGAAGGTCTTAGTACAACAATGTACATTTTCCGGCTAGTGATGATAATCAATAGGCTAATTAGCAAAGAAATGTTGCTGCCACAAATATTCGTAATACATTTAGGGGCTGTTTCACCATCCATTGATTAGTGTTAACTGACGGTTAAATGTGATGCCGTCTCCGTCTATTCGAACAAAACAAATAGAGACGGCATCACATTTAACCGTCAGTTAACACAATGGATGGTGAATCAGCCCCTTAGTATTAGATGGGTTATGGAAATAGCGGGTACTCCGGATGCGGTCCGAAATGAATTCACGCGGTACACTTGCGGCATTTTGGTCCACTGCCGTGATGGTTGCGGCTTGTGCAGCGTTTGCTATAGCAGACGAGTAATTCTCTAAATATCAGCTCACAATCTATAAAAATCCCCAAGTGTGGTCCTCAAGGAAGACAGGACTTGGCTTTGGAGAGCTCAATGATGCGATGAGTGGAAATTGAGGGCTGAACGCTGAAGAAGAATCTATAAAAGTATCATCCAGCTAGTAAGCGATCATGACTCAGACACGAGACACGATCAGGACACGAGGGCATGACAGCTAATGTATGAAAACAGTTTTTCATCATCATCATCATCATCATGTCAGCCGAAAGACGTCCACTGCTGGACATAGGCCTCCCCCTAGGCTCTCCACTCAGACCGGTCTTGTGCTTTCCGCATCCACCGCGATCCCGCGATCTTAACCAAGTCGTCGCTCCATCTTGTTGGAGTTTTTCTTGTTAGGTACTAAAATCGACCCGTCCCGTGATATTTATTCGTATGTCTTATAGTTTCAGAATTTTCTATACTGACAAATCCAAATGTTACACCATGTACAAATAATCCGTTACCAGCATGGGAGAGCACGGAGCCGAGCCTGCATTGCACGCTGTCGACTTGAGCTTTATCCGGGGGTGGCCTGTGGGCACCCCATCACTTTATGCTCCCATGGCATCCCACAGTGTCAATGGCAACGAGTGAACTCGTGTGATTTGAGCTGGGCATACCCAAGGGTAATTCATATTGGTATTGTTCGAAAAGAAAATCCTAGGAAGAAATTTCGGCACTTCAACGATCTGCTTTTATATCGGTGACCCTCGTTCTTATATGTACATATAACTATATCTCCTCATTTCCAGCCGAAAGCTAGTATAAGTACAGTGGATTATTCAAGCTACTTGACCAATCAAGACGCAGCACGAGGGTCCGTTAGGAATCGAATATGATTTGCAGCAGTGTTGATTCCCGGTTTAATTTACTCGGCAACGCGTGCGCGGGATTGCGTATTGTCTGTCTGTTCATAATGAGCTTGTCGACCTAGCGGCTAAACTTGATTGGAAATAGCATTAGACGGTTTTTGCATAAGAATTAGTCATCATCATCATGATCGTATCAACCTATATGTACGTCCTACTGCTGGGCACAGGCCTCCTCTCAGAATAAGAGGGCTTGGGCCGTAGTTCAGTGCAGCATTGTTTAGATACAGATTCAGATTGAAGTTAAATGGGGTTTGAGATATCGCTACCTCTTCTTCTCTAATATTCTGCTTTTAAGCAGCTGGCTGCTGTGTTCCAGTGTGAAAGGTAGGACAGCCGGTGGAATAATCAGCACATGAGATGTACTAAAATTCGATGCTATCTATGTTAACAATGCAATCTTTCAGTGCCTGCTTAGCGGAAGGATTAATGAAAGCCACATACAAACACACACAAAGTTTGTATCTATATTCTATCAACTACTAACTGTTACCCGCGACTGTCCACGTGGAATTCGTTTATCGTTATCCCGCGGGAACAATGCAAATTTCCGGGATAAAAACTATCCTGTCCTTTCCCGGGACTAACTATCTGTTATACCGAATTTTATCTAAATGGAAGTCAAAGTCAAAATGTCTTTATTTAATTTAGGCTATAACAAGCACTTATGAGTGTCAAAAAAAATCTACCACCGGTTCGGAAAAAACTCTGTTGAGAAGAATCCGGCTAGAAACTCAACGAGGTGTATATATTTTTAAGCAGATTTACAATATAATATAACATCGATTCAAAGGTTTAGACGTAAAAAAGTAAAAAACAAAACAAACAAACTTATAAACTTTCACATTTATAATATTGGCCGGATGGGATTAATTCAAAAATTACTCGACAGCTACTTATAAAATGTGACAGAAAATAGTCTTAACGGACGACGCACAACATAAAGGGACCAAAAGAAAATAGCAGCGTATTTTCTAGAAAACTCACAAAGAAAACATATGGGACTAAGTAACCAGTAAGTAGCCGGAAGTCTGAGTAGGTGTCACCTTTGAAAACATCTTTTGAAACCTACCCCTATCACGGAGCTCTTTAATACATTCTTTGTGATATTAACAATGAAAAGGGGTTTTAGAAAATGAAGTGGGCGTTATTGTATACTGTCCTTTAACTGGAATTGCGTCCGTATTTTCCGGAGACGTGTGAAAATAGAACATTGAAAGCATGTTGAAAGCTGACGGCATCATTATTAAAATCATATTCCAAAAAGGTTGGACTTGGACCAACGACACGCTCAAGGTTGCCTAAAATACCGCCTGCGTTGAAAAATGTCGTTTCATCACTTAAGCTCTGAAAGTAGGTTGCATTTAACTCTTATTTAACTTGAAATCCGTGTTGTAAATTCGATTTACATCTTTAGGGATGTAAGTAAATTTAAAAATCGAATGGTGCTCCTTTGTATTCTCGAACTGGCAAATAAGTAGATTTTAATGCGTAATACTTACCTCCAAACCTCCATGCTGACATAATGCTGCTGGCCAGTGCTGGCTAAATGTGCCAAACAAAGCCAAAGAGCGCGAGGCCATTAAAAAAAAAACAAAAGACGGTTTGGTGCGATAAACTTTCTTCCACTCTGTTACAAATTGCGTATACATTTATAACGGTTTTTCTTTATTTCTTCGCACTTGTGATGAAAAGAAGTGTTTAACTCGAGTTTAAATGATCAATTACCCCCTCAAACTATAAGCACCCTCGCTCGCTTTGCTCGCTCAAGCGTAATCTGCTATTACACCTGTGTTTTCTGTACTTTTTACTATGTTGGTGTTCAATAAAGTGTCATTGTATTGTATAGTGCTTTGATTTCGCAAAAATCCAATTATAGTTTCCGTTTCCCTTAAATAACCCTTCCTAAATAACATTAGTTGATACAATAACACGAGAGGAAACATCTAACTAGTGCTCCCAGCTGGCGCGTTAGAGGCTCAGGGGGCACTAACACGTAGTGAGAAGAAAAGTTGGAAAAAATGCGGCGCTCGAAGCAATAACTGGTCGACTGTACCCACGTGACATCCACACGGTAGGAGCTAAACATCTGGAAGAGACAAGTACGAGTATAGCCTCCTTTAATGATAATGATGATGATCCGATCCAGCCGATTTCAGCCATGGCAACAGCTTCAACGCAGTCGGTGTCGATCATGCTCTCGCAAGTGGCTTACGTAGCCAACCTTCTTAGAGAAAATCCTCACACAATACGGGCACGTGAGCGCACACCGTTACAGATCTGTTCACTCACGAAAGCTCGCCCCTCCCCATTTTATCATTTTATTTTTAAACGTATCCGTACGACAAGTCTATGTGTGCGTAGCTTGAACGTGTCCTCAGTCGCAAGCGTACCGTCAGTCACGCACACTGAGACTAATACAACGTGTAAGTACGAGGTTTAGGTGGAGGGGCGCGCCTTTGTGTGTGAACAGATCTGTAACATAATTATAACAGATTGCCCAGATTATCGCGCTTGGTATAATAATATCCGGACAGCTGAGGAGTGGAATGCCCTACCTGCATCTGTTCCCTGATCGCAACAATCTGGCCGTCTTCAAATCTAGGGCAATCGGTAAGGCGTGCTTCATTTTATTCCATCTTTGCTTACTTCCAAGCATGATTGTGGTCAAACGCAAACCTATTCCAGTATTGAAAAACACACACACGCTGACGCGTTTCGAACACAAACAGAGCTCATCTTCAGAGCAACGCAACCGTTCACAATGCTACCAGGTGCTAGACTAACACTGTGGTGATTGTGTGTTCTTACAGTGTAGAGGTGGAGGAACTGCATGAACACACATTTCTTGCATAAACGAAGCTATCATAAGGTAATGGGGAGAAAAGTAATTTTTGCAGTACTTTAACAGCAACAATGCTCTACTAGCAATAAAAAAAGCTTATTGTTAGGAGAAATTTTATTTCGAATGCCTACATTATGCACTATAAGATGTAGGGACTGTTTCATCATACATTGATTAGCGTTAACCGTCGGTTAAATGTGATGCCGTCTCCGTCTATTCGAACAAAACAAATAGAGACGGCATCACACCTAACCGCCAGTTAACACTAATCAATGGATGGTGAAACAGCCCCTTAATGTTGTATTTAATTTTTTTAGCCAACAGTTATTTTTACAGAATTGAAAGCCGTGGTGGCCTCTTGGTTTGACCTATGTCCTCTGAAGCAGAGGATCGTAGGTTCAAACCTCGGCTCGCACCTCTGAGTTTTTAAAATTTCATATCCGAAATTATGTGCATTTTGAAAATTTGCACGAGCTTTACGGTGAAGGAAAACGGGAGAAAACCTGCACTAAATTTCATTCCATTTCATTGTAGTGTCTACTCTTGTGTCTGATATCCTTTCAATCGTTCAAAGGTTAACTGGGAGAGATCTCATTTGAAATTTACGAGCTTTGCGGTTTGAGGTGCACATCTCTCTTGTTAATATTTTATTTCATATGTTTGATGATTATGTAAGTACAATAAAGAGTTATACAATACAATACCACACGTGTGTGAAGTTCTCATTCCACACTGGGCCCGCGTGAGAACTACGGCCCCAGCCCTCTCATTCTGAGAGAAGGCAGCAGCAGCAGAAGGCCCAGCAGCATCTTGGTCTCAAATTACCTAAATTGCAGAATGCCTATTTTTTTTCCTTAAAACACCGGAACCTTAATGCGGCCGAATTTTAACCTCAATAATGACTAAATTTCAAAACACTTTCATGGCAAAACAACATATGCTTAAAACAACCAAATGTCAAAATACCTAAATTTGTATTACACTGAGATTGTCAATTTTCACATAAGATGAATCTTCCTTTTTCTGCCATATCTTTGACACAAAAAATTCAGCATTTTGCCATTTAGGTGTTTTCGGTTTGAGTTATTTTAATATTTTGTCATTTCGGTCATTTGGTATTTGAAGGAATTGTGCATTTCAATCTTTATGTATTTATAGAATATGACGTTTTAGGTCAAAGTCCAGGGTATTTTGAGCCCATGGTAATCTGAAAATTAGGGGTATTAGTGAATAAGGTATTATGAAATTTAGTGGTTTTAAGCCCAAAGCGTTTCCAGTAAATCGACGTAGTGGTGGACGAAACGCGTAAAGTTTTGATAGCAGATGCTCCGCCGATATTTGACGACGGTCCTGTCCGCTTTTATTTAGCTTTCATTTTCCGTTACGATAACAGGTTTTTGACCTGAAACTTTATTTTCACGGCGTATGCTTTATTTAAACTGCGTAGTTAAGAGTTATGATGATCATTTAATTTTAACCGTTTATCTAAGGTTACAATTACTAACACGCTACCCTAGTCAAATGGTTAGTCTAACGTGTTGTTAAATTTGACATTTAACTACCTACGCCATCTGTCAACGCGTCACGGATATTGACTACCTCAGTCGAATGCAATGGACTGCAACGGCCATCAAGTAGTAAAAAATAAGATCTAATTATACGTAGTGGTTTAATTAAAAAAAAACATAAACGCTTGGACGGTTTTGCTTAGCGTTCCGTCATTTTATTCAAAGCGTGCGTATTTCGCGACCCGAAAGCTTAACTATAATAATTATATTTTGTGTTAAAAACAGACCTAGACCAAGACAAAAATCACCAGTTATGATATTATGGGAACAATTTCACCATACTTAAAGTTTTTTTTTTATAATTGAGCACTATGTTCTACATATAGTACATTCGGGAGTATATATATCGGCGACTCGTGGCAATTTGGTAGCACTAGTGATGAGACAAACTAAAACTACAAGTCTTTAGAGATCGTTTTTGATATTGAAAAGTCACTTTTATTACTGAGACTGCGACTAAAAGGTAAACGTGTTTATCAATAGGTAACAAAGTGATATCAAAAATCCAAGATATGATATCTTACAATAAAAATATGAATATTTAATTACGAAATAAATTCAAATCAAAGATAAGAACAGCAAAAATACGCTGCAACATCAGAAGAATGCTTCTTTTACCCATCACGTCAGTCGAAGTCGAAAGATTATTTTGTTACACCAAGTGTATTTACTCAAATATTTAAGTTAACTTCTAAAAAATTAGAACAAATATTAATTGTCTATCACAAATGTCATATATTCAATGATTGAAAATACTTTTTCTATTTGGTTTCTTTTGCTCGACTCATACAGAAAAATCATTTTCACATCACTAGTCTTTTAGAAACGTCAAATGCTATCTCAATGCCACGAGTCGCCGATGTTTATTCGGGAGTCATTCATTACTACTGTTGATTTATTTTGTTCTATATAAAGAACGCGAGGTCTCACGAGAATATAGACAGGACAGGAATGATGGATTATGACTGTAGTGCGGCCTATTTAACACCTTTCGGCAGACTTTTCTGCATACGGAGACTATACTCCATACCTGTAGTTAAACTGTAATACAGCATAAAGGGTCTCCAGTTTCCTCACATGATTTCCGAAATTCATCACGATGTTAAAACTGGGTTACGCATTGACAAAACTGATAACAAATTAATCAAAAACCAATTAACTTAATTCAATTAATTTTGTAATGACAAGGTATTGTCGAATTTTAATTAATTTATAGGGATTCCTTAATCGCTATTGTGATCCGTTATTAATAAATGTTAAATTAATAGGGTTTGATTGGGACTTGTAAGTTTGGAGGGATTGATCAACAATGTAAAGCCTTTGAAGATCATTTTAATTTTTAAATTAGAAGTCTTTCTAAACGATGTCGATATCGGAAATACAAATTAATTTTTGAAAACCAAATAAAATAAATAGGAATACAACTATACATCAAATTATAACACGATTTATTGGCAGCTTAGTGCTTCAGAGCGATGTAGGCTTAAATAATTCCGAAAAAAATATAATTCACCTGTTTTTTACCCGACTGCGAAGGAGGGTTATGTGTTTGATTCTTTAGTTGAATAAAGGAGCGGCTACACCGCTGCTCAAAAAACGGTGACGGTAAGGAATCGCTGGACTTTACCGCATGCTGTCTACCAAAAGTCGTGACAATTACGGCACGTCACTGCGATTCCGCACCGTCTTCGTATTTTGAGCAGCGGTATGGAGGGCTTGCGATAAAAACGGTGTACATACGATGCGTCACTGCGATTCCGTGCCGTCACCGTTTTTAAGCAGCGGTGTAACCGCTCCTTAAAGAAGCGAGCACGAACCGGAAGACGACGCGTTCGGAGGCCTCCCCCCAGGTGGACTGATGACATCAACTGGTTGATATACGTGGCAAGTTGTCCTTCATAGAACTATTTAAAAAGAGTCTTTGATTAAAAGTGATGGTGGATGAACGACGAAGCTTTTGTCAAAACATTTTAATCGTCTTTTCTACCAAATATTAATTTTGAACAATTCGTAATCTGAAACGCTCTGCCATGTTCTTCCAAAAAGCATCCCATTAATGTAATCTGGGAAACTATTAGTTCATTTGATGGGCTTTCGCCTGGCAACCAGCGAGTTGGCAGAATGCTGTAGTTGAATCTTGCCTGTGCAAGATTTTATACTGTTATAAAATTAGTAAGTTTCAAAAATAACGCGTCGACGCTGTAAAGCCTAACCAAACCATATGTTGTAGGTATTTATGGTTACCTAGTGATTCGCCGACAATTATAGCAGATTATTGATTGGCAGACTTTTCGCCGAGTAACGATTTGTTCGTAGATGTATTGTTTCGCAGACTAACGTTTCGTAACTCAACCTTTAGCATATAAATAGCCAATTAGTCGATAGCCAAACAACTATTAACAGAAATTCGTTTAACCTAATCATTACATACACACTTTGAACGTTTGCTTGAACAACTTATCACTTGCGCATTTGTGTTGATTTTATTGAAGTTAAAAGTAACCAATTAGCGATGCTAAAAGTTTGGTTCTGTTCTGACACTCGCTTGGCTAGCGCGATGTTGGTCGCCATTCTATCTAACACTTTTTATGCCATGTGAATCTACTTATTGTGTTTCGACGAACAGTCGTTAGGTAAACTGAAACAATTACGAAACAAGAAATCGGCTAAACGTAACTCCGCATATCGTTATTCTTCCTACCGACTACACGGCAAAATAAATAATATAATAATAAGTAGTTGTCTGCGAAACAAAACTCTGCGTAATCAAATAAATTTTGTATGTGCAAACAAATCACTTCTTATTCAAATGTTGTTACTTACTGTTCTAGCATTCTACGACGTGAATCCTCCCTCCAAGTGGGTACTTATTCATCAAACTAGAAACTAAAATACTCCACTCACTAACCTTTGGTAAACCGCTGTTTTAAAACTTTCAAAAGCCAGTCAGTATAAATGACTTTTTAATCCGGGATTCTGTTGAATATATTTGCGTGGTTTTCGTAGTACCTACGGAACGACTATTACAAAATACTCTTATAGGAGAAGTTTTTTTTGTTAGTCAAAGAAAGAATAACAAAGACGAAGTGTGTCAAAGTTTGGGAGTAGGGCGTAGGGCGTAGTAATGTCACGCGGAGATCTAACTGGAAAATTTTGTTAAGCTATTACCAACTAGGCTTGCGTGGGAACTACAGCCCAAGTCCTCATTCTGAAAGGCCTGTGCCCTGAGTGCCCCTGAGCGGGCCGCATATAGGCCGAGAAGCTTTATTATCAGCGGGTAACATGCTATATTTTATCCCGGGAACGCATAAAGTTCCCACGGGACGCGAACGAATTTGCGAGCAGCAGCTAATAAATGAATATAATACACTCAACAAATCACAAAAAACCCCGCTCCAACGTATAACCGTTTTCCCAGCAATAAAACGAAACTGTCTACTGATAAATAATTTAATTTTCTCGGTGTTTGTTGGCGAAATCCAATAACTTTCGCGGACGATCCGCAAGAAAGGTATCACATTTTCAAATATTCATGCTGTATTTTTGTTAAGGGCTGCTATTAAAAGTTAGTCTTTCCAAAAAAAAACGCTCAAAAGGCCGTCGAAGCGAGTGTGGATTCCGTACAATTTCACAAGTAAGGAAAAAATATATTATTTTCTGAACTTCTTTTGCCTTTCATAATTTGTCCTTGTGCCTTATTTTCTCGTTCATCATCATAATGTTTTGTTCATCATTGTCATCATCATATCTGGCGCAAGCAGTCCACTGTTAGGCATAGGCCTCCAGTTTCTTCGGTTGGAAGCGGCCTGCAGGGCTACTACGAAACTCGAAACTCGAAGTTCGTGTCGTGCGGTCCCTCTCCCTCTGGTATTAAATAGTATAAGTGTCAGAGGGACCGCACGACACGAACTTCGAGTTTCAAGTTTCGTAGTAGCCCTGCTGCATCAACCGTGAACCCGCGGCTTTAGCCACGTCACGCGTCCATCTCGTCGGTGGACGTCCTAAGTTGCGCTTGCCAATCCACGGTCTCCATTCAAGAACTTTTCGGCCCCAACGGCCATCTGTTTTGTGCTAAATGTCCAGCCCGTTGCCACTTCAACGTGCTTTGTATAGTTCTTTGTATCAATACAGCAAAAAGAAATAGGTGAAAATCAATTCCAAAGATTCTGTTACATACAGTCAAACAAATTGAATTATGACCCAGGGTGGACACTTTTAATAATCAATTTCACTATGATTGACAGAAGTATGAGATGTCAACATGACATTCGTAGCACAAAGGTTCCAAAGTAGATATAACCGATATGTATTTATTTAAGCGTTTAAAAAAAACTTGGTCGGCTCTTTCGTGAAACCTCAGGCTGTTTTAAGCTATACATTTAAGCTTCCGCTGTATATGTATGTGCGAATGTAGGTCAAACATATCTGTCTGTGTGCCGACAGCAGGCTATTCGCTAAATGTACAAACTATGCGTTTTGTTGAGATATAGGGGATGCATGCGGCTTCTAACGGGAGTAACATTTTAATATATTTATTTTATTTTTGTAAGTAGGCATTTCATATTGTAAGGTTGTATCATTTTGTGTTCGAAAAAAGTAGTTTTTATTAAGGATTTAACCAACGTAAGAATGCTTTATATATAAGAGGAGTCAAACGAGCATGCGTGTCACCTGATGGGAAGCAATCACCGCCGCCCATGGGCACCCACAACTTGAGAGGTATCAGAGGTACGTTGCCGGCCCTTTAATAGTGATTTTCCAGCGGCGGCGAGGTGAGACGGGACGAGGCGAAACGAGAATTGAAATCTGTATGCATTCTGGCGCGCCCGCCGCGAGCCGCCATACTTTCAATTCTCGTCTCGCCTCGCCGGTGGAAAATCACCTTAAGAGACTGATAGGATTGTTTAAGTATCCCAGCTCCGGGAAAGCTGTTTGCTTGCTGCCATTTGAGTCTTATTTGAAAAACCGAAATGCAAATAAGTATGATATAATGATGATTAAATATTAATCAAGTAAGGTTTTATAGACGCTGATGACATCGGATGGAGCAGGCTGCAGAGAACGGTATTTTTTAACCAATAAGACTTTCTACTAGATAAAATCAACATAGGTAGGTACCTGCTTTAGCAATATTTCACTAAGCTACTTACCTACACACACACAAATTACTTACCTACTTACTACCCCAAGTTCGCGGGTGAGCAAAGTAATTGTCTGTAGTTCATTAATATGGACCTCCGCATTACTCCGCAAAGTAACGTCTGATTGAATAAATATTTCACTAATTTATTTTAAATATTTACATAGCGTTCTCTATTCCCTAAGCTTCAATGTATTATCCTAATTCTCAAATCGGTTTCCAATCCACCTTATCAATATGGTTTCACATTGTTTATGTATAATTTAATTAAAGCTATACAAATACCAGGCCTACACATCGGCTTAACGTAGTTCAGAGGTAGTTGATTGGGTCCCAATATAAATTCTATTAGTTTATGTCAATTCTAATAGAATTTAACACCGATTCATGAATATCGAAGCGATGTTTCGCTCCAGTGATCATAGATGGCGCGGATGCCGCACCGCTCTGATTGGTTATTATGCAGCGTCTCTCATTGGTTGATTGATTAAAAAGAATTGTAGTTTTTAAGGGTTCATATCTCAAAAGGAAAAACCGGCCAGGTTGTTTAATTACCTACATCATAACGTACGTAACATTAGTACGTTATTATAGAGGTAACATACGATGACCTATTACTTATCTTTTACAAAATAAAAGACTGTGTTTATGACATTATAAGTACGATGACGTACAGTCACTAGCCCCAAAATCAACACAATAAAACGCGCAAAAATATCTGATACGACTCTTTTTCTAGGGCCGGTAGGACGTGTATGATATTGCACGCTCTGCCGTGGCAGATATTAACGCTGGTATGCAGGTAGTTACAATCGTTAGAATGCCTTCACAGTTTTGCCGCATGTACCCTCCAATCAACCGCTGTTGCCAAACAAGAAGTTCACGTAAGCATTGTTTTGCCGCTTTAATCAAAGCACAAAAGCGTCGGCACACAATGGGCCGGCAAAGAAAAGAGTCAACTGCTTGCCGGCTAAGAAATATTGGTGCATTCGAGAAATTGCGACAGAAATAGGGAATACTCGATGTTATTGCCACGCTAGCTGTTGTTCGCGACTTCGTCTATAATAATTTAACCAACTTGCAAAAGTTTAAAACCCCCAAAATAACTATTTATTACAAAGTTAGTTAAATATCTTAAAAACAGCTGAAACAATTTTAATGATACATGCTTTAAACCTGCGCAAGAAAACTCACCATCACTTAAAAACACAGACAGACATTGGCGCTAAACCTTTTAATACCCCTCTTTTTGGGTCGGGGGTGAAAAACGCTGTAAAACACCTAAATCTGGATTTCAAATACATCTGAATCTAGTTCGCTGTGCCTCGCCTCGATCAAAGCACGGAATGCGGGCTTTGGAAACTCTATAGTGTCCAGTTTTCTTCACTTGGGCAAAAAAGACGTATTCAGAGGTGTAAAGAGTCAAAGGATTGTTGTCACGTCCTCCTTATTGGTGTCCTGTGATATTCGGGGTGTTGTTTATGGTGCGAAGGTAAAAAGTTTCAATAATATCAAAAGGTATTGCCAATGTTGAGAATGTGCTAAGCTTAAATGGGGTTTGGCCGGAGGTGTTAGCCGGATGCATCAGCAAAGATGGGGTTTAGACTCTTAACAGAGGAAGAGATGGTGAGATGAACTGATCGTGGAAATGAGCGATTAGCCGAGTATAGCTCTGAAGGTCAAGAGGCCTTTTTCCCAAGAGTGGGACACAGGTTTATAGATAATAGGCCAATATTGGTCTGTCCAATGCCAAGAAAGAGATATACATATAGAAAAATAAAAAAATTGTATCACGGTCGTGAAATAGTCCCAAATCAGCATAATGACGTTACCGACGGCGCTGGTCTTACTTTGGAACCATATCAAGAGGGCATCGATGTACTATATTTAACTGGTCAAATAAGAACTTATTAAACCCAATTAATATTACAAAATAAATTAATATATTATTTATAAATTAATATTTTTACCACACATATGAAAATAGCTTCAAAAAAAAACATAAGCAGAAAAATCTCCCACGTAAACTGAAAACTTGGACTTATTAAAGAGTGGGATAACCACGAATGGCAGACACAGCAAGGATTAAAGTTTGCACTGAGCTGATTGCGCCGTCGTTGCGCTCTTTATTTGAGCGCACTTCACGGGTACAAGTAGGGTGACAGTGACTTTAATTTTCGTAGGACAAAGTCTCATGTTTTTTATACGTCTTTGGCACGGCTAAAATGTCAGATTTCTCGAAATACGAGTGTGACACACGTTGAACGTTTGTTTAACTGTCTTGCATTTTTTATTTTATCAAGGCAAAATATAGTATAGAAAAGCAGAATACATAGCAGTTTTGTTATTCTTCACTTTCGCCATATTTACATCACTCCTGGGTCAACATACTTGGCAAGCACCAGCAAACGCGTCAAAGTCAAAGTCAAAGTCAAAATATCTTTATTCAATTTAGGCTATAACAATCACTTATGAATGTCAAAAAAAAAATCTACCGCCGCGTAAAATGCAATCATAGTATTTACAAGCGCTATTTCTATTAAATCTTATTACTCTTATTAGGTATAGACCACACGATTATTAGATACACAGAAAAACGTGTGAATGAGGCATAAACATCTAAAGAGTTAAATTCTATTAATGAAATAAATCATGTTGAAAGTAAAATTCTAGTTCACATTTTGTTAATTGACTCACATTATCTGCTTTTTATTTAGCCAAAGTTACTGTACGAGTATTGTTTAAAGTGAACTGTTTGTACCCCGAACAACCTGTATTGGCACGTGACACGCTTGGCCTCGTTTGGAAACAACGCAAATCCTATTAGTTGTAATTGTTTTGCTTTTAATAAACCATTTTTTTTCCAGCAATAACAGTTTATGTCGTGTGATTGACGACTAACCTATTTTTAGTAGGCAAAAAAAGGATTTTCTTTTTATTTAATGTTGAAAACCATGGCCACCCCAAATAATAAGTAAGTCTAGGTAGCGCTTCACCGCTGACTGCAAACAGAATTGGTTCTGCTGCTACCCTCACTTTAGGAAACCTAACACAAACACCAATTCGCCTCAAATGGCTAAATCTGTCACTAGTTATTTTACAAAATATTGTGGGAATGTTTTTTTTTTCCAATTATTCTCACAGCCTCTCTGTGTCACAGGGAAATGGTGAAAACAGAGATTTAAAGAAATCTCTGAGGGATATGACCAAATTATGCAGGATGTTAAAATGGCGAATATATTGAACTTCTCTCTATGTCGTTGGGAAATGGTCAAAACGGAGATTTAAAGAAATCCCTAAATCTAAGGTATATAACGAAATCACGAAGGATGTTAATATGGCGAATATATTTAACATTTGCGTAGAAAAAAACAGTCATTTGATGAAATCCCTGGATTTATCTGACAAAATCACTCAAAAACAAAGAAATCACTCGATCAACCAAAAAGGCAACTCGTTTTTTTTCATTGCACGAATGCAACGAATCGCAAAGTCAACTCATTTTATCATTCGATCATATCGAAACCATTCATAGTAAGTATATATACATAAATTAACCAAATTTGAAATCAATCCAATTATCCTTTGTTGGTTTGATGAGTGACTTTTGTTTTTGTATTTCGCGATATCTTGTAAAAATTTGTAGCCCGTCAAACAACAAACAAAACATTTTCATTAAACGATTCCTCAAAGGTAATATAAACACAAAACGAATCAATTTAAACGCATCAACTGTTAATTAAATGATAATAAGGCAAAAGGAATTAAAATAATTAATAAAACGAGAAAGGAAAACCGCAAAATCCGCGTTGACAATTTGGAAATAACCCCGAAAACGGCCACGAAAGCTAAATTGAACCAAGCAATTAAAACTCGCTCCATGAATGGGTAATTTTAAAATATCCATTCGAAACACTTACGATTGCTATAACCGCTGCTTTTTATAGCATTAAGTTACCATAGAAAATTAGTGATAACGCTACGGGCTAGCGCAATAGACGCGAACACAATGCACAAACTAACCAGAACAATATTGAATAGAACAAAAATAATAGCTTTATGTGCTTTGATATGGTTAACAGTGTCAGTGGTAGCCGTTGGTGAGAAAGCGTATACAGCCTGTAAAGAGTACGCCCACTCGATGCCGGAATGCAACAATATACTCCACCCAGTTTCAAGAGTAAGGGTTCCTATAGACCTGCTGTTATACCCACATATGGTCTTGATAGGATTCAAGCGAAAAGACGCGCCGAGCCATCGAGAACCAGCTTGGAAATGCGGTGGTTCCATGATCAGTGAGAATTGGGTGCTGACTGCAGCACATTGCGCCGAAGATCCAATAGACGGACCAGCCGCTGTGCTGAGAATAGGAACAGCAACCTTCGAATTTGATGAAGTTGAGGACTTAGCTCAAGAAAGGTCAGTTGCTGAAATCATTAAACACCCAGGCTTCCATCCACCCTCTAAATACCATGATATAGCTTTAATAAGCGCTGATCAACCCTTCATTTTGGGCAGGGATATAAGAATAGCATGTCTTCCGCAATCCGATGAGATACCTGACCTTAAACTGACTGCTATAGGTTTTGGGACGACAGTGTCTGGAGCGGCAACAGGCAGTCAAACGTTGATGAAAGTTGACGTGGATATTGTGGAAAATTCAGTTTGTAACAAGTCTATGAAACCCATGATACGAATGAAGATACTAGCTGATGGGATAACCACAAATCAGTTATGTGCAGGGGATTACCTTCATGGAGGAAGGGATACTTGCCAAGGAGACTCAGGAGGGCCTCTTCAATACATGCCGGATAGAGTAGAATGCATCAAAGATTTTCCTCTTCACACAGTGGTCGGAGTAACCAGTTTCGGGAGGGATTGTGGAAGAAAGTTGGCTCCAGGAGTCTACACCAGAGTGTGGAAGTACTTGGACTGGATAGAAAACATTGTCTGGCCTTAGGTTTGTTTCGGCAAAATGGTGAAAATTGTCTTGTTCCAGTATTTAATTTTATAAAGAGCGAAGCGGACTAGAAAGGTCTTGCAATTTGAAACGGTCTCGTTAATTTAAATTGTACTGAAACAACACTTCATATTTAACATAAAACCTTTCCTAACAGAATTCCCTACTGTATGGCTTATTTAATAATTCCCTCTTCAGGGTCCGCCAAAGGATAACGGCCTCACCCAAAACAAAAGGTTTCATGAATAACATTTTGTCAACCCTGAAACCGCTAGGGATCGGATTTTTGGGTTGTATGATTCCAGAATAGGAGGCAATTATTGCTTTATTAATCTTATGTGGTTATTAACATACATATATATGAATAAGAAAATAGGGGTCACGTGAGTTTCATTGGTAAAACGAAAATAGTAATAAATATAATTCTTTATACCATCCACCGTCTAAAAATGTTTTTATTACTCGTATCGCAACATATCACAATACAAATACTTTTCATTCAATAAAATGTATCTATTAAATGTATCTATATGTATCTATTGCTCACCTTGTAATTTTAATAATTTGTTTTCTGTATCGCTTACTATGTCTGGTGTACAATAAAGAGTCTTTGTATTGTATTGTATTGTATTGTAATGTATTCAAATAAAATCAGAAAAGTATTTTAGATTTAATTTTATCGATTAAATTCAATTGGCTCATATTTTTATATTACCAGTTTAAATAAACGTGTTTACACTCACACTTTTGTAATAGATGCTCCAGAAAAAAGTGTTTTTTAGAGCGGTTAGAGTAATATCAAAATAAACGTCTGCTCATAAATTGATCGATTTAAATAAGATACAGTGATAACCATGAACTAAAGTTATCAAGTAATTTCAAGAAAATTGTATTTGAAACACATAAAAATATTTACTTACTTTCCTTTTTGTTATACTTACTTACGGTATTGTATTATATCGTTTTATAAGTATAACTCTTTATTCCACCATCCCAGCCTATATACGTCGCAGTGCTGGGCACAGGCCTCTTCTCAGAACAAGAGGGCTTGGGCCATAGTTCCCACGCGGGCCCAGTGCGGATTGGGAACTTCACACGCACCATTGAATTGCTTCGCAGGTTTGTGCAGGTATTCTCACGATGTTTTCCTTCACCGCAAAGCTCGTGGTAAATTTCAAATGTAATTCCGCACATGAATTTCGAAAAACTCAGAGGTGCGAGCCGGGGTTTGAACCCACGAACCTCTGCTTGAGAGGCGATAGGTCAAACCACTAGGCCACCACGGCTTACGGCTTCTTTATTCTACCAATATTATAAATAATGAAAGTTTGTAAGTCTGTTTGTTTGTATGTTACCTTTTCATGTCTAAATCGCAAAACGGATTTAGATGAAATTCGGTAGGTAACCTAACCAATAAAAGTTGGAAAACCCCCGACATTGTCACTTCAAAGTTCAATATCTCAAAAACGGCTGCACCGATTTTCTAGAAAACCTGCTTTCAAATAAAATAAACCGCATTCAAATCGGTCCACCCGTTTAAGAGCTACGGTGCCACAGACAGACACACATAGCGGTGAAACTTATAACACCCCTTGCGTCGGGGGTTAAAAATATAGGTTGAGACCTGGAGAAGGACATTGGATAGTTTTTATCCCGGAAAATTGCATAGTTTCCGCGGGATAGAGATAAACGAATTATACACGGACGGAGTCGCGGGGAACAGCTGGTATTACTTAAAGCGCATGACATTAAAAAATATATTTTTTATTCGACTGGATGGCAAACGAGCAAGTGGGTCTCCTGATGGTAAGAGATCACCACCGCCCATAAACATCTGCAGCACCAGGGGTATTGCAGACCTAGAGGCCTAAGAACAAAACAATAAGACGTATTTACCAAATTCTAACTCAATAGAGTATTGGATGCGAGTCAAAATAGAGTTTCAAGATTTTTCACAATGTTAGTACCAGTGAAGGTGAATGTTACGTATAAAACTATAATAGGGGTAAGACTTCTTATTCGATATTACATATTTTTCTAATTTTTCTGGGATACCTACACGTCACTTGGTATGCTGTCATGTTTATTATATACTTCAGCAGTTTCCTCACGTATATTCAGCAATATTATCAGCATAATAACCTTTTTAATCCAAGTCAGAGTCCGACGATTTTGTAATTTCAATGGAAATCGATCTTCGCTTAAAAAGCGCCAACTTTTCCCAAACACCTAATCAAAAAAGCCTTTGAACTCCCAGACAATATCCACGCGAACTTTTTTGAAGCAAACCCATCTTCAGATATTATGGGGAAGGCCATTAAAGTTAGGATTAAGTTTAAAAGTCATCTTATTACACAAAAACACAATTTACAACTTACACGAAAATACGTAATATTCATTTAAACTTTAGTAGACGGTTGAGATGGATTTCGGGGCTATTGACGTACAGAGTGAGGGAACTACTTAGCTAAACCGCGGCAAATCGACACCATATTGTCGTTGGCAGCCGAAGTTTGGCGGCTTTTTATTTCATTATCCCAGGTTATTTACGTCCCACTGGCATAGGCCTCCTCTCAAATTGAGAGGGCTTAGGCCGTTCCCTCGCGGGCCCAGTGCGGATTGGGAACTACACATACACCGTTGAATTGCTTCCCAGGTTTGTGCAGATCCTCACGATGTTTTACTTCACTGTAAAGCTCGTGGTAAATTTCAAATGTAATTTCGCACATGAATTTCGAAAAACTTGGGGGTACGAGCCGGGATTTGAATCCACGATCCTGAACTTAAAAGGCCATAGGTCAAACCATTAGGCCACCATTGCTTTATTTTGCACTAGCAAGCCCTGGTATGGCACGGATACATTTTCAAAAAAAGGTCTTTAAGCAAAGTCGTCGCACATTTTTCCCAAACACTATACTCGCGCAAAGCCGGGAAGCGTGGCTAGTACATATATCTATCATGTAGGTATCTATAAAGAAGCGGCCACACCACTACTTAAAAAACGGTGACGGTACGGAATCGCAGTGACGCATCGTATGCGCAGTGTTTTGATCGCATGTTCTCCAATATATAAAATAAACTAATTAAATTTATAATATTAGCCCATATTAGTGGAACGCTGAGTTTAGATACTCAATATCTGTACAGCCACGTCATCTCTCAAGTTAACAATCTGGTCCCCTTTTTTATCGGGGACAATTTTGGGACCATTTTTTATAATTGCCAATCTGCCCCGGGCGCAAGGTTCGGGACGATTAAGAAACTCAGTATTTAATTAGTTTTCTCCAACCGAGAGTCTTGAATACTCGGTTAAGTCTGGGTTTGAGTAGTTAGAACTTTGACGAAGTATTTTTTAAGTTAAGTTTAAGTGGTTCTACATCGATCCTAAGATTAGAGAGTATTTTGTTATGCTACAGGCGAAAGACTTAAAAATACCTCAGTTTCGGCTGAGTCCCGTTCGCGATCCATAATATTGTAATACTGTAAGCTAATGTAACGTTTGTCATAATGATCATTTGCCATAATCATAACTCTTTTTTCTCTTAAGCTATAAAATTTTCAGGAACTTAGATATTGCCATCCAGTATAACTCAATAGGTTAGGTTTATTTTATAACAATCAGAAATTGTTAATAGTTTTTAAGAAAAAAAAAAGTTATGCAGTTACGCAATTGCAGGTGGAGGAACTTAGCTATCATAAGGTCGCGGGTGAGCAAAGAAATTCTTTTAGTTCATTGATATGGACCTCCGAAAAGTAACGCCTGATTCAATAAATTTATTTAAAATGCACGATCATGATTCAATCTTGTACAATATTTTAATCATATAACTACATCTTGCACCCGACTGCATATAAAGTATTCACAAACTTTCGCCACATTTCTCCTCGGTGCAACAGAAAATTAATCGGTTCTTTGTAGAAGTTTTCTTGAAAGAAATATCTTAATGGAAGTTACAGACCATGTACTACGAAGTGCAAAACTCGAACTTCGTATCTTGCCGTCGCGCTACGCTAATATTATTTAATACGAGAGTGAAAGGGACGGTACGATACGAACTTTGATTTTGGAATGTCGTAGTAGCCCCCCAGGAATCTTTTTAAGCTTTGCGGTAAACAAATTCTTTTAAAATTGTTCTTACGCGAATTCTCCTTTGCAACCTCAATCAGTTCGAAGTTTCTAGAAGTTATAACTTTAGTTTTGTACGTTTTTTTGAGGTGGTATTTAAAATTCATAACTGTGCGGAGTATGTATGTATGTATAAAAGAAAATAAACAAAATACAATTGATAAACTTTGAGATCATGGTGGTGGACTTATCCCTTTAAGGGATCTCTACCAGTCAACAATTGAGTTTTATACATACAACATGCAACGAAAGTGATCTCTTTTTCGGAGTATTTTATAAAGATTATGAGATTTTGTACTAAAAATAAAAAACATTATTATTTTGGAACAATATTGTCTAAGCGGATATAATAAAATGAATAAAAACTGTTTTATTTTTGCCGTAAAATCCGATCATGACAAACTATTAGTAAAATTTTAGTTTATCTTTCATCCTTGTCTATCCTTTATTATCTACTAGTTGTTGCCCGCGACTCCATACGCGTACAATTTGTTTAGAACTACGCAATTTTCCAGGAAATTATCCTAAGTAACTCCCCGGGACCCAAGCTATCTGTATACCGAATTTTATCTAAATCGGTTCAGCGGTTTACACTTGAAAAGGTAACAAACAAAAGACTTACATTTATAATATTAGTGGGATTTTTATGTATCTACCTAAATAGGTACTTCGTATAGTGCGGGGACGGGGACGCCGCAATACAGAGCCGCTGACGCTGCTATATCGTCAGGTCAGGTCCATTTGGCATTTATGTCACGATTGGTAATATATTGGTTTACAACTAAATCAGTCTCGGACAAAACTGTCAATACTAACTAGTAATATTCTAGGTCTGATAGTCCTCATTCTGGTTCTGGAAAGCTAATTGAGAAATCACTTTCAGGACTCCATTTTTAGAAAATTATTCGGAATATGTTTCTGAATTAAAACAATTGCTTTGCTCACCCGCGAAGAAGTAATTAATTGAAGTACCTAAGTAAATAGTTGTTTTAGTTCACTGACATGGGCATGACATGGACCTCTGCAAAGTAACCCGCGACGAAGTAATGAATTGAAGTTAAGTAATTGTTTTAGTTCATTGATATGGACCTCCGCAACGTAACGCCTGATTCAATAAATTATTTAATATTTTGCTGTGTTTTAACTAAGATTGTTTTTTTGGAATCTTTTTTTATTTTTAATTTCAATTCCAAATTTTTATTTTTACTTTTAGTTCCAATGGAATGCCGAAAAGTTTCTCGATGAGGGCTACGGCATAGATGTCGCTAGCGTCACTGCTTAAGTGGCTAAATAAGAAACAAACAAGCTGAGATATGTGGTGCATAGGAGAAATTCGTGTCTGTGCCGTTGACCAACAGTGGTGTAGCGGTATAGCACGCGGTACGGAATACCGAGGACCTGGGTTCGATTCCCAGTGTTGGTCTTATTTTTCTGGTTTTTCTGTGCATCTATATTTCAGTTTGTATTTTCAATTTGTGTTTTAACTACTTACTTAAGAGTAGAGTAAAATAAATACTAAACATTATTCGGGTTCTCCAGGCGGGATTTATTAGATTTTGTTGAACAAACGCATTATGATGAAAAATCGGCCAAGTGCGAGTCGGACTCGTGCATCGAGGGTTCTGTACTTTGTATAACTATTCAGTGCCCGCCGAGACCTACTCTCAGAATTGAAAAATTTTGGACATTAGTTTCGAAAACCTCAGAGATTTGAGCCCGGGTTTGAATCCACAGTCCTCTGCTCAGAGGCCCATACTCGCCAGTCAAACTGCTAGGCCACAAAGGTATCTTTCATAGTTTCACGGTTTCACGGTTTTTCATGTACATACTCGTATTTAAGTTTATTTCAAAAAGAAGTGCACTCTATCTAGTTTTTCCGAGAGCTCTTGCAGCAAATCTATTTTAAAACGGCTATCCATTTAAAAAAGCTTACAAAATGGATCCCGCAGACAATCCGTGGATGATTGAAAAAGTTTAATTTGGAACCGGTGGCCGACACTTCGGAATTTTCTATCTTTATTGGCCCGCTTTAGGGCATGTCAAAGGAAATTTTGTACGCAGACATATTTAAAAAAAAAAGTGGAAAAAATGCTCATTATACGTCTTTTGGAAAGAGGTATTGCACCAGCATTGCAGCAGCTGTTAGTGGCTTATTATACAGTGTCTCTGACCTTGGAGCTTTAAATGCAAGGTTCGATTCTACTCACATGACAACAGACTAAGGTTCTTTTTTATACAGATATAAATTAAATTGTATGTACGTAAACTCTTTATTGTACAAAAGAAAAGAAACAAAATACAATTGCCAAACTTTGAGATACTTTGTGCAAATCCATACTAATATTATAAATGTGAAAGTGTGTGTGTTTGTGTGTTTGTATGTTTGTCAAAACGGAGCGAGATCGACGTGATTTTTGGCATAGTCCGAGAGTGACATAGGCTACTTTTTATCCCAAAAAAATGCACATTCCGAAAGCGCGGGTAATTTAAAAAATGACGTGTAAAAGTGCCTATTGCGGCCTATTTACTGAATAAATGATTTGGATTTGAGTATGCCCTATGAAGACTTTCTTTTTATATTATTTTGTTACATGAAATAAATGATTTGAATTGAATTGAATTTTTTTCGGTGTGGCATAACATGTATTTTTTTAATTGAATTGAATTTAACTGCCTCCCACATCACACGGCAAAACTGGAGTCCGGAGTCCCTAGTTGACAAAAGAAAGCTCTGCTCACTCTCATATCAGATTCCTTAGTCGCCTTAGTACATTTCGGAGCGGTCAAGGTGGTAAAAAAAATCAGGACATGCACTCTATTATTAAGGTATTATAGTTCATGTTTCGATATTTTTGATCACCTTGGCCGCTCCGGCCATATCCGGTGGCCACTGTACAGCTACGGGAACAGATGGGTTAGCTAAACTAATTCTCGCTAAACCCAAACAAAGTAAACTAAATTACCAATTGTCTTAAATCACGTTACGGAAAACATAACTTAATACACCTGCTCATTAACCACCCGCTAATTAAGTTAACTATAACTTGAGTTAACTCTAATTAGAAACGGCAATGCGTCGCTCCCCAATTACATGGTTAACTTGTCGTCAAATCATTAATGCAATTTTGACAGGGAGCAAAGAAAAGGACGAAGAGTTCTCTCTCATACAGTTTCATAAGACTACATTGAATCAAGTTCAGAGGCTGAATTGTCGTGCAAGTTGCATTACATTACATTGCGGCGCTCGATTGACCACTATAAACTCGTTGGCTTTCCGGCCTCGCAATGTAATTCAACTTGCACGATTTTTCTTCCGAGTCTAAACTCGACTTACCGCACTCACTATCTCTTTCTACCCTCGCTTTATAATAATAATAATAATACCTAGCCATTTTCGGCTACAGTGACTTGAGTCTGCGTATTACATTGATAGGCTGGGATGTGACATAGCCGATCTATGCAGATAACGTTCTTTTGCAAGCAGCACAGGTTGGAGTACCATTGACATAATATACCACTGACCAAAGTTAAACAAAGACTTACCGCTTGTAAATTGTAACTCTTAGCTTCGTGAAATAGGTCACAGGTGTAAAATGAGCAAAAATACCAATTTCTACGCCATATCGCGAAGTCTATTTCACACGATTTTAATATCATTCAGCTTTCAGCTACGAATAGGAAATAACAATCTTAAATTGAAGCAAAATGACAATGCGCAGGACATCAGTCATCTCCGCAAATGTCGTTGCTCCGTGTATGCGGCATTCGTAGAAATTTGCATATATTATTAGATTTCGAAGGCTTTGTTGTTCTTAGGTGGCAGCGGACCTACTATATATGTGAACCTAGTGCTTGAAAATATTAACAAGGTAGACTCTGTATATCTATGTATCATCCCAGCCTATATACGTCCCACTGCTGGGCACAGGCCTCCTCTCAGAACAAGAGGGCTTGGGCCATAGTTCCCACGCGGGCCCAGTGCGGATTGGGAACTTCACACGCACCATTGAATTGCTTCGCAGGTTTGTGCAGGTTTCCTCACGATGTTTTCCTTCACCGTAAAGCTCGTGGTAAATTTCAAATGTAATTCCGCACATGAATTTCGAAAAGCTCAGAGGTGCGAGCCGGGGTTTGAACCCACGATCCTCTGCTTGAGAGGCCATAGGTCAAACCACTCGGCCACCACGTCTTTATCTATGTATGTGTCGTCACAAAAAAAGGTTCCCTGGAAGAGATCACTCTTAAGCGATAAGGCCGCCTATTGCTTACCTTGTAATTTTCTCTGTGTACCTGTTTCTCGCTTACTATTTCTGGTGACAATAAAGAGTTATTGTATTGTAACTCTAATCCTTCTAATAGTCCATTGTGATTGGTCGATAGTGAACGACGTCAACGCGTGCGCACCACGTGCATTGTTTAGTAAAATATTGCTTTAATCCATAGGATATAAGGATCATATTGCATTTTCATTAACGATTGTTTGAATTGAATAGAGATTAGATTACTGCGACTATTAATGGTCAAGTTAATACTGAATTTAGAAGGAAAATGGACCACTGTATTGTCATATGAATAAAATTTAGTGAGGTGCCCATATCGATTCTGAAATGTCGATAATAAAAGGAGTTAAGTAAACCGATATCGATTTTTAACTGACCTCAAAAAGGGAGGAGGTTCTATGATCCAATGTTTGTATTTGGTGGGTCGTGCTGAGTCATCGACTTCGAGCTAGTAGGTACCTACCTAGAAAAATATTTTCAAGGGTTTTGTAGTCGATTCCATTTTTTGTTATTTTTTTATTTTTTTGGAGTCTATTTTACTTTTTTTTAGTAATATTTTGCGTGCTCAACGCGTATTTGTTATTCCTTGACGCTAATACGGTAGTATGGTATACGATACATTTTGATGAAAGTTGATATGTGGATGTCGGGAGTAATACATAGGCTGCTTTTTATGCCGATATTCCCACGAAATCAAACATTTCATAAACTCAACCTAGGACTTGAAATTTGTTGTGCTTCTGCGCAAAAAAACGATATACCTACTTAAAATCCATAACTTAAACTACAAATGGTTTATGCGTTCGATTCCGCTAGTAAAGTGAAATATACGAGTAAATTAGTTAATATAATGTTCCAGTCCGACGTATATCGGTTGCCACTCAGTCTATGTCATAATCATAACGAATATTTATTTTGTCAGTTTAAGTACCCACCTTTTAGGATTGCTCGCACACTGTTCTAATAGTTAGTTCAAACTTCATAAATTGTTCGCACAGTCCAGAACGAACTCGTGGTAAATTCAGGTCGTCTCTACCGCGACACCTGTCATACAAATCATATCACTTAAAGAAGGAAATATTTATTTTGAATTCAACACTACCACCATCTTACAGTAATAAGACTAAAACTAAGTAATTTCTTGAATCAGGCGTTACTTTGCGGAGATCCATACTAATGAACTAAAATATTTACTTTGAGCTTTGCTCACCCGAGACCTTATGAGCTACGCTTATGCAAGATTTGCGTGCTTATGCAGTTCCTATCCACCTCCACACTGTAAGAACACACATAAATCACACAAACCCATCTATCAGCACCACCACACTACACTGACGCGTTTCGAACTCAACCAGAGCTCATCTTCAGAGCAACACAACCGTACACAATGCTACTAGATGTTAGACTTTGTGTTGATGTAATATCATTGCATAAGCGTAGCTATCATAAGGTCACGGGTGAGCAAAGTAATTGTTTTAGTTCATAAAACTAAGTTACGTGGTGAAACGACAGGATCCCAATAACTTAACCAACAAAAAGTTGGAAAACTCCCGACATTGTCACTTCAAACGGATGAACCGATTTTGATAAATCATGTCGAAGAACCAACGCTAAAAACCCTGCTTTCAAATAAAAAAAACAACATTCAAATCGGTTCATCCGCTACGGTGCACAGACACAGACATACAGACACACACAGCGGTGAAACTTATAACACCCCTCTTTTTGCGTCGGGGGTTAAAAGGGGTCTCCTCTAAGCAAGTGTTACCACACGTTGTCACTACAGAGTTCTAACCATAACAACACATCATATCCATATTTCTCCCACCTTTCTCACACACACATTATGACATGATTTGATTCCAAACAATTTAACAAATCCCTGGCTGGCAACGAACCGCAAAATAACATCAGATCGAGATAGAAAACATAATCCGCCAATATATATAAAAGGATTACCATGACTTTTACTGCGAATTATATTTGCAGCGGCGATCGCAACTGCTATTCAATTAAAATCATTGCAGTGCAATACAGTTACGGACATAATGACGTATACACTTTTTTTCTCAGCATATTAGCTTAGCGGGAAAAAAGACTCCTACACTTAGCCGTCCTAATTAAACAGCACAAAGCAAGCTTGATACTAGTAAGATTTGACTAGGTACATGAGTACTTAGCATCAAGTATGATAGTTGACAGAGCAGACTATTTTGTCACGTAAGAAAACTTTGTCTTTGGTAAGAGCGTTTATACCTGCTGAGCTGGCAACGTTGCATTTTTGTCAGTTTTTCTCGATTATTATGACGACCGGATGGCTAAGTGGTTAGTGCACCTGACTACGAAGCTTGAGGTCCTGGGTTCGAATCCCGGCCGGGGCAGACATTTGTGTGAATAACACGAATGTTTGTTCTCGGGTCTTGGATGTTTAATATGTATTTAAGTATGTATTTATCTAAATAAGTATGTTTATCCGTTGCCTAGTATCCATAGTACAAGCTTTGCTTAGTTTGGGACTAGGTCAATTGGTGTCAAGTGTCCCATGATATTTATTTATTTATTTATTCCATAAAAATTGAATGAAAATTAAAAGTGGTCTGATAAAACTGTTCTTATCTATATAATATATCGTGGCTTATAGCTTAATAGACCAGAGTAGCATTATACGGCCAAATTACGAACTGTGGTCAGTGGTTCAACAATCCCTGTTCGCGACTCTACCTTTTAATTGTTTTTCTCTTTTGCTTAACTATTAATAGTTTAATATCAATTGAAAAAAGTGGCAATTATTTTGTCCGCCATAACATCGATGTTAAATCCGATACGTCGTAATCCGGTGGTCGTGATGTCGCATCACTAATAGCGCGCGTTTTGCACCGGTTTTACTAGTGATGTGCTGTTTGATCGGGAATATTCAAATTTATCGATGTATTTCGAATGCCGCTTTAGAATGGAATGGTCGAACACTAGCTTAGTCCTTTAAGTCCGCTAAGCATTAACGATCCTCGGAATATTTTGGCCGGGTGTTCTGTTAGACACGTCCTATCGACGTAACTGTTTTATGACACACTAGCATTTACCCGCGGCTTCGCACGCGTAAATAATTGGATACAGCAGTTGAATTGAAATACCGGGATTTTATTAAATTCTCGTGGGAATTCCCTAAAATTACATCGTGGTTTTCATTGGCGTTAAATTAAATCACCCATCCCAAATTCCATGACTCTAAACCCAGCGGTTGTTATTTCGAGATTTTATCCCTATCCCGTGGGAACATCAAGATAAAAAGTATCTTATGTGTTATTCCAGATGTCCAGCTACCTTCATACCAAATTTCATAACTAAAGTCCAGCGGTTGTTATTTCACATGTGGGGACATCGGGATAAAAAGTATCCTATGTTTTAACCCAGGTTATAAACTAACTTTTCGCCGAATTTCATCCAAATCCGTCCAGCCGTTTCAGCGTGAAGAAGTAACAAACATACTCACTCACTCACTCACAAACTTTCACATTTATAATATTAGTAGGATAAACTACAGGCAACTTTATGATTTTAGAACACATATTCGGCTGACGTTTGGACCGTTTGCACTTGCAGACGCACCGACCATACCAAACCGCAGTGACCTTTTTTTGCGATGTGAAAATGATTTAAAAATGGCGTCCGCGGACCGGGAGACGAGCTGTCGGTAGGCCTCCAACAAGATGGAGCGACGACCTGGTTAAGATCGCGGGATCGCGGTGGATGCGAAAAGCACAAGACCGGTCTGAGTGGAGAGCCTTGGGGGAGGCCTATGTCCAGCAGTGGACGTCTTTCGGCTGACATGATGATGAAAATGCTTTATAATTTCTGTGGAAAGTTAGGCCCTACCTCTATACTACGAAGTGAAAAATTCGATCTTCGTATCTTGCCGTTCGCATCTGGCAGTCGGTTGGTCTGTGGATGATACTAGCACAGGACCGCGCATAGTGGCGTGAAAATGAAGAGGCTTACCCAGCAGAAGGCGGATGTGGGCTGATTTGATTGACCTTGCCGTCCCGTTGACGCTTATATTATTTTTCACTTCTCATGCTCTTAAAATGTTACTTTAGTCTCTGCATATCGGGACTAAAGCTCCTTTTTATTCTCTAGGGATTAAAGTATTTTTTTTTAATTTACGTTGGAAACCCCTAAACAGCCAACACGGTGTTTGTGAATGGAGGATTTTTAAGGCGTGGAAATAACCTAAAAATGCCAACTGTGAAAAATATTAAAAAAACACGATTTAGTTTCGTGAAACACAATTAATGAATACGAATATGAATTTATTCAATTATATTACTTATTAATTCATTTTATTATGGATAGTCAATTAGTTTTTAAATAGTTTTCAATTTTGAAACTGTTGGCTAAATAAATATGCAAGCTAAGAGAGATAGAGTAAGACAGCCGGTGAAATTACTGGCACTTGAGGTATCCCATCTTAGGCCTCTAGGTTGGCAACGCATCTGCAATACCCGGTGTTGCAGATGTTTATGGGCGGTGGTGATCTCTTACCATCAGGAGACCCACTTGCTCGTTTGCCATCCAATCCCCTCGCTCTGCTCGGGTGGCTAAACATCTCGTGTCATTATGGCTTGTTTTAGTCCCGTGTTGAACAATCTACTATAATACGAGAGTGAGAGGGACGGTACGATACTTCGACTTTCGAATTTCGTAGTAGCCCTGTGCTAGCAGTTCCGGGTAAACGTAGCAATGCTAACCCCAGTTCTCTTTGACCCGGATATTTTTCAACAATGCCGGATCATAAATCAGAAACGCGTGTGACTGATCACTGCTCTGATCGATGACCTCCCCCCCACGGCTGAAGTGTTAAATGATTTCTGTGGCGCTATCTGTCAACGAGAATGTCATAAAAACCGCGGCCATCAAAATGAGACTGTTTATATCTTTACTTTAGTCTAAAAATAACTGTCTGGTGAGTTTTAGAATAGAATATAATAGAATAGAATATGTCTTTATATACAAACTTGGAGTCAAAGACATCCTACTAAATTATAAACGGGCCGTTACAGCGACTCCGTCCGCGGAGAATTCGGTTCCGTAAAGTGAGGTTACTTTGCTCCGATATTTGCTCCAAATTTCGTAATCTTTGTTTCATTTTGAAAATGATTATGCTGTTTCTTTTACCATAAGAGCGTTTATACCTGAGCTGCTGAAAATTGAATGGAAATGAAAAATGTTTTCTGATAGAACACTTGTTAATATATAAGTTAATGTGTCTACTCCAATAATTATTCGTGATAAACTTTTATATGCCTTAAAAACGAATTAATGTTTATGACCGGTTTTTAAAGAAAATAAACGTCTGTAACGAATAATTATTGGAGTAGACACATTAACTTATATATTAAGAAGTGTTCTATCAGACAACATTATTAATTTTCATTAAATTTTTATGGAATGATCGAGAAAAACTAACAAAAATGCAACGTTGCCAGCTCAGCAGGTATAAACGCTCTTAAAACTCGTGATAAATTTCAAATCTTACTTCTTTTCTTACTCATTTTATAAACGCGAAAGTTTGTATGGATGTTCGTTAGTGTTTCACGCAAAAAATACTGAACGGATTTGCATGAAATTTTGGCATACAGTTAATATATATACCCTGGATTAACACTTACTTTTTATTTCGAAATAATGTACGGTTCCTATGGGATCAAAAAACTATATACTAATTGCGCGAGCGAAGTTTCGCACATAAAATATATAGTATTAGTTTTAGGTGGTACTTATGGAGCCAAAATAAACCTTTCTTTCTTTCAAAATAAATATCAACTACTTGTTTCAACTCCCCCCCCCCCACGTGATACATTCCTTGATCCCCCTCATTTAACCCGGAAACGGAAGCATGCCGGGAATCGAACCCAAATACCTCTAACCTGCGAGGGTGCATATTTGCGGTGATTTCTAAGGAACCAATGTCCCGAGGCATTTGGGGTCACCGATCGGTATTTTGTGCTGATTTACATAAATTGTTTGTATATTTTTGCGGCTTTTGTGACGCTGGATCCAGCTACTGGATCTATGAAAATCAGCCTTTAGAACGTTGTTTACTTGAATAATCCGAGACATTACAGAGTGCAGTGATTTACCTCTAAAACAGGTGTGTGTTAATAAATAAATAAAAACTTTAACGCCCCTACTTCACCATCCATTGATTAAATTTATTTGACGGATAAATAAATAAATAAATATCACGGCACAATTCACACCAATTGACCTAGTCCCAAAGTAAGCTTAGCAAAGCTTGTGTTATGCTGTTATGGGTACTAAGCAACGGATAAATATAATTATATAGATAGATACATACTTAAATACATAGTAAACACCCAAGACCCGAGAACAAACATTCGTATTTTTCATGCAAATATCTGCCCCGACACTGGAATCGAACCCGGGACCTCAAGCTTCGTAGTCAGGTTCTCTAACCACTAGGCCATCTGGTATTCTAAATGTGATGCCGTCTCTGTTTGTTTTGCTCGAATAGACGGAGACGGCATCACATTTATCCGTCAAATAAAATTAACCAATGGGAGGAGAAACAGTCCCTAAATATCCAAATAAAAAGTCACTTGTGTGTGACACATAGAGTTTTATAAGAACAGATTCATAAACTTTCACATTATTATTAAGTGGGATTATCATCATCTCGGCATATATCCAACCCACTGCTGGGCACAGGCTTCCTCTCAGAATCAGTTCCCACGCGGGCCTAGAGCGGATTGGGAACTTCACACACACCATTGAATTACATCGCGGGTCAAACTCGAGGTAAATTTCAACGTGATTTCGCACTAAAATTCCGAAAAGCTTAGAGGGTATGAGCCCGGTTCGAACTCACGATCCTCTACTTGAGAGGCCATAGGTCAAACCACTAAGCTACCACAGCTTTTCATCACATAAATATAAAATAACTAGTGTTTACCCGCGGCTTTGCACACTTAAATCACTGAATTGAAATTTTAGGATTTTAAAAATTCCCGTGGGAATTCCCGTAAATTAAATCGTCAATGAAGACGTTACATTACAAACAATCATGTCAAATTTCATGACAATAAGCCCAGCGGTAGCTGTTTCGATATTTTATCCCTATCCCGTGGGAATATCGGATAAAAAATAGCCTATGTTTTATTCCAGATGAGTTTCTTGCCGAATTCTTCTCAATAGAGGTTTTTCCGAACCGGTGGTAGATTTTTTTTGACATTCATAAGTGCTCGTTATAGCCTCAATTGAATAATGATATTTTGACCTTGACTTTGACTTTGATGTCCAGCTATCTACATACCAAATTTCATCCAAATTCGTCCAGCCGTTTCAGCGCGAAGGAGTAACAAACATACTCACTCACTCATTCACAAACTTTCGCATTTATAATATTAGTAAGATTGAATATTGCGATTCATTCTTCAACCCCAACGAGTAAGTCTAAAATAACAAGCGTGAGCAATTCCAAAAACTCCAAAATCCACTCCGGAGCAGTTTATCCACCCACACCATTCAGGGCCACTCAATGAATCAACCTTAACACTTGATTTATTTATAGTTTGAACAAAACTACATCAATCACGCACACCAACTAGAATCCTAAGAAATCCTTTACCGTACCGATCTGAGGCACATGTCTGGTACACCCACCATTATATCTTGAACCTTTCACACCTTCGAAGGTACCTCTAAAGCTCCATGTTAGCTTGAAAAAGGGGAGGGGTGGTAGGTCTATCAAAAATTGTCGCTCCGAAGCGTCGCTACAAGATCGGTAGGTAATTGTGATCATGAATCAATCCTATCTCGAAATCTCCCTAACAATGCTCGAGCGCACGTATTTTCATATGACTTCGACATCCATTGCTTTCTTAGTAACGCTGGTGTGGATTTACATTAAGTAAAAAGCAGCAATGGATGGAAGAGAAGTGTTAATTACGTGTTAGTGTGGGGTTGTGGTAATGGCCTCTCAATGGAGGGAAAGCAATAGTTTCGGAAACTAATATAGGAAATTCCGGCCAATTTTCTTATAGGCCTTATTGGTGGTAATGTGTCGACGAATGCCTTTTGCGTTTGATATATTATTTTGTTCTATGGGATTAATATTATGTACTTATTCTGATAATATTATTGCGTCTTCTGGTCTAGACAGTAGTTAATTGGGAACTCATTTGCGTTTTACTCAATTGGCTTTCGTTTTTGACATCAGCTAAATATCAGGGCAACACAACCGTCTAGTAGCATGGTGAACGGTTCAACGGTTGCGCTGCTTTAATGATGAACCCTGATAGAGTTCCAAACGTGTCGGCGGAGTGTGTTAATGGTGATGGTTGGGTTTGTGTGATGTGTGTGTTCAAGCCTGGAGGCGGAGGAGCTGCATGTTGTTGTATAGACATAGCTATCGCAAAAGTTGTGGGTGAGCAAAGCAATAGTTTCATTAATACCGACCTCATCAAAGTAGCGCCTTCAATAAATTATCCCGTCGTTAAGGTGCATTGGTATTTTAATTTATTGAATTAGATCGGGTGTATACAAGCTCACTTGTAATGACTGCAGTAAAGTATATGTTGGTCAGACAGGACGCAGTTTTAATGCTAGATTTAAAGAGCATGTTTCGGCATATAGGAATGAGCATCCTGATAAGTCGAATTTTGCCAAACATTTGTTGGAACTAAATCATTCTTTATCGGACTCCGATTCGTATGAAGTGTTACATTATTGTGGCAAGGGGTTTCGTCTCGATGTTTTAGAATGCATGGAGATAATTAGATACAACAGTATGGGGTCTATTATTAATGAGCAGGTAAATTTAGTTTCATCTCCCTTGCTACGGCTTGGATCTAATTTCAGCAATGGTAGTTAATAAAACATGCCTTGACAGTAAATAAATAAAAAATCAAGGTAGTTTTGAAGGACGGTTAAAAAAAATTTATTAATAATTTGTGGGTAGTTTTGTTTTGTTTCATAAAACGTATGTGGGTACTTGGGGAGTTACAGTGACAAGTTAAAACGGTGGTTGTGGTTCGTTAGTCTAACAACTGGTAGCATGGTGTACGGTTGTGTCACTCTGAAGATGAGCTCTGTTTGAGTTCGAAACGCGTCAGTGTAGTGTGGTGGTGGTGATAGATGGGTTTGTGTGATTTGTGTGTGTTCTTACAGTGTGGAGGTGGAGGAACTGCATGAACACGCATATTTTGCATAAGCTTAGCTATCGTAAGGTCGCGGTGAGCAAGGAAATTATTTTAGTTCATTGCATTGGTATTGTTGTTGTAGTTAAGGTTGACTGGTAGAGATCCCTTAAAGGGGTAAGTTCGCCTTTGTCTATATCTTAATGTTCGTCAATTGTGTTTGTTTACTTATTTTGTACAATAAAGAGTTTACATACATACTTTGTCTGTCATTCGGTCTGCGTTACAGTTTTATAAAAGATCTACCAAAACCTTCGTGAGTGCAGCATTTGGCGGAAACTTGATAAAGTATCAAGGAATGTATTTTAAAAGTGACACGAATATATGTCGCTTTGACGTCGTTCTGAACGGAATTTTACATTCGCGAATGATGTAACGTATTTCCGTAGGAAAGTATTTTCTATGTAGAATAGAACCAGTTCACTTGCGTGTTACTATGAGAATATTTATCTATTTTAATAAATTTAACCTCCTGCATCCTAACTTTTTTTAACAGACGTAGTACTTAAAACCTAGACGTGGTTTACCAGATTTGTTATATTGGATATTATTTCAAAAAATCTTAAAATTATTTATTCAATTAAACTTTATAAAGTACACTCGACCGTTATTCTTAGTGCTTGGTCCTTTATAAAGTACACGAGGGCTCACGTAATAGTTTCTTCAACGCGCATTAAAAATGTGACTTTTCTTCTAATTATAGATATTCGTGTTAGATAAACTAGAATAATCCAATGTATCCAATGTTGTGACAGAGACAGCCTCTTACCTGAAACAAACAAAAGGGCACAAATGAATATTACGATTTTAATTTTCATATTATTATAACCAAACAGAAATCATTGCGACAGAATAAACTATTTCAAAAAAAGTGCTTAATAAAGAACAATAATTAAATGGAAATTGGACAAGCATGTATGGAAGAATTACGTCACAAGATTCTGTATAATATACCTGTAGCCGACTCAACCAATTTTTAAATATACTCGTATACTTAGTATCTTACTAGCTTACTGAGTCTTGGGGGGCGTTCGTCTTACTTACTCTCGTATCAATTAATACCTATAAACGTCAGCAGGACGGCAAGATACAAAATTCGAATTTTGCCCTTCGTACTGTAAGGCCTAACTTTTTCTAACTGATGTAGAGCTTAAGACCTAGGCAAGCGTCATAATTTTTGTAAATTATTCATAATTAATTGAATAATTTGTACTTTTTAAAGTACAGGTACATTCGGCAGTTAATCTTAAAATTGTTTGGTTCTTTATAAAGTACCCAGGCAGGACTCCCGATGCTACTTAAGTTGTATTTCTAAATTTAATACCGCCGCCATCATGACATTTTATTACTGAGAATTCGAAAATGTTGCAAACTTTGGAATTCACCTGAATTTCTGTATTTTCTTTGCATCACAAACATCGGCGAGCTTGTTAGTTTGTCTGAATTGAATTCGCTGACGGAAGTTTGTACTGTCAGAAGGCCACGTTCAATTGAACAATACGTACAGGGAGGACTGGGTTTAAAGCTTTACGAAAATTTTCAGAAAACGTTACTTTTAGAGGCTGAAGCTATATGAAGTTATGCTAAGCTACATTTAGTGCATAAAAATCCGTATTTATCAAACGAATATGGAAAGTAGAATACAAAAATACATTAGTTATTTGTACATGTAAAGGAAAGTTATTGGTACATGTGAACATTATTAAACTAGTTGAAATTAAAAACTATAGTTAGGGTGTCGGTGGTTTTCAGTAATTTAATGAACACCTTATATAAAACATAAAAAATAGATAATTTTCAACTATTCTTTGTTACTACAAATAATACAAAACGAAAGCGTGAAAAATAACGCAATTAAACAAAGGGTAACTAATCTAGAGAGAGATGTTTTAAAATACAAATAACACGACATATTTCCGTTGAAAAATCAGTCAACCGCCTAAATATTTTTTGTTTCGCATAATAGACTAAATGACCGTACCAAGTTTATATGGGTAATTTCACGTACACACAAACACACATACAATCTCTACTAATAGCGCAATCGAACGGTGAAAGCGCGATAAAATACGAACAACGAGAGACCGTGGTGTAATGGTCATAAATAACTAGTCCTTTTTTTAGCACACGACTACGATACGGTTACGTACGATACCGAATCGATTGAGTCCTTAATTCCTATAGCGTTGATAGGTTATTAGTTCTTGCTTTTTTTTTAATATAATGACAGCCAATTCACTCCAATCTCCTCTGATGGAAAGTACAGTCCACTAGCTCAGGAACAGTCTATTCGTCATGTCTTTAAGACCTATTTGGAAGAGCTCTAGGTAGTTTTAATTAATTGTTTTCCATGTACAATCGAGGGCATAAATATCTATACAGCCATAGTGTCAAATATATGTACACATCGACCCTATGGTTAGTGGCATAAAGGTGTTAAGACAATTCTGACATTTTGGTAACGTATATAATATTTTTATGACCTTGACTGTACTTAATACTAATAGCTAGCACATGTTTTCCGTTTTTATTTTTATTTTATTTTTTATCTAAAATAGTTGTATCTTTTAGTGATGTTGTCGTTAAGTGTAAAGATAGTCAAAGATACAACACTACTCTTGCACTAGGTTTAAAAAGGTTTTCGGCACGAATAGCCCGTGAAAAATAATGGGAGTTTTGTAATTGAAAAAAAATATCAAGATTCCAACTAGATCTTGTTCTACTAATATACCAAACTACATAAAGCTACGGCTACGGCTTGCTGCTTTTTACCCGACTGCCCGAAGGAGGGTTATGTTTTTCGAGCGTATGTATGTATGTATGTATGTCAGTATGTATGTATGTAAGTATGTATGTATGTATGTGGGATGTATGTCCATTTCTTTGGTCCTCGCTGCAGCCTAAACGACTGGACGGATTGTAACTTATGAGGTATCATTGGATTCGTCATAACTGTCGGAGTGACATAGGGTATATAATATTTTAATATGGCATCTGCGAAAAAAAATATGGCGAAGGAATAAAAAAATATATTTTGTATTGTAACAATATGGGAATCATATGAAAGCTAATAATTAGCCCATTCTAAATATATACGGGTTATAATACTTTTAATCTACTATTTTCACAGAAATATCAAAAAGTATAAAATAAAAAAAATTAAATTTAAAAAATCAAAAAACCCGACTGCCTTAAAAACTAAAGGGAAGAAAATAAGTCTAGTGGTCCTGAACTCTGTCAAGAAGCTCATTTAAGGTTCAACAGTCGGGACCCATTCAAATCGTAACCAGCTCAAAAAAATTTGGTAATGGGTCCCGACTGTTGAACCTTAAATGAGCTTCTTGACAGAGTTCTAGACCACTAGACTTATTTTCTTCCTTTTAGTTTTTAATTAACAATTATTTACTCCAGTTATTTTTCACCCCTCTTGGAATGGACAAAAGTAACGAAGGCTATACAGCCACAAGTTTAATATAGTAAATTGTTACTGTTAAAGGAGAGAGTAATGTTCAACATAGTCGACATAGTATGTCCTAGTCCTGCCAAGAGACAGGGTACTGTACACCCAGTTATGGTGGGGGCAGCCGGTTACTACTTGGGGTTAACAAAACAAAGGGAATACGTGTTTGCATTTGAATTTCTCAATTGTTTGGCATTATCGTTTTAATAATATACACTATTTTTATCATCCATCAAACAACAAAATTAATACATCAATTTTCCGCCACGCACTAGATGCATATAAGTATCATAGAAAAACCTGTTAACATTTCTTTTTAGCACTGGCAACTCAGCAAAAGTTCAACACTTATTTTTAAATAATTCCAAATTGAAAACTACATCGAACGCGAACGCGGCATTAAAGTTCGAAATTCAAATAGATATTATGGCAACAACCGCGTCATTACTTCGGTAGTGTCGACGTTTGCGGAAGACCGCAACGAAGATCGCACAGAGGGTTCGCTAATATGCGGTTCTCTGATACATCCATTACAGTATCTGTTACCTTGGGTTTGTGCTTTGGTTAGAAAAAACTATCTGTAGATGTGTTGTTTGTAACTAAGATGGCCGCGTTGAAGAAGATACACAACGTAGCATACGAAGAAGGTTCACTTACGTATATTTGCAATGTGTGTTAGTGCACTCAATATAGCGAAGACATTCTGTGGTTAGCTAGTTTGTACGAAGATTTCTGCTCGGTGAAATTTTATTCAGTGTTTACCAACTGCTCTGAACAATTGAACGAGAGTTTAAAATTTTCTGTGCGGTTTCCAAGCGGTTGCAACTTCCAATGTATATTGCCAGTATGTTGAATGAAATTTATCGTGTTACTATAGCGCTGGTATTTAGTGTGATCTTTTTATAGTAGATAGTTTCGTCATGTCCATCCGTCTAGTTGTTTATCCGTCCATCCGTCCGAGGCACAAGTTGGAAACTGTTCACTGGAAGCTGTAATTTTGCATGGGTATAAATGAACTCATCATTATAATTTAGATATTCCGAAAATTGAATTTAATCTAGATTAAAATGGTGCAGTTGAGTTGATTCGCTACAGTACCTTTGTACTTTCAATGCTAGTCAAACAGCACCAAATTTCAAAGTAAGTTTAAGTAAAATAAAACGTTCTAAAAAGACACGATTACTATGTGATCTGACAATACATTGTCAAATAAACGAGGTTCAATAGCTTAAATACAATTGAATAGGTATGTATGTACAGTCAAGCGTAAAAATATGAACTTATTCAAATTCCGACGCAATAAGGCCGAAGTAACATATTTATGAGTGGTTCGAATAGATACTTATTTTTGCACTTGACTGTACAAGCGATGTTGCCACTTAAATGGAATTTAGTCAAATAAAGTGTTCGATATTCTATTCCATTTTGTACGTCGGTATTAATTTCCGTACGTCTAAAACAATTATTAAATATTACCCAAATTGTTCAATAATATCATGAAGACCTTTTAATGACAACGTTATTAATTATTTCGGCCATTAAGCGACATTTAATTTAAATTTGAATTAGCATCGAGTTCGCCGCGGTCGAATGCAATTAGATATGTCATTTGGGGCATTATTCAACCGTTGAATAGAGGTATCCAATATGATTGACACCGGAGCGAATGAATGATCATAGGGTGAAGAGTTAGTTTATCATCAGCTGGAAGATGCTGTTAAACAAAAGCATCAACCCTTAGAACGCCACAATAACAGCAATGTATCACTGGTGCAAATATCGTAATACGCTGCGAGTTCAGCAGGGCTACTACGAAACTCGAAGTTCGCGTCGTGCGGTCCCTCTGACACTTTATACTATTAAGTACGAGAGCGAGAAGGACCGCACGACACAAACTTCGAGTTTCGAGTTTCGTAGTAGCCCTGCTGTTTCGTGGTCGGGCGTTTTCATATACAGATGTCCCTTTTTTTCAATTTTGGAAAAAATATTGCTTTTCCTACTCAGAATCAAGAGCACAATCGATTCCGATAATTTAAGACATTTGTCCCCAAAAAAATGACAGTTTTGTTACGTTTTTTTCATACACAGTATGGGCGTAACAAAATTGAGTCATAAAGTTTTGCATGAGAAAAATAGAGACTTTTTGTCACTTCAGCAGTAACACTAGCGACATCTATGTTTTAAGAAAGAAAGAACACATTACACAGGTTAGGAAAAATAAAGATACGAAGTGTTGCCGCTATACAAAGGTCCCGGCTCAGCATAGTTTTAGCTCTCATCGAGAGACGTCAACGTAGGCTGAAATGTATGGTGCATGGGAGAAAATTGTGTCTAGACTCCTGTCCAGTGGTGGTGTAGGGGTATGGCACGCAGCACGGAATGCTGAGGACCTGGGTTCGATTCCCAGCGCTGGTCTCTTTTTCTGGGTTTTTTCTGTGCATCCATGTTACAGTTTGTATTTTCGTTACATCGTGTATAATGACTTAATCACGGTGTGACATCCAGCCTTATTTGTCCAGCGGTATAGTATAGGGGGTAATTTAGTCGAATCTCCACGGGCCCCCACTCACGCTGGTTATCCCTGTTTAGCACTGGATTCGAGGAGCGTTAAATCGAATAGTACTTTGATTAGCCGTAATTTATACGATAGTAGGGTAATGTGACGTTACTGGCAACACCGAATGTGTGTTGCCAGAGGAATGGTTGAAATTTGCTGGTAAATGTGGTGTTCTCGGAATGTTGCCAGTTGAAGTGAAAATGAAAAAAAGATTGTTCATAGTCGAAGTATATCCGAAGCAAAGAAAAAAATTAAATAAAAATTCTTTAATTCAGACTGGATGATCCATTAATTAAACTATCAAAATATCTTTATTAAATTTAGACTATATACAACAACAAACAATAACAAGCAAATAATAATTAACAAGCGCTTATGAATGTCAAAAATTCTACCACCGGTTCGGTTTGTGTGATTTGTGGGTTACTGTGTGCAGGTGGAGGAGCTGCTTGAACAAACATTTGTTGCATAGACGTAGATATCATCGGGTCACGGGTGAGCAAAGTAATTGTTTTTAGTTTATCGATATGGACCTCTGCAAAGTAACGCCTTAATAGATTACGAAACTTGAGGTCCATTGTCCGATCCCGAATCGAGGCAAATATTTATAAGAAAAATACGAATGTTTGTTCTCAAGTCTTGGGTGTTTAATATGACATGTATTTATGTATGTATAGGTATGTATCTACTCGTATAAGTATGTTTATCCGTTGCCTAGTACTCTAGTAGTTACGTACCTATTTTGGAACTAACAAATTTTCAGTGATATAGGTATTATTTTTAATTTAGTTGTCTAGTGTTTTTTTTATTTAAATACCCTTGAATTTAGGTTTAACAGAAACGAGTAGTATTCTAGTACAGTCAAGTCGCATTTTCAGGTACAATGGAGAACTAGCGAGGTATCGTTTGTCAACGGGTGCTGGGGATGTCGCGACTATTTGCCGATATTAGGGTTGACTGTACGTAGGTGCGAATTATTCATACAATATATTCTACAATTATTCCAATTTAAGCCATTCGGTTATCGGGAAGCTCCGAGCGAAGCTACTACATATTTTTTCACACATTTTTTCACACATTTTTCGGTCATCTTGCTTTCGGAAGAACCTGCTTATAGCTTATCGTGCTTCAGAGATATTTTTCTATTTGGCCATCTTGCTTTTGAGACATCCTGCTTACAAAACAATTTGCTTCTGTGTTGCTTTCTGGCCATTACTAATGCTTTTTTGGCACGTTACTTAGGCATCTAGTTTTGTAGGCAACTCGCTCATGATAGATTTCTTCCGCCTTCCAAGATGCTGATTTCCCTGTATTTTGCCAGCAATATGTTGCCTGTTAAGGTTTACATTGTTCGAAAATGGTTAAACTGAGCAGGTGTTGCCATACATTCTTCCGGAATGTAACTTTTTTTGCGAACTACCTACCTTCCGCTGGCGTTCGTGTCGTCACAGCCTAGTGTGTATATGTTTTTATGTGTTTAGTTTTAATGGGTCCCACTGAAAAACATCGTTGCGGCTTGCCATAACATTTTGCTGAGTGGGCCCCAATTTATACTATTCGATGTTTTTCTTTTATTATTATTTCTTCCTTATAAACATATAAATGTATCTCTCTCTCTCTCTCTCTCTCTCTCTCTCTCTCTCTCTCTCTCTCTCTCTCTCTCTCTCAATATCAGTTGCAGCTGCTCATAATCAGTCATGACGCAGTACGTGCTTAGATATTCGCTGATATTCAATAAAAAGTATATACGTCGTTGAGTTTCTAGCCGGATTCTTCTCAAAAGAGGTTTTTCCGAACCAGTAGTACATTTTTTGACATTCATAAGTGCATGTTATAGCCTAAATTGAATAGATATTTTGACTTTGTCTTTGAATACAATGTTACTAACACAATATGAACTGATTTGTTTGAAATAAATGATTATTATTATTATTATTTAATTCATTCTCCTTTTAAGCAATCAGTTCTCGTGGCACTACCTATATCAGATAAATATTCGCTATTGAAGTACGGAACCCTAAAAATTTGGAGTTTTGAAGAGGCAGCCCTGCTGTCTCGTTTTACCGAGTTAGCGCTTTTACGCTGTGCCCGGCTCTTACAGAGGATAGCTTAGATTTATCGTTCTTATATATTTCTGTTTTATATTATTCCTGTTTCGCACTCAGTTTGCTCTCCGTATTATGTTTTAACTAGAGTTATTTATCTATGAGCTTTTATTTAACATCGCTTTTAAATGTTTTACGTTTGGTAATACTTGAGCTTCTTATATTCGTTGGTTTACTCTCGACGCAAAAAGAACCCTTCTTGTTTTATACTCGAGTGCAAATCGAAAATACAAAATGAGACATGGATGCACAGAAAAACCAGAAAAAGAGACCAGCACTGGGAATCGAACCCAGGTCCTCAGCAATTCGTGCTGCGTGCCATAAAGCCCTACACCACTGCTGGACAGGAATCTAGAGACGATTTTTTCCTATGCATACGTATCTCAGGTTGCTTATTTCTACTATGCTACTTAAGCAGCAGCACTAGCGACATCTATGTTTCGTCGAGAGACGTCACATTCGAGTGCAAACTTAGGCGAACTGAAAATATTACCAGACATAGTAAAAAAAACAAATAGGCATAGGAATATGGCGATACAAATTTGTCGATATAACCTTGTGTGGACGCGGTATGAAAATATTTGTCACGTTTAGACTTTATTTTCATAGCTTTAGGCCTGAAAACGACAAAAAGGATAACAACAAAATAATAACGTAACGAAAATTTCATAATAACCGAAATAGTTCCAAGCAAGCCGATGGCAGTTAAGTCGAATGACATATACGAAATGTCAATAAAACAAAATGGCGGATGGCGTCCTTCCCGATGTTCAACTTTTTTTTCGAAATCTTTTAAATAAAAGATTTAGGGGCTGTTTCACCATCCATTGATTAGTGTTAACTGACGGTTAAATGTGATGCCGTCTCCGTCTATACGAACAAAACAAATACAGACGGCATCACATTTAACCGTCAGTTAACACTAATCAATGGATGGTGACGAGCATTATTTCAATATACGTTCATTACTTCACTAGACCTTACCAGTGGCTTAGCACGCGTATTCTATTAGATACAGTAGTTGAATTGAAATTCGTGGATTTTACAAAATTCCATAGGAATTCCCGAAAAATTACATCGCGGTTTTTATCTTTCATTGCTTTAAGAAAAAACTTGTAACAACCACGCCAAATTTCATGACTAAACCCAGCGGGTTATCATTATTATATTACTAGCTTTTGCCTGCGGCTTCGCCCGCGTGGAATCCGTTTATTGCGCGCTGTTCCTCGAGAACTGTGCATTTTTCCGGGATAAAAAGTAGCCTATGTCACTCTCTGGCCATGAACTATTTCTACGCCAAAAATCACGTCGATCCGTCCCTCCGTTTCGACGTGAAAGACGGACAAACATACACACAAACACACATATTAGTATGGATTAATTTATTCCGCGGACCGGGAGACGAGCTGTCAATAGGCCTCCAACAAGATGGAGCGACGACCTGGTTAAGATCACGGGATCGCGGTGGATGCGGAAAGCACAAGACCGGTCTGAGTGGAGAGCCTTGGGGAGGCCTATGTCCAGCAGTGGACGTCTTTCGGCTGACATGATGATGATGATGATTCATTTATTTGTTTTGATCCCGCAGGAATATCGGGATAAAAAGTAGGCTGTGTAGCTCCAAACGTCCAGCTATCTCTAACGAATTTTATCCAAATCCGTCCATCCGTTTTAGTGTGAAGAAGTAACAAACATACACTCACTTTCACATTTATAATATTCTCTCTCTTTCTCTCTCTCTCTCTTCTTCAGCCCATAGCCACCCAATGCTGAGTTTAGGCATCCTGCATTGCTCGCCACTCATCTCGGTCCAGTGCTCTCCTCATCCAGCACCTTCCCGCCACTTTGAACAGGTCGTCGGTCCACCTCATCTCCTGCCTACCAACATTTCTCCGCCCGGGCGCGCGAGGGGGGGGGGTTATAATATTAGTAGGGTAGGTAGGTACGTAGGTAGTAGTAGGATTATAAAAACACAAATTGGCAGCGTCTAAAGCAAACCGCTTCCAACCGAAGCAATTGCAATGGAGTATGGGGGACGCCTATGTCCAACAGTGGACGTCCTACGGCTGAGATTATGATGATGATAGCGGTGTATGCCAGCGACAAACAGTTCTCATAGAATTTAGCACTTTAACGCAAAAACGTTTGAGATATTTCTTACGATAAAAAAAGTTCACTAAGGTCTTAGTCTGCTCATATTAATTTAAACTACTTTACAGACATCTTAGTTAGACATTTCAGTATTAATTAATTCTTGGTAAAGCATATTTATTTCATTTAACTGTAACGGATTATGTTATTAATTATGAAGTGTAGAAGTTTTGTTCAGAATTTTAAGAAAAGTCAGTTTTAATTTATTGCCAATTAAAGTAGTTATACTCGGTAACTTTGGAAATAAATAATAACTTTCAAAACAATCTTAGCTGTCTTTTTTATTATATTATCAAACTTTGTTATGACTGCAATCCAATTATTTAGATACTTAAGCGTATACACGGGGTTCGGAGTTCGCGTAGCACGGTAAAATGGAAGCGAACTATAGCGTCGATATTGGCACTAAAATTTTATGATATACATTATTTTATATAATACTAGAGTTATCCCGCGGCCTCGCACGCGTTAACTATTCGATTTGATAAAAGTAGTTACAATACGGTATTTGACTATTTTGTATATGTTAAACAATTTTTAAGCTACCTTTACAAATAACAAAGTTATAAAGGTTTGAAATTCAAGATTAGAAAGAGAAAGACATACTGGCATGTGACGTCACACGCCAGTACCGCCATACTTGCTGCATAGAGAAAAGCGTTTGAGAAAGTGACAGGTATATAGATTTTTCAAAAAATCACAACAATCCAATTTTCAACCGATTTAAATTTTCTCTTCGCTAAACACTATCTGTATATCTTTATTTTTAAAATAATATTAAGATATGGCAAATTCAGGAGTTGTCAAATACCGTATTGGAATTCCGGGATTTTACAAAATGTTTGTAGCACGATCTAAAGACGGCAGGATATCAGTGGGTCAAGTCACCTGTACAAAAGCGCATAATATTAAGTATTAGTTTCATCATATGTAATGAACATGACTTAGAAATGAATAAATAAACATAATCTCTTTATTAAAATTAGACAAATTTAAAAATAAAAGTAAAAAAAACTAATTTAATTAGTATTAGTTTAATATCCTGTCGTCTTGAGATCGTGCTACAAAACGAAGCACAAATTCACATACAAGTGTGGAGTGACTCCTAGTGCCATCTAGTGAGCAGATATCAAAGTTATTTAACCGTTTTTGATGCCACAAGAACCATACGTTATTTTGGGATCAAAAGTAGCCTATATGTTAATCCAGGGTATATATTACCAGTATGCCAAATTTCATGCTAATCCTGTTCAGTACTTTTGCGTGAAAGAGTAACAAACATCCATCCATCCATACAAACTTTGGCGTTCATAATATTAGTGGGATATTAGTTTTTTTTTGTTTTTATTTGACTGGATGGCAAACGAGCAAGTGGGTCTCCTAATGGTAAGAGTTCGCCACCGCCCATAAACATCTGCAACACCAGGGGTATTGCAGATGCGTTGCCAACCTAGAGGCCTAAGATGGGATACCTCAAGTGTCAGTAATTTCACCGACAGCCGGTAAAGCCGGCAAGCACTGCTGCTTCACGGCAGGATTAGCGAGCAAGATGGTGGTAGCAATCCGGGCGGACCTTGCACAAGGTCCTACCACCTGCGATTAGTTGTTGCCCGCGACTTCGTCTGCTAGGAATTCGTTTATCGCACGCTTGCGAGAACTATACTTACTATTTTCCAAGATAAAAACCATCCTTTGTCTAACTACATTACATTCTAATTCTGCGCGTGCAAAGTCGCGGGCAAAAGCTAGTAATATTATAATTACCAAAGCCTTCCAGGATATTAGGACGTTTGTAGCTCGAACACGCAAAACGGCACGATATTATCTTTTATCAAAAACCGAACAGAAGTAGAGCGATAGCTACATTCTTCGGAGACGAAGAAGTAAATAAAATAACCACCATCATGTGTCTCTTACCATCAGGAGACCCACTTGCTCGTTTTCCATCCAGTCAAATAAGAAAAACTCCACATTGGCGCCGTTCATTTCAAACCGTTGATGTATGATACATGTACGAAGCTGCATGCTTTAACAGACGAATCACATAGTTTACAGACTGAAGACATATTGGATCTTAGGAGCATTGACCGCAGTATATCTTAGTGTCTATTCACAGCATATAAAATACAGTCGTGCTGGTACTCCGTCACTTTATAGAATAGAGTACGAGTATAGTGTAAGCCGCGGGTTCACGGTCGATGCAACCCGTTTCCAACCGAAGCAACTGGAGGTCTATGGGGGAGGCCTATGTCCAACAGTGGACGTCCTACGGCTGAGATGATGATGATGATAGCCCTACAGCTATCCTTGATTTTTGCGCCGCTGACAATACAGTCGCGTTCACATATATTGATCACATTTTAGCTCAAACCAGCCGTTCCCCGGTACCGTCGGAACACGACCAGAAGGCAGCACTCGCTATGGTCCCCATCAGCAACCGCGGCACGCGTACCACAAACCAATTAAGTATTTTTAATCGTTTTAAGTACGATTGATATAATTCTACGGATGCATTTTTAAATTTTAGCACACAGGTAGTTTATAATGAAAGAAAAACACATATTACCCGCATGATAGCGATTTATAAAAATAATATGAATATATTATCCATAAGCAAGAATTTGAATGATATCTGGAGCCCGTTCCGTTGTAAAATAACTTTATTTATTGTTAAAGTTAGGGCCGTAAAGACTTGAATTCTAACTCCTAATCAAGGATATACCACAGTAACTTTAGTAATTAACCGACGTTAACCATTAACTTGGTTATCCGGTTAAAACATTTAGTCGTATGCTTTGAGAAAGCAACGAAAATCGTTATGTAATTTTCACAAATTTTCATATGTAGATACTACGGCTTCTTAAGCAAAAGGTCGTGAGTTCGTGCTCGCACTGACCCTTCTGTGTTTTTCTTAGTGTCAAGCAATGCGATGTCACTATGACTTTATCTACGAAAAAGGTTCACAGTGGGTCACAATTCAGTTGGTTCGATAGTAAAAGGAGCTGTTCCCCGCGACTCAGTCCGCGCAGAAGTATCAAAATAGGTTACGTCCTATCCTCAGACCTACCGAATATACACAAAAAATCATAAAAATCGGTCAAGCCGTTTCGGAGGAGTTTGGTTACAAATACTGTGACACGAAACTTTTATATATCTTATGTATACATATATTAGACTAGCTTTTGCCGGCGGTTTCGCCCGCGTGTAATTCGGTTATCGCGCGCTGTTCCCTCGGGTACTGTGCGTTTTTCCGGGATAAAAAGTAGCCTAGGTCACTCTCTGGCCAATTAACTATCTTTATTGCAAAAATCATGTCTATCCGTCGCTCCGTTTCGACGTGAAAGACGGACAAACATACAAACACACACACTTTCGCATTTATAATATTATATATTAGTATGGATAAATATTTCACAAGATACAGTAATCCATTTTTATCCGTCAGATCTCGAAAGGGCACCAAAAAAATCGTTTAACGAAACACCGTGTTATTTTAATTAAAGTTCATTGTACTGGCCGATACGCAATCCGGGTATAGAGAAATTCTTGCAAAAAAATACCCGGGCATTCGATTTTGCACCGGGTACAAATTTAATCTAACTACATAGCCGAAAGGATCATGGCTAAGGGTATAAAAGAAATTGTTGCCAATTCTAGTTTTGACGCGGACGCGTAGTTTGGAATAAACAAACAAAGAAAGAAAATACATTCATTCACAACACAAGAACAAAAATGTTTTTCAAAATTCATATGCGGAATTACATTTGAAATTTACCACGAGCTTTGCGGTGAAGGAAAACATCGTGAGGAAACCTGCACAAACCTGCGAAGCAATTCAATGGTACGTGTGAAGTTCCTAATCCGCACTGGGCCCGCGTGGGAACTATGGCCCAATCCCTCTTGTTCTGAGAGGAGGCCTGAGCCCAGCAGTGGGACGTATATAGGCTGGGATAATGAAAGGAACAAAGTAAATACAAAAGTGAGAGAAAATAACATATTTACAGAATCCTATTACTGTCTGTCGATATCAAAATAGATTATATTTACCTCTCTCCATGCTCTAATAATATAGAAGACTTATGACAAGAGAAAATATAAGGAGCTATATCCACTCGAAACAAAAAAAATATGCAATGACTACCAACAACAGACAAAACAAAAGATTTTAAAGTAGTTAGTAGTTATAGGTAGAGTCACTGATGTATTGGTAGAGTCATTCACGATGCCGCGTGCCGTGATTCTTATTACAATGTCCTTAATGTCTAATTTTGTCAAAATCACGCGTCTTCGTCGATGGCACTTGGTATTGTAATTATTAACAAAATATGCTATACTGTACCAAGGTTCATGTTTACCTAAAGAGCTTTTGTTACATGAATGCAATCCTTCCTTACTATTATAAAGGGGAAAGTGAGTTTGTTTGTTTGTTACGCTTTCACGCCGTAACTACTGCACCGATTCCTATGAAATTTTGCATACGTCATATTAGAGGTCCAGAATAAATAATAGGATATTTTTTATCCCGAAAAAATTGCCATTCCCAAGGTATGACCAAAAGTTTGTTTTTGTATTCTAACCGCGGAGCTGACTGAGCTGACTTAATAATGTGTTAAAAAGCATGCTTGCTTGCTTGCTGCACCATTTCTTGCATAATCACATGCTTGCTTACACGATTGCTTCCACGCTTGCTTGCATGATTTAATGCATGCTTGCTTGCTTGCTGCACCATTTCTTGCATAATCACATGCTTGCTTACACGATTGCTTCCACGCTTGCTTGCATGATTTAATGCATGCTTGCTTGCATGCTTGAATGCAGGCTTGAATGCATGCTTACTACTAGCACTATTTCTTGCAAAATTTCATGCTTGCTTGCATGCTTGAATGCATGCTCGAATGCATGCTTGCTTGCACTATTCCTTGCATAATTACATGCTTGCTTACATGCTCACTTGCATGCCTTCTTGCATGCCTGCTTGCATATTTGTTTGCCTGCTTGCATGCCTGCTTGCATGTTTGTTTGCATGCTTGCTTGCATGCTTGCTTGCATGCTTGCTTGCATGCTTGCTTGCATGCTTGCTTACATGCTTGCTTACATGCTTGCTTGCAGCAGAGCTTGCAACATTCCTTGCATAATTACATGCTTACTTACATGCTCACTTTCATGCTTGCTTGCATGCTTGCTTGCATGCTTGCTTGCATGTTTACTTGCATGCTTGCTTGCATGCTTGCTTGCATGATTTCTTGCATGCTTGCTTGCATGCTTGCTTGCATGCTTGAATGCATGTTTGCTTGCATGCTCGAATGCATGCTTACTACTAGCACTATTTCTTGCAAAATTACATGCTTGCTTGCATGCTTGCTTGCATGCTTGCTTGCTTGCATGCTTGAATGCATGTTTGCTTGCATGCTCGAATGCATGCTTACTACTAGCACTATTTCTTGCAAAATTACATGCTTGCTTGCATGCTTGAATGCAGCTTTGAATGCATGCTTGCTTGCATGCTCGAATTCATGCTTGCTTGCACTATTCCTTGCATAATTACATGCTTCCTTACATGCTTGCTTGCATGCTGACTTGCATGCTTACTTGCACGCTTGCTTGCATGCTTGCTGCATGCTTTAATGCATGTTTGCTTGCATGCTCGAATGCATGATTGCTTGCACTATTCCTTGCATAATTACATGCGTCCTTACATGCTTGCTTGCATGCTGACTTGCATGCTTACTTGCACGCTTGCTTGCATGCTTGCTTGCATGCTTGAATGCATGTTTGCTTGCATGCTCGAATGCATGCTTGCTTGCACTATTCCTTACATACTTGCATGCTTGCTTGCATGCTAGAATGCATGCTTGCTTGCACTATTCCTTGCATAATTACATGCTTCCTTACATGCTCACTTGCATGCTTGCTTGCATGCTAGAATGCAGCTTTGAATGCATGTTTGCTTGCATGCTCGAATGCATGATTGCTTGCACTATTCCTTGCATAATTACATGCTTGCTTGCATGCTTGCTTGCATGCTTGCTTACATGCTCACTTGCATGCTTGCTGGCTTGCTTGCTTGATTGCTTGCTTCTTTGAAATGTTAATGGTTAACGCGAGCGAAGCCGCGGGTAAAAGCTAGTAAAGAAATAAATGTAATTTGATGAAAATGACACACGATTAAATTTATTTTCCTAAGCATGATTAACCAAGGTTAGGTAAGGTACATTGTTGTTATTAATTCAGTATGCTAATATCATAATATCTAGGAAAGTACAGAACCCTCTCTACGCGAATTAAAATCGCACTTGTATTGTATTGTATTGTAAAACTCTTTATTGTACATAAAAACACATGAAAACAACAGAACACAGGATAATAAAGGGATCTCTTCCAGTTAACCTTTGTCCTTTTATAATATAGAACGTCAACTCTCTTTAACGTAGATGCGTTAACTAACACAGCCTTTCCCAGGATTTTACCTTAACCACGTTTTTAACTAATAACGGTTAAAAATATCGGTTATTTTTCCAAACCTCGCTGCTGACGGCACCAAAAGGCAGCCAACAATTTCCTGACCCCCGTCAGAGGAAAACGTGCCAACCCAATGTTCACTTATTGTGGAAAAACTAAACACTTACAGAAAAATATTGCTTTATAGAAAACGTCCATCTTAATCGGCAAGTGGACAGCCAGAATTTGGCAATAACTGGACAATGAAATTTCATTGAATTTCCGTCTGAAAATAGACAATACTAGCTTTTGCCCGTGACATTTCGCAGGTGGTAGGACCTTGTGCAAGGTCCGCCCGGATTGCTACCACCATCTTGCTCGCTAATCCTGCCGTAAAGCAGCAGTGCTTGCACTGTTGTGTTTCGGCGTGGAGAGTAAGACAGCCGGTGAAATTACTGGCACTTGAGGTATCCCATCTTAGGCCTCTAGGTTGGCAACGCATCTGCAATACCCCTGGTGTTGCAGATGTTTATGGGCGGTGGTGATCTCTTACCATCAGGAGACCCACTTGCTCGTTTGCCATCCAGTCGAATAAAAAAAAAAAAAAAAACATCGTCTAAGAATTCATTTATCTCCATAACTTTCATCTAAATCGGTTCGGCGGTTTAAGCGTGAAGAGGTAATAAACAAACAGACAGAGTTACTGGTTTTCATACGGGTCTACTACCTACTCCTTAGAGCAATGAAAAAAATAAACGTCTAAGTCAACGCAAAATGTGTTCGATACAATTTGCGAGGGAATCAAAACAGAAAGGGACTTCTAACTGTCCTAGAAACAAGAAATTTAGTATGAAAGAAAGAAAGAAAACATTAATTCGTGACATGACATGACGTGACGTGACATGGATAAGAATAATAATAAAAATAGAATTCGCGCTGTCATCGTTCATCCACCATTACGTCTCATATTTTCGTTTTCTAGAATTTTTACCGTACAACGGCAAAACCTACTAGACACTGGCAAAATTGTCCTCCAATGGACAGCGCCATATTTTTCTAAAAAAACAACAATAATAATAATAAAATATAAAAAAATGAAGTAAAAAAAAATAGTTAAGTATGCATGTCACGAAATGGTCCCAAATCAGCAATCTGCCGGTCTTGCGAACGGCGCTGGTCTTCCTTTGGGACCATCTGGTCGTTATACATTAAAAAAAAATACAGTTAAGTAAGACCGATACAATTTTTAGTTTAAAAAAAATACTTTCCTATTTAAATAAAAAAAAAGCAATACTATTACAAAATGGGTTGCCAGAGCAGAAAAAAAGAAAAAAAAGAAATAGGCATAGGCCAGTCTCCTTTACCCTTTTCACTTCTAACAAAAGAGAGAAAAAAAAGAAGAATAGACAAAACAAAACAACCAACATGCGATTGATTCGCCAACCAAATTGCCATTTCTAAAAGTTATTCGACTAAAAATACAAAGTTGATTTACGTCAATATTCTCCGACATCCCAAATAGTAATTAATGTTAATTATTCAAGAAAAGTGAATAAAAAGTATCGGTGCAGTTGCCATGAAACAATTTGTGTCTCAAATAAATAAGGCCGTGCAACCATGTGATCAACATTATAGCCATAAAAAAAACCAACAGTGGTAAACCAGTACGAAGGAAGCTCATATAGCACCACCAATAAGTTTATGTCAGTAACCCATCTAAAATGACCCCAGTCTGTGTACCTTTCTCTTAGTAACAGGTCTCTGCTAATACATAACGATATTTACAATTTGTACGGAACCCTCTGTGCGGGAGTCGGACTAGCACGTAGCCGGTTTTTTCTTAGTATTTTGAATTTGTTTGTTTTAATTCTATTACCAGCCCAAGAGTAGTTTTATGGTGTCCCATAAAAACTGATCACGTGTCTGAAATGACGTTTACTACTTACTAGAGCAAGGTGCGCAAGCGCAATTTTATAGACAATAAACGTAGGTAATTAATAAATGAAAGTTCCGACTAGAATTACCCATGGTTCCTCAATTCCGTACCGTAAAACGGGCTTACTTTAGGAAATTTTGGGGCTACTTTGATAGATTTAAAATGGATATAAAAACGCAAATATTCAGAGCTCGATTGAGCAAATGAAGTGAAAAGTTAGGTTTATAAAAATGGGCCAATCAACTATTTTACTGACACTTTGGCCGTCTCCTGCGTTACCAAAAAATCGTACTTCCAACAAGATATTTCACGGTTTAATAGGTTGAACTTATGTAGGATGGCATGTATTCATGTACACCATCTATTAAATTACAGAAAAAACATGATTACTTACTAAAATCTGCAATTGTTTGAAAAATGTCGCGGACAGATTAGTGTCGGTAAAAAAGTTGATTGACCCAAATAACTTAACTATATACCAGGTGTGGCGTGTAATACGAGCAAAAAATTAAAACATCGATCGTCCTCGTCAAACTGGACAATTAGTTCAGCGACTTTTAAAAATAATGGAGTTTTGAATTTTCCTTTGTTCATACAAATTAAATACTGCTATCAATGTACGCCATCCTAGAACCCAACTGACGTCGACTGTCACGCTACAAACATCAACCATTTTGCTTTACATTGCTTCTTCGATTAAACTTATAAGTATAATAAAAAATTAAAAACTAATTATTTTTAAAAGTCGCTGAACTAATGTTGTCCACTTTGAGGAGTATGATCTATGTTTTAATTATTTGCTCATATAACAGGCCACACCCGTTATACAATTACCCCAAGTCTTGCCCCTGGGGAAGAGTGCCCATAAGGCTGGCTGTATTTCCGCGCTGTATCGTGATCCCATTAGGTTGGGCGAGAAATTGGGGGAACTGTATAAGTTTCTACTCTTAACTATATGTATACATCTATAGATAAGTTATTTTTTGGATAGGTTAGTATAAGTACTTCAATTTAAAATTTAATCGCGGTAATTTATAAAGGTTGAAACTTGCAGCGCGATTTTCAGCCTACGCCCGTCCCACAGTACCAATCCCGGTAACTATATGTGATTGATAAATCAAAAGGGTGGTCACTGTGCAAAACACTGATTACTTTGTACTGATATTTCTATTATGTAAATATACATTCACATTTAAAGTCTTAGTTACAGGTTCGATGTTTCAACTCGACCGTCTTACTTCGAATGGCCAGCCGAACGACTTAAAAAGGCACTGTTCGTACTGTTACCATTACCAGTTTTTGAGTGGTTATTGGAATAATAATTTTTTTTTTAATAAACTTTTTGCAGGTGGTAGGACCTTGTGCAAGGTCCGCCCGGATTGCTACCACCATCTTGCTCGCTAATCCTGCCGTGAAGCAGCAGTGCTTGCACTGTTGTGTTTCGGCGTGGAGAGTAAGACAGCCGGTGAAATTACTGGCACTTGAGGTATCCCATCTTAGCCTCTAGGTTGGCAACGCATCTGAAATCCCCTGGTGTTGCGAGTGTCTATGGGCAGTGGTGATCTCTTACCATCAGGAGACCCACTTGCTCGTTTGCCATCCAGTCGAATAAAAATAAATAGTTGAGTGTATAGTGTTGTTATCGTTACATGTATTGTATTTTTTTGCCGTACGGAACCCTTAAAAGCGCATTTAATTAAAACAGAAGCCGTCCCAATTAACAGAACAACTAATCCAATAAAGAAATGTCTCATGCTCAATAAACGTCAAAACAACATTGTAAAAGTTTAAACCCTAATAAACTTTAGTAAACGATTTGAATATTTATCCGACTTGTTCAAATATTTGTGGGTCATTGTAAATAGGTCAACAAGTTTGAAGTCATTATTTCTTGGAACTTTTGGACTTATTATAATGTTTGTCGGAGTTTAAAGTCTGAGCACGTTTTGAGAAAGATAAGCTTCAAAATTACAATTTGAATGGACATTGTGGTTTGCAGGTGCAAAGTTAGATGAGTTTATTGTGATCGCGGAGCCTTGTACAAGGCCGGAAAACCTAAAATATACCAGGCGCCTTTATTTATATAAGGTGTTAAGGGCGCGTCGAGTCTTAATGCATTTATTGCATTCATTTAATCCCCTGCTCTATCATTACCATTAAAGCTTTAGTTTTTAAATTCATATATAAGATTGGACAGCGCCATATTTTTCTAAAAAACAACAATATACTCATAAGATATTTGAGGATTTACTTTAAAAATCATACACTGTAGAAATACGATTAGGTATTTGTAGTTCGTTCGATAAAAATCCTAGTCGTGTCTAAAAAACCATAACACTTCACTAAGTGTGACTTTAAATAAAAAAGGGAACTATATCGATGGTGGAAGTCTCAATTGACGTAAGGGACAAAATGCTACTTTTCAGGAGAGCGAAAAGAAGTTTTTGGTAATTTTCAAACCCTCACAGCATTGTTAAGGTTTAACTTAGCAGGACGTTATAATTACGTAAAATCTTGAATTTTCTTGCTTTTCAACGTGAAACTATAGACATTTTCGTAAAAAGCTTAATAAGAAAAATAGCTGTCCCTTACGCCCGTGACATACAGGTGTCATAGCCCCTTACACCCATAAACCGTAAATAAATAAATAATGTAGTAACCGATTTTTGGTCTTATAGGACATTTTATATTTTATTTGCTACATATTTGGACGTAAGTTCCTGTAGAAAAATTAAAAAAAATAGTGAATTAACTCAAAGAACCACTTTAATTATTTAAAATAACGCGCAAAAGCCATAATTTTGCACGTCCCTTAAAAAATATGTAATTTGTAACATTTTCTTTCGGAAGCCGGCTTCCGAAAAGGCTATAGTACCGTAGACTACATACATGCGCTGCGGCAGGTTATACAAAAGACTGAAGAGTATAACCTCCCCCTTTGCCTTGCATTTGTGGACTACGAGAAAGCCTTCGATTCGATCGAGACTTGGGCTGTGCTGCAGGCTCTCCAGCGGTGCCAAGTTGACTATCGGTATATCGAAGTGTTGAAGTGTCTGTACGAAAACGCCACTATGTCCGTCCGATTACAGGATCAGAGCACGAAGCCTATTCCTCTGCAGCGGGGAGTCCGACAAGGAGATGTGATCTCTCCGAAACTGTTAACCGCTGCATTGGAGGATGCTTTTAAGGTTTTGGGACTGGAAAGGACGAGGCATCAACATTAATGGCGAGTACTTCACTCATCTTCGATTCGCCGACGACATTGTAGTCATGGCTGAGACCATGGAGGACCTCGGTGCTATGCTCGCTGACCTCAGTAGAGTTTCCGACCGAGTTGGCCTGAAAATGAACATGGACAAGACGAAAGTCATGTCTAATGTCCATGTTGTACCAACTCCCGTAATAGTCGGAGACTCTGCGCTCGAAGTTGTTGACGACTATGTATACCTGGGACAAACGGTCCAGTTAGGTAGGTCCAACTTTGAGAAAGAGATCACTCGTCGAATCCGACTCGGCTGGGCAGCGTTCGGGAAGCTTCGCAGTGTCTTTTCGTCCAAATTACCGCAGTGTTTGAAGTCAAAAGTCTTTGACCAGTGTGTGTTGCCAGTGATGACATACGGATCTGAGACGTGGGCGCTAACGATGGGCCTCATGATAAAACTCAAAGTCACTCAGAGGGCTATGGAGAGGGCTATGCTCGGGGTTTCTCTGCGGGATAGAATTAGAAATGATGATATCCGCAGTAGAACTAAGGTTACCGACATAGCCCGAAGAATTGCGAAACTAAAGTGGCAGTGGGCGGGGCACATTGCTCGCAGGATGGATGGCCGATGGGGCCAGAAGGTTCTCGAATGGCGTCCGCGGACCGGGAGACGAGCTGTCGGTAGGCCTCCAACAAGATGGAGCGACGACTTGGTTAAGATCGCGGGATCGCGGTGGATGCGGAAAGCACAAGACCGGTCTGAGTGGAGAGCCTTGGGGGAGGCCTATGTCCAGCAGTGGACGTCTTTCGGCTGACATGATGAACATTTTTTTGCACATTTGGGAGTATTCTTGCTTGATTTGTTGTTTGCATGTATGCTTGCCTTCTGGCGTCACGCTTGCTTGCATGCATGCTTGCACTATTTATGCTTCCTCTAACACACTGATTGCAGCTGTGAGGGAGTGGGACGCCAGCCCGCTTCATGAGCGCTGGAGGAGATACCATAGACCGGTCATCGCGGGATCGGGGTAACCCGCGATGTTCATCTAACCCAGGCCGATAAAATTGCATATTTGTTGATTTGATTGACAAAATTACATGCTCACTTGCAAGCCTGCTTAGGTGGTTGCTTAGGTACATGCTTGCTTGTTTGCTTGCTTGCATGCTTGCTTGCATGCTTTCTTGCACGCTTGCTTGCACTATTTCTTGCACATTTGGGAGTATGCTTGCTTGAGTTGTTGTTTCAATCACTACAAGTTCTAAAAACCATCTGTTTTGATGCCTCCTACGACCTAACATTAACAAGGTATTTTAATGAACTAAAAGAAGCAAGCAAGGTATTTTGCTTTAAGTGCCCCTTACACCCATAAAGTAACCTCAATTTTTAAAATGTCTGTTTGTTACTGTCCCTTACGACTAACAATTTACTCTAGTTTTAGCTTTTGATGTCCCTTACGCCCATAAGAGTATTCCTTATTTTATAAGTTGCTGTTGTTTAATGCCCCTTACGACGTACCAATTACACCTTTTTTTAAATGTCTGTTTGCTACTGCCCCTTACGACCGACAATTTACTCTAGCTCTTGCTTTTTATACCCCTTACGCCCATAAAAGTATTTATTATTTTATAAATTGCTGTTTTTTAATGTCCCTTACGACGTTCCGATTATACCATTTTAACCCTCAACATACATAATTAATTATACAGGCCAATTATTATTATGTATGCATCATCATCTCGGCCTATATACGTCCCACTGCTGGGCACAGGCTTCCTTTATTAGGATCTGCAACTTAGTAGCTTAAAATAAACAAAGTAGCTAAGAGAAATTTACCTCAACATCCTTGACTGAAATTCCATTACGGAAATGTTAGCTCGACGTCAAGCCATTAGGGGATCCATCAACTTAATCTTCTTTTTTTGTTTTGCTTTTGGCATCTTATAAAAAAATACGCGCGTTGACAAAGAACAAACGTAGGCAATCAAATACGTCCTCCGTGTTTGACGTGTCTGACACGACTGACCGAATGTGCAATGCGCAAACGCTGGGCGCGTGGAAGGTAGGTAGACGAGTTAGTATTTTGATGTTAGGTACAAGAAATAGGTACAGGCGGTAAGGTTACGCCCAAAACTTCTTGCTTTTTTATCTTATTCGTTATAAAATGTTGGGGTGTAAAGGACAATGAAACAATAATCGACCCATACGCCCCTTTATTATATTTGTTGGGTTTTTTTTTAACGTCATGAGTCGAGTCGTAAAGGACATATGAGACTGCCACAGCCCCTTACGACCCAAATATTAAAAAAATAATACATTTACGCCATTTTTCAGCTCAAATATTTTATATCATGTCCCTTAAGCTATTTTATTTTAAAATAATAAATGTTGATAACAGCAAAAGTAAGGGGCGTATCGTAACTTGAATACTACCAATCGACAGAGAAAATCTAATTTTCTATGTTTAAAAGTGATTTTCGGTATTTTGTCCCTTACGCCAATTGAGACTTCCACCATCGATATGTTCTGTCACCTAATTTTAGATGTGTCACTAATCGACAATACACTAATTAAATTATAATATCTGTGCCTAAGAAATATATGTTATCATATGAATCGAAACTGTCTCTAAGTATGAGTCATCAGAATAATGTAAACCTACTAATACAAATACAAATACAAAATACTTTATTTAAATAAACATAGCCAATACAAGAGAAATATCCATCATACTCCAAACTAGGCTGAGCCTGTATCTTGGACGTCTGCGGGTGCGAGTAACTTATTAGAAAAACAGTAACAACATAAATACGCTAAAAATTATGTATGTTTACCACAAATTATGTTATTAACTAGAGAAAAAAAACTTAAACAATACTGAAGGTGCATGCAAAAAAGTAAACAAGTTTATGTGCGAATGTGTATGCGAGCGCGCACGCGCGCGCGAATATGTGTATGTAAGTGTGTATGTGTGTGTCTAGTCCCGAATAATTATTTATTATTTAAAAGATTTTCTGTCTCCAAGTAAGATAAAGAGCCAATCCATTCTTTTACAACAACTGTTAAATTATAGTTTGATCATCAAAATTCAATCACTAAAATAATAGATCTGTCACTTAATAAATAGATCCCTTAATTAAATGCTTCTACCTATTCTACTACAGGTTTGGTTATGAACGACGACGAGCGAAGCGAGGAGGAGTGTTAGGTAGAACTGCGACCCTCAGCGAGCGTGCCGCGGTAGCGGCCGGTGAAGTGCCAGAACCGACCATTTTTTGCTAATACATACTTACAACATGAAACTTCGTTATTTTAAATTTATTCAAATTACCATCCATCATCATCACCATCAACAGCATCATCATCACCATCATATCCATAGGTCACTGGTTCAAATCCGGTTCGAAGGACCACTTTTATGTATGAGTACTTGTTGATGTCTTGTTCTTGTTGAGATAGTAAAAACTTGATGTAGAATAGTAAATTGTTTATTATAATTACAATTTATTATAATCAGTAAAATGTGTGCGCATACTAAGAAAGGCTGTCGTGAACTCGTGCACTTGCTGTTACAAAGGCAAGTAAAAAAGGAACTTGCTGAGCGTGCGCAAAATGATATCATGTACATCGTACAATACTAATACGCATGACTCTGTTTAATAATTAGCACAACGGTGTAACAGTAGGACGTGTTATGTATTGGTTAGGATGAAATTGAGCTGCGCCACGGCATATTCTGAGATGTGAAATAAATACGATAAACTTGCGACTTTTTAGTTTTGTGAATAAACGTAAGATTTGGTAGCGTTTATTTGGAAAGAAAATAGCCCTCTACATTAAATAACTAGAAAAGGAATGTTCGATACTAAAAGAACTGTCTTAGTTCGAATAAATACCGAAACTAAACTGAAACGAGCGCATTCCGCTAGTTTATTATTGCGACAATGGTTCAAATAAAATAACTCAAGGCTGAAGAAAATTAAGTACTATTATTGACTTGTACTCTGCAAACACAATCAACAGAGGAAGGACGTCTCGTTACTACAAAACAGATCTCAAAACAGACATATCGCCAACTACCTCATCCATTACGTGCTTTGAACGCTGCTTGTCTTCTTCTTAGATATTCAGCGCGCAATGAATGTCAACTTTTGCTGTGTCATTTAGTTTCCCTTGCAGGTTATATATAAGTGGTGGGGGTCCTAGATCTAATAAGTGGAGGTGGGCGAACGTTGTGTGAGAAAAATCCGAGTGACAATGCAGTGCATCCTCGTACTGAAGAAGCGTTGTATTTTGCGATGCGGCTCAAGAATTGAACCGGATTAAACCGGATCGAAGTGGATAGAACTGGACAGCTGAAAGATTAAGGGGCTGTTTCACCATCCATTGATTAGCGTTAACCGACGGTTAAATGTGATGCCGTCTCCGTCTATTCGAACAAAACAAATAGAGACGGCATCACACCTAACCGCCAGTTAACACTAATCAATGGATGGTGAAACAGCCCCTAAAGCTTTACGAATATTTCAAAGTTTTTATTTATTTATTATACACTTGGGTGTCAAAATGGCGATGTAGGTACCTACTTGGGACAACTTTATGATTTATCCCAGTTAGGAAACGGGACGGAAGTATAACCCAAAATCATGTTACTCACTTGCTCGCATTTGTCTCAAACGAGCGAGAGGGAAAATGATTTTTAGGTTTTAGGTAGAAAACTGGTAGCTACGAGTACGTGGAGAAAATTCACAAGGTAAGCAGCTTTATTGCTTCAGAGCGATCTCTTCCAAGCAAGCTTAACAACAGAAAGATCAGAAAAAAATACAGAGCAGTGTGATTTTGATTATTTTTTATAGAATAGTGTATTTGTATTGTATTGGACCCCTGTAAAATAAAAAAAAGTCCTCTAAAGATATACAAGCGTAGGTTAAAAAGGGTGGGTTCTGATTGATAAAATGTATATGTCGCACATACGTAACTGCCGTGCATTTGTATTAGCAAAGTGTTACTCCTAAATCAAAATATTGTATTTTCAACAGTTTTTGAGCCCCACAATACCCACCTACGTTCAGTCTTTTAACGGATAATTTTATTTGATAAATAACAATAGGTAGTAACAAGCTTAAAGATAAAACGTAGAGTATACGGGAGTAAAATAAAAACGGGCAACACTTCGTTAAAGCTACCTATGTTAGAAAAAAAACCGGCCAAGTGCGAGTCGGACTCGCGCACGAAGGGTTCCGTACCATTATCTATATAACATTAATTAGACATTAGTAAAAAAAGGCAAAAAATCAAGCTTGTTGTATGGGAGCCCCCTTAAATATTTATTTTATTTTAATTTAATTATTTAAATGAACTAAAAGAATTTCTTTGCTAACCCTTATGATAGCTAAGTTTATGCAAGATATGCAGTTCCTCCACCTCCACACTTTAAGAACACCCATAAATCACACAACCCCATCTATTATGATACTAAATTTACCTGTTCATTAATAATAGAGCCCATACTGTTGTACCTAATTATTTCAATGCATTACAGAACATCAAGACGAAACTTTTTGCTGCAATAATGTAACATTTTATATGAATACAACAAGGTAATCGAAATATAAGTACGTTTTTATGACAAACGGCCGTATCTTTTTTTACGTTAACTCAGAAATTTGATTTCACAGCTTTAAGGGACCGTAGACTTGTGTGTTGTAGAGTTTTAATTTGAACTCGATATCTCCACGCGTTCCCGAGATAAAGGGTCTTGACAGACCGAAAGTGCTTCATTAGGTTTCCGTTTTTTCCTTTTGAGGTACGGAACCCTAAAAACAAATCCACTAACGAGTCCTTGCTTACCGAAGTATTCCAGTATATACAGAACAAATCAAATTTACCTCCCTTCATCGAGATGGCCACACAAATAAGGAAATGGGCCAATATTTGTCACTGTATTACTGCTAATCATGTCAGCGAATGTTTTCTCCGCCAGGTTATGGCTTTGTTGCCATAAAATAGTCAAACTAGGTCAAATGGAGAATTGTTGGAGAAAGATAAGATCACAGAGAAATTAGCCTGTGGAGCTGATCGGTTCATTAAGATTCTCGTAAGGTCGTTTGATAAGGATTTGGTGTCCTACTAATATTATAAATGTGAAAGTTTGTGAGTGAGTGAGTGAGTATGTTTGTTACTTCTTCACGCTGAAACGGCTGGACGGATTTGGATGAAATTTGACGAAACGTTAGTTTATAACCTGGATTAAAACATAGGATACTTTTTATCCCGATATTCCCACGGGATAGGGATAAAACCTTGAAATTACAACCGCTGGGCTTAGAGTCATGAAATTTGGTATAAAGGTAGCTGGGCCCCTTGAATAACACATAGGCTACTTTTTATCCCGATATTCCCACGGGATAGGGATAAAATCTTGAAATTTAAACCGCTGGGTTTAGAGTCTTCAAATTTTGGACAGTTGTTCTTAACGCAACCTCAATGAAGACCACGATAAAATTTTTGGGAATTCCCAGGGGAATTTTGTAAAATTCAAGAATTTCAATTGTAATAACTATAATAACAACGTGTGTGCGCATGTGCGCGTGCGCGGAGCCGCTGAGTCGCGTTGCTCCGAAGACGAAGGGCTAAACTCGATTTAAGACGTGAGTTATCCGGGTCAATATATGTAATATGAGTGAGTCTCACGGTAGTTTCATGTCCAATTTATATTTTCTAATTTTATAAATTTACCTCTTTCCGTGCAAATAAATCTCTCTCTTTCTTTCTTTATAACTTACTATTAGTACAGACCGCCGTGCCGTATAGTACGTACCTGTAAATACAAAGAAATAAATTAGTAAATGTTCATCAATCTTAATATTTATAACTAGGTCTTAAGTTAGTACAGATATATACGAATAAAAAAATTTTGCTGTCTCAGGCACTCACTTTTAAAAAAAAAACCATCATAGATACACTGTACCTTGTCCTAATGACAAATATAAAATAAAAAAACACAACCAAATAGGTGCGGTTTGAAGTTACGAGCATATGCTTACGTTCAGCAATTGTTTTTTATTTTTATTCATGCATTATACAGGGCGACATCGGAGACGTAATCAGAAACTACTTTTTTAGGCTCGTTGATTGCTAGCTATTTACGTGCACTAGTCCTCATCATCCCAGCCTATATACGTCCCACTGCTGGGCACAGGCCTCCTCTCAGAACAAGAGGGCTTGGGCCATAGTTCCCACGCGGACCCAGTGCGGATTGGGAACTTCACACGCACCATTGAATTGCTTCGCAGGTTTGTGCAGGTTTCCTCACGATGTTTTCCTTCACCGCAAAGCTCGTGGTAAATTTCAAATGTAATTCCGCACATGAATTTCGAAAAACTCAGAGGTGCGAGCCGGGGTTTGAACCCACGACCCTCTGTTTGAGAGGCGATAGGTCAAACCACTAGTCCTCACACGAAAGAAAAACCGTTTATTTTTTTCCGTTTATTTCTTCGATGTCACCTTGTAGATGCAAAACTCATGACTTTCCTGTCAGATTCTTCCCAACAGAGATTTTCCAGGGCTGGTTTTTGTTCTAGCCTAAATTGAATAAAGATATTTTGACATCGACTTTCGAGTTTGTGTGTGTGAAAATAGTAGATTGTAGGTACAAGAAGAGCATAAAACGAGCCATTTTACTCGAGACGTTCATATAGGCACCCGAGCCGGTTCGGCGAGGGTAAATAGACACGTCGAGGGGAAAATGGGCTTAATGCTCGAGTTTTACACTCTGCTTTTCGCTTCGATTGCGAGGAGATGAAATAACAACAGTGGAAACATTGTTCACTTACTACGTACCTTTTACTTTTCATGCATTGCTAAATAAATATGAATATTTAGTTTTTTAAATTAATTTTGATTTATTTGATTGATATTTTTAGATTTATAGAAATTAAAAATTATTAAAAAAATATATGGAAACTTTTTTGTTTGTGGCTGTTTGCTGTGGCCTGATTGTTTTTGTCTTAGACGAAGATTTTATTTTATGCAATGCACTAGAGCATAAAAAGTCATTTTATATCGCCTAGATCCAGCATAAACACGAACTTTATGAGCATGAGAAGTTAAAAAACGTTTAACAAAAAGAATCCTCGTTTTATAATCATCATCCTATCTGTTGACGTCCACTGTTGAACAAAGGTAGGCCTCCCCCATAGACCTCCGGTGGCTACAGTTGGAAGTGGCTTACATTCACCGTGAACCTGCGGCTTTAACCCTGAGTCGACGCTACGTGTAATTTTTGTAAATTCCTATGGGATTTTAATAAAGTCCCGGATTAAAATTCAAATGCAAGCCGTCCAACCAAGTCCAACATAATTCACACCCACATCAAAAACAAAAACAAAACCGCTTTCAAACGCTATCGCGATTTTAAACCGCTGATTATAAACTACGTCAACATGTGGGCTTTATTTACCATTCAACCCACATACCCACTGCCCAACGCGCAAACTACCCCACAAACCAGGCCCCTCTCGGAGCCTAGGGCACTTTATACCGAGCCATATGAAGTAGATAAACGAGTGTGTGGCACGCGATGAAACTATGCAACTATTTTTTTCGCTATTTAGGCCATTTCGTGACAATGTCCTTTTGTAAATAAAGTGAACAGAACACGTGGTAATAAAGTTGGTATCTATTATTATTTAGTCATAGTGTAAGCAGCGATAGTAGGCTAGCTCGAGCAATAAAGAAAAGGGTTTCAAAATGGCGTCTACTTTTCTGCTAGATTAACTTCTCTATCCGCCTAACTATTATCGTTAATGAGAAAAAAATACCACAAACGGGACTTATCACGCTAAAACACACGAGTAATATTTACCTCTTGTATTTGACTATGAGTGAAAATCACGAAAGTTTATAACCTTATGTTAATGAGAAAGTTTGTCAAAATACTTTTTTAGTCAATCATGCAATAGCGTCTGAACCAATTTTCATAGAGATAGAAGGACATATGATAATTGGGCGTAGTTTAGCAAAAACGTTCCAAACTTAACAATTTTTTTTTAATTTTGGAACTAAGTACTTTCAGTAACATCAAAAGTGAAATTAACGAATAACATGACAATGCTTTGGAACGTTTTTGCTAAAAGGTCCTCACTGAAAATCAGCGCCACGGCTTGCCGTGGCATTATGCTGAGTGGGGACCTATTTAGCGTCATGTATGTCTTTATCTGTTCTATGTTTGTTTTATGGCGTTAAATAAATGTATTTTCTTTCTTTCTTTTTTTCTTTCAAAATACGTCCAGTTTTAATCCGGGAGGGAGAGTTTCGGGCAACACCTAGTACCTATTAGTTGTAAATCTTTCGTGTAAAATAGTCTAACTGCTGGTGAAAACCGTATAAAAATCCGTCGCGTGATTTTAAAGATCTAGGCGCACAGACTTTTGTACCTTGTAATTTTAACGTCATGTTTGAAAAACCATACGAAATTGTATACTGACTGAAAGCGACAAGGTACAAAATTGATCACTTAATTATGGCGTTGACTGTACATACATACAGAAGGCCAGACAATGGGATGCGACTTTGTTTTACACTATGCAGAGATATTGCGTGCTAGTCTACTGTCATGGCTACTTTTCACTGTGACCCATGCCGATGGCTTACTGATGGTATCTGTAACTATGACAGTAATTTTGTCAGGACAGACAAAATTTATCGCCATAATGACCTGTACGTGTTTTCGAATTATTCAGCAAAATAGGGCGACAAACTACTGTTGGTCGACAGTAGAAAAAAATATAAATCAGGGTTTCTTGAAAACAGTTATCAACTGTTTATAACAGAAAACAACACGCGAACACTCAACACACACACAAACGCACACACACACGCGCGCGTATATACATTTCCAAACTGTCGTACTTATAATATTAGTACTGAACCATTAACTAATCGGTCAACTAACAGATTCCCAGAAACACCCTTTATAAATAATTCCGCAGAACCATTTATGAGCATTTAGTTTTCCCTGATTTTTCCGGCAAAAAAATCCAATCCAATGTCCATTTTCTCTCTATCAATCAACGTTTCATTAAGGTTAATGATTTACTTATCAAGCCACTACGTTTGACAAACCCTCTTAAGCAGAGAATCGTGGATTCGAACCCGGGCTCGCACCTCGTGAGTTTTTTTTTTAATTTATTTGCACAAGTATGTTTGTAATATGTTTACCATAACGCAGTGAGGAAACCTGCACCTGCGAAGCAATTGAACGGTGTATATGAACTCCGGCCCAAGTTCTCTCATCCTGAGAGGAATCCTGGATAGCAATGGGGCGTGGGGTGATGATGATGATGATTGAGCACTATAAAAGGCTAATAAAACATAAATATATGAAATTATTAATACCCAAACCGTTATTTGGAACTTAGCTAACGCAATTCCGCTTCATTTCTCCTTCAGATTATTCAAATTTGTTTTACAACAACGTGTGAACGGAACCATCTTTTCATTAGGGTACCGTTAGGGTATTTACAGCCGCCATATAGCAGTATAAACCTTAACCGTTAATCAGCTGATTTACGGTACGTGGGTTCGATTCCTGTCTTAATTAGCGATGTAATTACTGATCTTAACCTGCGTCTTTGCATACGTTTAACATTGAATTTGGCGGTTCATCATCCATTCGGTCTATATACGTACCACCGCTGCACAGGCCTCCTCTCAGAATGCGAGGGCTTGGGCCGTAGTTTCACGCGGACCCAGTGCGGATTGGGAACTTTATACACGCAATTGAATTGCTTCGCAGGGTTGTGCAGATTGCCTCATTATGTTTTGATTCACTGTAAAGCTCGTGGTTTTCAAATGTACGCATGTATATCTGACGCTACGTCACTGTTAGACAACCTCAATTTTTGAAGTAGGTTATAAACAGATGAAACGAAATAAAAAGCCCAAGTACGCTTTCTTACAAACTATGCGGAACCCTACAGAAAAGGGTTCCAGTTTAATAAATTCGGCAACAAATACGGAACGGCGAGGCCATACGGCGCGGGCGCGGTGCATAAATAAGTCATTTGCTGCGATCAATTGTATCGGCCGCGACCGAATACAGTTAGGCTGTGGCTCCACTGAGGCGGAGACGAGCGGAGCGGAGAGGAGACGTGTAGGATCGACCAATCATTTGAATCCACATCTCGTCTCCGCCTCATTATCATCAGACGTGTAGGGATTGGTCGACTACACGTCTCTTCTCCGCTCCGCTCGTCTCCGCCTCAGTGGAGGCGCAGCCATAAGCTGGGTGTATAGACGAGCACACACAAGTAAGAGAAGAAAATAAAGTACAGCAGTGACGTGGCGCCGTAACAATTCGATTTCCTCTGGGATATTTACTTTACGTCCGTAATGACAACATTGTAAAGCCAGCTGTTTGTGTTTATCAATGTTATTTTGTTTGTCGTCTTCTTCTCCTTCGTTCGTATCGTCCTCAAAAGAAAAATAGAACCAATATCACTTTGTTGTCAGTCTTTCCGTCTCCTTTTCTCAGAAACGCGTGGAGTTTTCAAGTTGAAATTAATATTAAATACCTACCTACTTGTTATCCCTTTAAGTAGTAAAATAAGTTTTTGGTAAAAAAAACATTTTACAACCCAAACTACATTTCCATAGGTACCAAATTTCAAGTCGATGCCGTTAACAGTTGAAGAGTTCCCTCCTGTGGAGACGATCCTGGCCGGACTACCAGGATGTCACTATCAGATTATTGTTTTGTCACGCCATTTACACAAGTATACCAAATTTCAAGTAAATCCAAATACTGGAAGTGGGTCGAATTTAACTTGCAAGAATTGATCACAGACAACGGGACAGGTGAAACTAAATAAAAGCTTATAAAAATCAAACTTTTAAGTCAACGTAACCAAGATTTCATGTACATACGAGTACTTATTACACCAAATAAATGTATCCTATTCTATTCATTGTCATACAAACTGCCGTAACCGAAAAATCTAGAGTGTACTTCGAGATGTTCTAGAAACTTGAAATTCCGTATGCAGGTAAGCCCAACCCTTGAAAATTTTGTAAATTTTAATCACGTACCCAACTATCTAACTAAAATGATACTATACTGCATACATTTTGCTTGGAAGAGGACCTTTGGATATTCACAGATTCCTAAAAATTTTAGCTCTATTTAGCCTTTATTTTTAACCCTAGTAGGACATTACTCGATTGTGCTAAAATAACGAGACAAGTTGATATCGTCCTAACGTCAGCCCGCGCTCAGTGTTCTAGATCCTTTCTTACAATTCCTTACATTTCGCACGCTCGCCCGATTTGCATAGAATTGTCACTGAGTGACGTTATTTACGCCTTTTGCTTGTTTTTCCGTGTCGGTGTAAGCAGAAAGAAGTATAAACACCGTCATTAAGATTCTTGAGGCTACCGTATTAGCATTTTGGTTTGAGGAGAATTATAAAATAGTTTGCTAGGAGTTTTATAGTTGGCTATATAAGCACTTTACTGTTTTTATGACGGTTTCAAATCAGAATAATAAGTTTTTGGTAAAAAAATCATTTTCAATACAACCTTTTTTTACTGACTGTACTTTTTGTTATACTGTACTTGCATTGTCACCCAAACTACATTTGCATAGCAAATTTTAAGTCGATGCCATTAACCGTTGAAGAGTTCCGTCCTGCGGAGACGACCCTGACCAGACTACCAGGATGTCACTATCAGATTATTGCATTTTCACGCGATTTATGAAAAATGTCAGCTCAATCGGTATCCGGGAAGTGGATCAAATTTCATTTGCAAGATTTGATGACAAACATTAAATATGTAATAATAAAATAAAATAAAAAACTAAATAAAACCATGTAATAAAAAAGAGCTTGTAATAATAAGATCTTGTAAAAACAACAAGGCTGCTTGTGAGACTGATTTGTAAGTATATAGGTATTTTATTTGGATTTGTATTACCCTTGTAAGATAAGTATGATACGGTAACGTTTCAATTTTATACAAATTATAAACTTAATTGTATTATTTGACTAGTTTTTATCCGCGATTTTGCACGCGTAAACCACTACAATTATAAGTCTATTATAATAAAAAGAACTTCATCATCATCATCATCATCTCAATTGAAAATACAAACTGAAATATAGATGCACAGAAAAACCAGAAAAATAAGACCATCACTGGGAATCGAACCCAGGTCCTCGGTATTCCGTACCACGTGCTATACCGAGGACCTGGGTTCGATTCCCAATTTAGGTTTTACGGGATGACCGTAAAAGTAAAAATTTGGAATTGAAATAAAAAATACAAAAAGATTCCAAAAAACCAATCTTAATCATCATCTCAGCCGTAGGACGTCCACTGTTGGACATCAGCCTCCCCCACAGACCTCCAGTTGCTTCGGTTGGCAGCGGCCTGCATCCACCGTGAACCCGCGGCTTTAACCAGGTCATCCGTCCATCTTGTTGGATTATAAAAAAAATATTAAGTAACTAAAATTATAGGGCTAGCAGTAAGGAACATGCATGGAACACATTCTCTACAAAACTGTTACTATACGAACTTTCCCGACAAAATGCGATAGCAAAACATTATTCACTACATGTACAGAGCAATGGCGGTGATATTTGTTTACTCAAGTCGCTGCCAAGCGAGCTAACTCGTTGTACCATATGGCACTAATACCACACGACAGCGTTGAAAGTCCAAACCGGAGCGTTTCGGGGAAAACGCAGAGCTACAATTTATACTTCAAATTATAAAACACTTTTCACATGAGATGCCTTAAGAGTCAGCTGTACGCTCGCGTCCCCATACAAACTTAGTTTCGTTCTATTTTACAAGCAACCAGTCCTGGATTTGTCAATAGGCCGTATAGGCCGCGGCCTAGGGGCGGCAGCGGCCTAGGGGCGGCAGATTTGAGAAAATTACTATTTTAGAAAGTTACATAAATCCGCCACTGCAAGCAACACTACAGATCAAAACGCAAATTTGCAAATATAATGGGAGCAGCCATAACGATGTTTATAATTAGGTTTGGTTAAAACAAAATGTAACGGAAAAACAAAATAAGTAACGAATTTCCATTTCTGATACAAAACTTAAAATTAATGTGATTTTATCTTGTTATATTGAATATGAAAGAAAACTAATTATAAACATCAAAATAGCTGCTCCCATTATAGTCGCAAAGTTTTATTTTGTTTCAGTGTGTTGTTTGTAAGAACGAAACTACTTTTGTATGAAAATGCGGTCAGCGGCGAGCGCACTGGCGACTCATAAGTTTACTTTCTTAATTATCAGTTCCGAGAGAACTTTATCTATGCTCTAGTCTGTTACCGTCCTAACTCCTCACTATGCCCAATAGGGCATTGTTAGCTTACAATTTTAAATAACCTAACCATAAAAAAATATTTTTAATACAAGCTTTTTTGCTGAATGTTCTTTTTGTTGACTGTACTTGCATTGTCACCTAAACTAAATTTGCATGCCAAATTTCAAGTCGGTGCTATTAACCGTTGGAGAGTTCCGTCCTGCGGAGACGATCCTGGCTGGACTACAAGGACGTCACTACTAGATTATTGTATTGTCACGCGATTTAAATAAGTATTCCAAATTTCAAGTCAATCTGACTACTGGAAGTTGGTCAAATTTAACTTGCAAGATTTGATTACAGACAGACAACGGGACAGGTGAAACTAAGTAAAAGCTTTTAAAATTGCCCCATCTCGTTGATCATCATCACCATATCAGCTGTAGGACGTTTACTGTTTGACTTAAGACCTCCACACCCCCTGGTCTAGCGCAATGTCAGGCCAATCCCTTGCTAATGCGTCCAAATCGTTCCCCATCTCTTTCTCGGTATGCCTCGCCGTCGATGGCCGTTCTCCAGTGCTCACCAAGTGACTGCGTAAGCCCACCTTTGTGGGTGCATGCGTATACCCCCCTCAATCATATTAAAAAAGCGCCAGCTCCTGTCCTTAGTACTTCATAATACTCCGCGGATTCTATAAAAACTATGTGATCAGTAGACATAGAACCTTCTTTGTTACTTAATCTAAAAGGTCAAGGGGGGGATCTTCAAAGCTCCTCGTAATAGATTGAGCAATGCCGTGGAAAATTAAACGGCGTCAATTCTCAAATAAGTGGAAAGATTCGAGCGATACCGACCTCGGGTCAAGGGGTTATTCTGATATTAAGATACGTGTTCGCTCTTGATTATAGATAATTGGGTTGGGTATTAAAATAAAATGGAATACGCTAGAGTCCTATACATCAATCAATTGAATAAAAAATGATGAAGATAGCTATAGCAAGCAAAAGTTCCGTCCGTCAAAAGACGTCACGCCGTGCTAAAAAGTATCGCGGGCCACTAACTCCCGAACTGTCTTCAACTGTGTTCAACGCTTCATCTTTGTCATTAAAAGAAGAAATACTTGCCCCGAAAATAATGATACCAGCCTACGGTATACGACTAGATATTACGTCCCACTGATGGGCACGGGCCTCTTCTTAGAATGAGATTGAATTGCTTCGTAGGTTTGTGCAACTTTCCTTACGATGTTTTCCTTCACTATCACTTCAATGTCAATTTTTTATTACTTTTTACAAAAATGCGTAAACAGCGTAAAAATGGTCCTTCGAACCGGATAGAAAACCACAAAAAATGGTAACAATCGGATTTTTGAGCACTTCAACGATCAATACAAAAATGGTCCTTCGAGCCAGACAAAAAAAAAGAATGTCACTCACAGTAGCCGAGAATTGGCACCGGAAGGAAATCAGTTAAGCATTAAAATTTACACGATCGCTGAAGCCCGGGGCTACGGATTTATGCTGGAGTCGTGCATAAATCGCTGCTTCCTGCTAAATGTATCCATTACACGTTGACACCTTTTAGGGAGGAGTACTGGCGGCGCGATTTCTCGCGTAGTAATTTTATTTTATCAACACATATTAGTTTTATTTGTAATTAAGATGTTTAAACATAGATTCTTAACTAAGGGACATCATACATCCCTGTTATTTTTTTGTATGTTACTTTCATTTTTCTTTGTTATGCTAGCTTCCATAGTCAAGATAATTGTGATTATATATTTTGTTTCCAAACAATAACTTTCTGCCAAGTTTCTTGCGGATCATTCTTTTTGGCAATGGTCTTTCCAAAAGTGCTGGAAGTATAAAAAGTGTCATGTAAAAGAGCCCTTTCCGGCTTATCAAATTAAACGTTTTGATTTCGCATTGTCTGCGTCGCAGTCGCAAATTGCAAGAGTCAACTGCGCCAACGGAACTGCAGCCTAACACTCCGTGCCCTGGAAATGTTCCAAGCCGCGAGTGCCCGCAGATGACGCGGCTCTCGTTATCGGACTTAACCACGCAGTCTGGCTCGAAGGACCGATTTAGTAAGACATGGCTGCTAGCCGCAAGGTCCGGCTTCGAAGGACCATTTTAGGAAGGATGAAATTAGACATGCGATTTGCAGAAATCTAGTGAAAATTAGTGATGTTTAAATTGTAAAAAAAATTGTATTTATAAACACTAGTATTTACTGATTTATTTAAAATGTTTTCTTAAGAGACAGCGTGAGAAACGCAAGTTTTTATTTTCATTTTTTACTAGCTCCATAACAAAAAGCTCGTCTATTCGAATTATCCAAACAAAAGTCATTTTCACTACCAACATAAAACATTAAAAAAAAAAACGTGAAATTGATCAAAATTTACAAGGTGTTGTTGTGTGTTTTAAACTCCCGACGCAAGAAGAGGGGTGTTATACGTTTGACCGCTATGTGTGTCTGTGTGTCTATCTGTGGCACCGTAGCTCTTAAACGGATGGATCGATTTGCATGCGGTTTTTTTATATTTGAAAGCAGGTTTTCTAGCGATGGTTCTAAGACATGTTTTAAAATGGGTTTGGCCGTTTTTGAGATATTAAACTGAACTTTGAAGTGAAAAGGTCAGGGGTTTCCAACTTTTTGTTGGTAAGGTTATAAAAAATATCGCCGTGCACATTTAAAGGCTAATTTTCCCTTGTACTTTATACATGAGTAACTTAAGCTACTATGCTGCTGTTACAGTGTTGCTGATTGTCTCTCCGAACTAGTAATCAGCATAAATAGGGATTACTCTATATATGCTGATGATGATGACCAGTTTTATTACCCTCTAGGGACGTAGAAACAATGTACGTACCATGATCGTAGTGGGTTATGTAAAGTGGAACATTTTAATAATCAAATTCACAATTAATTCCTTGAGAAAGCATGGGATGTCAACAATTTCAACATGACATTAGTAGCACAAAGGATCCACCCTGGTACATGATTCAGTTTGTTCGACTGTTCTCGAGCTATCCTTACCTGGGGTTCACCTGACAAGTTCACCTGAGTGGACTATGGGCACTTCTGACCCTTGGTACAACTGGGTGGAGTACGGATACTGACGCAGACCCGTGGATCACCCGGGTGGACTACGGATACTGACGCAGACCCGTGGATCACCCGGGTGGACTACGGATACTGACGCAGACCCGTGGATCACCCGGGTGGACTACGGATACTGACGCAGACCCGTGGATCACCCAGGTGGACTACGGATACTGACGCAGACCCGTGGATCACCCGGGTGGACTACGGATACTGACGCAGACCCGTGGATCACCCGGGTGGACTACGGATACTGACGCAGACCCGTGGATCCCGGGTGGACTACGGATACTGACGCAGACCCGTGGATCACCCGGGTGGACTACGGATACTGACGCAGACCCGTGGATCACCCGGGTGGACTACGGATACTGACGCAGACGCGTGGATCACCTGGGTGGACTCCGGATACTACTGATACTAAGCATATAAGTGGCTACACCGAGTGTCCGTGTGGGCACACTAGTGTTTACCGTACACGTCTAGTTTCTGTGTATGTATACGGGTGTCTACGGTATAAATACGGAGTGTGCGTGCACACTATATAAGTGTCTACCGTATAATTTTTTGTGTATATATACGGGTGTCTACTAGGGTGGAGCGAATTTTTTTTTTTATTTTGAATGCTGGATAGTGCTAAAAAGTTGCGATTTCTTCAAAGAACTAAAAGAATTTCCTTGCTCACCCGCGACCTTACGATAGCTAAGCATTTCTACAGTGTGGAGGTGGAGGAACTGCATGAACACGCATATTTTGCATAAGCTTAGCTATCGTAAGGTCGCGGGTGAGCAAGGAAATTCTTTTAGTTCATTGATATGGACCTCCGCAAAGTAACGCCTGATTCAATAAATTATTTCTTCAAAAGTTTATGAAAAAAATAAAAATATTTAAACCTACTTTGAGCCCTCTACTGTCATTCAAAGATTGAAAAAAACTGTTATGTTAAATTCCGTAAAATATTGCGTTTTTACCTAAAATTATGTTGTCATCTAATTCAAAATATACCTTAGTTTAAGTAAAACGCCTTTGTAACGCACTAAATGTACCAAAATTATAAATTAAATAGACTGCCAAAACTACCAATACCACCAATTTTCGTTTAAGTACGATTATGTGACTTGTAACACGAAACTGTATGTATTGATACAATTTTTGATTGAAGCTGATGTCCAGTCACTTTTCAGGATAAAAAATATTTATTTATTTTTATGTGAAATTACTAAGTTTTCATACAAGAATCAAAATCTTCGAGGTAAGGTAGAGAGCTAAAACATATGTCGAAACAATAATATAAAATATATTTATGTAAGAAACTAGTCCATATGCAAGTTCTGAGAGGTATTCGAGATTGATTAAACAACTTTTTTTTTTCTCTATACATGGACGCTCGTCTACATTGAATGCAATTGTTTTTGACTATTTTAGGGCTCCGGCAAAAAAGTTTTCTAATAAAGTTCCATGGCTGAAAAAGTTTAAACACCGCTAATATATGCACATCAGTGTCAATAGTACATTAAGTGTATACTGTATGGTGTAGAAGTCTGTTAAGTGTTAAAGCTTTTACTAACAGAATCCAAACCACGCGAAACAACAGGCAGTTTCAGCATAAATTAAACTGTCACTTTATTTCCCCCTAACTAACGTTTAACTTTGCAGAATTATCGCAAACAATATAGAAGCTAAAGTTAATGGAGGGCCCATCAAATGAGCAAGAGTAGATAGCATCAAAAGACAATAGCCGGTACATAATTTATTATAGTCAGGCAAAAACGTTGCGGCTAGAACAGTTCTACTAACGATACTCACGGTTGCTGCAAGTTCGGAAGTAAATCCAAAGCAAGATAGCACCGGATTGTGCAGTCAGAAAAATCCGTGGTGGCCTAGTGGTTTGACCTATCGGCTCTCAAGCAGAGGGTCGTGGGTTCAAACCCCGGCTCGCACCTCCGAGTTTTTCGAAATTCATGTGCGGTGAAGGAAGACATCGTGAGGAAATCTGCAGTAAGCTGCGACGCAATTCAATGGTGCGTGTGAAGTTCCCAATCCGCACTGGGCCCGCGTGGGAACTATGGCCCAAGCCCTCTTGTTCTGACAGGAGGCCTGTGCCCAGCAGTGGGACGTATATAGACTGAGATGGGATGGGTTCAGTCATTAGTAGGTTTTGACAAGATGATTAATTAATTTCTCTAAATGCATTTTTTGTATGAAAGAAAGGTTAATGCGATTCTCACAGACATTAAGTTTTTTGCTAAAATTTTATACAAGCTTTTCTTTGATTACTCTCCAATTTCGTGAAAGATGGCCTCATAGCATCTTTACTATATCTAGCAAAAGTATACGTTTATGTTTCATTGTATCATCATCACAATCAGCCGTAGGACGTGCACTGTTGGACATATGCCTCCCCCACATACCTCCCCCACAAACCTCAGTTTCTTCAGTTGTAAGCGTCCTGCATCCACCGTGATACGGGCTTTAACCAGCTCATCCGTCCATCTTGTTGGTGGACGTTCTACGCTGTTGTTAGCCTCTTGGAGAGGCTCAGAGTTACGCAACGACACAGAATATTTAATAGTACTAACGTACAGAATGGCCACGCTCCGCCCCGCACCGGTTCGAGTTACCCCACCCCTCAAGCGCAGATTGCAGGAAAACCGCAGGAGTGCCCGGGTGCACAATGCGATGTATGTCGGCCGCACGGCACTTAGTTCGGGAGCAATTATTTTGCGAAATGGTAACGGTACCCTACCTACTTCCTTTTTCTAAATAAATAATGATTTCTGAAATTATCGCGATTAATACATTAAATAACTACCTACCGAATAATTCGTTTAAGTTTGTAGTCGTGTTCCTATTGTAATTGAAAATAATAATGCTTAAATACACAGACAGACAGTAGTACCTAAGTAGCTTTAAATAAATAGGTAAGATTAACGATTACATTTATTTGCACTATCTAAGCCATACCTTATAAGTACCTTTAAATGTCATTGGTAGCACTTATTACGGTTTTGCGATTAGCCAGCCCTGTGTATCTTACGCAGACAGTGACGCGTGTACAGACATCGTCGGGCCTATGTAGATTCAAAAACGCGAATTTTGTACGGCGTGGCCGCCGTGTGGCAACGAGCTATGGAGAGAGCTATGCCTGGAGTTTCTTGCACTTGTTTTATTTAACACTAATAGTAAAGCTGAACTTCCCGTCAGTGTGTACAGCGTGTAAACTAAGTAACGCCGCCCCTCGTCACGCGTCAAGCGTAAACCGCGGAAGGGGTGGGCAGAGCCCAAAAATTGGTTTTCAGACCGCTTGAGCGTTTTATTAATTGGTTTAGGGCCGGTTTTTATTAACTCCCATTGTGAAAGCCGATTAAGTTGTTTTTGTTTTGCTGCATTTAGTATTTATTATAATACCCGTGGAAAATTTTATCCCAGCGGTTGAAATTTTGGGTTTTAATAATTAGCGTATCAAATAGATTCGCAGAACTCTCGAACTCTATTCGAACCTTGAGGACTCACTTAGCCCGTTTGTTTTATCTCCGTTTCTTGTCGCTAGGGCTGACAAATTTTCCGTCTGTCCCACTAGTCCCATTGGGAACTGGGAAAATATCAGATAAATTTTCACCTCAGCATCAAAACATATTAAAAGGAATAAAGATTTTTTTTAACAAAAAAGTAAAACCGACTCCAAAAAAATAACAAAAATGGAACGTTCATTACTTGCGTGAGCATTACTTGGCTTTGACGAGTTCCATTGGCCATCAACGGTCTTCTTCATCAGGTCAAGTTTACCAAGTGATACTTTCTGAATGTAAATGCTTACCTTAATGCTAAAAATGCCAAAATCGCCATAGGTGTGCCTATAAATTTTGAGGTTTGCCCTCGATTTCCCTAGGATCCCATCATCAGATCTTGACTTGGTGACAATGGGACCACCTCAGAAGAATACAGTTTCTAATAAAAAAATAATTTTGAAAATCGGTCCAGAATTGACTGAGTAATCGGTCAGCATACATAAAAAAAAAATACAAACATTGGAACATAGAACCTAGAAATTTTGAAGTCGGTTAAAAATGGGTCTATATCGACTCTTATAATTGTCGCGATTCATAATATATTGTTTTTCATAGGTCATATTCTCTTAGGTCAACGAGGTATGGCATTTGGAAATCGAATTTAGAATCCATTTGATGCTATTTCTCGCTTTTTTCGTATTGTCAAAGTGGCAGATCAAATTGAATTTCAAGATTTTTGAAATTCACTTAGTAAACCCAGCACTGTCCTTTGCATTTTGAAAAAATTGGACTCTATTTTAAAACCTGCCTGTTTGAGGTGCTGACGTGAAATTTGAACATGAATCTTCCACTCATATTTAATGAAAACACTGGATAACTCACGTCTTAAATCGAGTTTAGCTCGACGTGTTACGGACTAAATCGTAGCCCTTCTTTCCGGAGCAACGCGAATCGGCGGCTGCTGCAACACGCTCGAAACATCGAGCTAAACTCAATTTAAGTCGTGAGTTATCTGATGTTTTCATTAAATCAATGTATGATTTCAAGCCATTCAATTTTCAAAATAAAAATCTCGTCGGCGAACAATCTAGAACTCGTCAACCCTAATCTCAAAGCAAAGCAACATTTTAATGAGATTTCCTCGTTTTTCTTCAACGATTGCTCTAAAGATTGGGCTTGCTAAGTTTATTGGCAAAAATAAATTTGCAAGCTCTCGCGGGATTCTCTCTTTCTTGTTGCTTCAGGCAGTTAGGATTTATAGGTTTTGAAAGGAACAGGACAGCTCTGGTTTCACAAAAAAAAAATGGTGTTATGAAAAACTGCGGCTAAACCTACGAGTATAGTCAACAGCACTAATCTTTAACACAATAAAGCGTGCGTAAGTGGACGTTTGCATTTGGTAGGCCCTTGTGCAAGACCCGCGCGGATTGCTACCACCAACACCATCTTGTTCGCTAATCCTGCCGTGAAGCAGCAATGCTTGCAGTGGCTTGCACTGATGTGTTTCGGCGTGGAGAGTAAGACAGCCGGTGAAATTACTGGCACTTGAGGTATCCCATCTTAGGCCTCTAGGCTGGCAACGCATCTGAAATACCTCTGGTGTTGCAGATTTTTATGGGCGGTGGTGATCTCTCACCATCAGGAGACCCATTGCACTTGCTCGTTTGTCATCCAGTCGAATAAAAAAAAAGTATATCTTTGGTCACCCTACTAAGATACGGGGCAAACCCAATGAAACTAAGAAATGCTGAATTATAACAGTGATTTACTTATTGAACTCCGTTCTTACTGAGTTAACTTTGCCTATTTGTATATCGCCTTAATGTTTGTCAATGGATATGTTTATAAGCCTATTTTAAATGTATGCCATACGATTAAATAAATATAGAGTTAACTTAAACGTATTAGTTAAAAATAGGGTGACTTCAATAGTCAATTCGTTTACTTAAATAAAAGGTGGGTAGTGAGTTGTTGACGTTTGGCTGATCTCATTTGTCCGGAATTTATCAGAATTGACTTAGCTTTCGCCGGCTTCTTCAGTAGCGTCGCTCAGGTAAGCAGAATTCCGGTAGGTGCGTTGAGCGGACAGACGACGCGGTGAGTTCTAAATCGGTCCAACCGTTCGAGAGATACGATGCCGCAGACATTCATTGGCGTCCAACTTATAACACCCCTCTTTGCGTCGGGGGTTAAAAAATAGGCTGTGTGACCATAATCGTCAGTTCTCAAGAGTTCCCTTTAATTTCCTATGTTAACGCTTTCAAAGAGCCGCCAGAGGGTCGCAAGAGCCTTCGATTTGTTTACAACTTAATGGGGAACGATCTACGGCGAGTGTTCGTTACACCGACACGTAACAATAGACAAGTAACTGTTATTCGACTGGATGGCAAACGAGCAAGTGGGTCTCCTGATGGTAAGAGATCACCACCGCCCATAAACATCTGCAACACCAGGGGTATTGCAGATGCGTTGCCAACCTAGAGGCCTAAGATGGGATACCTCAAGTGCCTGTAATATCACCGGCTGTCTTACTCTCCACGCCGAAACACTGTTGCTTCACGGCAGGATTAGGGAGCAAGATGGTGGTAGCAATCCGGGCGGACCTTACACAAGGTCCTACCACCTGCACTTACTGTAAATGTCAAAGGATGCGGAAAGCATTATACAGGGTGTACTGAACTGTACGAAGAGGTAGATTTAAGTGCTATGAACCTATATTTAAAACGAATTGTTAATTTACAATATACTACCAGAGCGTAATTAATTTTTGATATTTTTTCTATTAGATTCTTTTTTGAGGGAGAAGCGTTCATAACAGCTGTCAAGTCACGAATGCGACGTTTTGAATATAACCTAACCAACAAAAAGTTGGAAAACCCCCGACTTTGACACTTCAAAGTTCAATATCTCAAAAACGGCTGACCTAATTTTGATGAAACATGTCTAAGAACCATCGCTAGAAAACTTGCTTTCGAATAAAAAAAGCCGCATTCAAATTGGTCCACCCGTTTAAGAGCTACGGTGCCACAGACAGAGAGACACACATAGCGGTCAAACTTATAACACCCCCTTTTTTGTGTCGGGGCTTAATAAAATCAGTTGAGTTTATTGTAACATACCACGGTTTTGAAACCATGGTAAAGAAGCATGCAATTCAAGTTCACTTATTAACAGTATCGCTTTTTACACGCTTTTTTGAAAAGTGATGACCTTTTCTATTCGCTTCGGTGTAAATGAAGTCCTCTAGTGGCTCCAACTATTTTATTCGGTCTCTGTGAAACGCCGTAATGGTCCTTAATGGCCCGCCCTATTAGTGAACAGGTATATTTGTTAGAACAATTGATTTTAAATTAACCGAAGGCACATTTGTCTACGGTGTAATTGTAGGACTGCGTTGGGAGTGAAACTATTTTTTAAATTCAGATTTAGACACTACAAATTGGCAATATTGCAAAAGTACGTTTATTCTCTAATAATCGAAAAGATTTGCTGTGAAGGTGCTTTTAAATCTCCAAGAATTTTTCTATTGTAATAAATAAATGTCGTTTTTTGAGATAGAAAATTGTTAATTGGACAAACTGATTGTTCAGCAAATTGAAGTGCGCTTAGGTATTAGGTATGTTGGCGCATCGCATCTATTCAATAGATTAAGGATCTTTTATATTACACCACATAATTGCAATAAACTCCGTTATTTTAATGAACTAAAAGAATTTCCTTGCTCACCCGCGACCTTACGATAGCTATATGCCTATGCAACAAATAAATAAATAAATATAAATATCACGGGACAATTCACACCAATTGACATAGTCCCAAAGTAAGCTTAGCAAAGCTTGTGTTATGGGTACTAAGCAACGGATAAATATAATTATATAGATAAATACATACTTAAATACCCAAGACCCGAGAACAAACATTCGTATTTTTCACACAAATATCTGCCCCGCCACGGGAATCGAACCCGGGACCTCAAGCTTCGTAGTCAGGTTCTCTAACCACTAGGCCATCTGGTCGTCAAAGTGTGTGTGTGTTTATGCAGCTCTTCCACCTAAACACTGTAACACAAACAAATCACACAAACCCAACTATCACCACCACACTACACTGACACGTTTCGTACTCAAAGTGAGTTCATCCTCAGAGCAACACTACCATGCATGTTTGCATAATGCTTGTGTTCCCACTAGTTGGACTGACGACATCGCTAGAGTTACGGTGCTTTTGTCCAACAGTGGACGTCTTTCGGCTGATGATGACAATGATGATGAACTATTGTAATGAGGGCTACCGTTTTCGCACTCACCAGTTGGCGCCACTGCAGACAAAAGTCCTGCCTGAAATATAGTGATTAGTTTGTTATAACGGGCGTGAAAACAAATTTATATTTAAATCATATTTAATACCTTAAAACCATACCATAAAAATATTGAGCATGCCACAGTGTTGCGTAGTCCCGTTTTGTTCGCTGAAAAGGGAGGACAAAGGTTTCCGAAAGACAAAACTGTCTCAAAACACAGACATTCATTGCTCCGTAACGGATATTTGCCATAATTAATTTCAGGTATTGCAAAATATTCACAAAATTATTCTAATTATAAATAAACCCCCGTAGCTCACCTAAACACAGTGACATTTGACATTTCGGAGACCTCTCGCTACACTAGCGCCTCTAGCGGCAAATTCATACGAGATAGCCCTCATTGTGCCCAGCAGTGGGACATTCATAGAGTGAAGGACAGGCCATGACAAATCTAAAGCCATCAAGAAAAACCCTTAGTAAGGGTAGTAAGGGCTACCCATCGAAAAGGGTTAAAACGATCCATAAAATGTATGGTCGGATTATTATGATATCCATGGGACAGATGAATCAAGTATCGATAATCTTTATGGTGTTTTGATGCGGGATCAAGTTTGGGGGGAAACTGGAACAAAATAGAAAATTATATGCGTGGGTGACCGAGGAGAGTTGTGACAGAGGAGAGTAGAGACAACATCGATTTTTTTGGAACTTATTTAACTGCTAGCGAGCTCGCAATAGCGCGCGTTTTTTAGCTCAAGTCTCAAGCTAGCAGTAAATCAGTTCCCAAAAATCGACGATGTCACAACTCTGTTACACATAGTACGTAAAACTGTTATACATAGTATGTGCAATCTAAATATGTGATGTAGTTATATTCAATTTATTGTAAGTATGTTTCAAACACAATCCTTGTATTGTTTCTGAATAAATAAATAAATAAATAAAATAAATAAAAACTCACCTCTGTCACATTTCTCCTTGGTCTCCCCTAATGGTGAATTTTGTATTAACAAAAATTAAAATAGAACGTGTTTAAAAGCTGGTAATATCATTAGTCTTTAATGTGGTAGGCAAATTTACAGAGTCGTACCTACGACCCTCTTTTAAAGGTCAAAGTCAATTTAGACTGTTTTCAACAGAAACCTTTCATATGTAGCAAATATTGGTCCTGTAAGTATGGTCTCTATCGATTCAGCGAAAAAAAATTTAATAGAAAATGACACCCTCACTCGCCTAGTTTGTAAAATTTGCATTTTTTAAACGTCGCCCCCTGTCCATACCCCCAAGGAGGGGGTAGGACGCAAAAATTTTGGTAGGACTCAGCAGACCCTCATTTCTAGTGCCAAGATAAAGTTATAAACAAAGTTTCATTGATGTACATGTTTTGCCGCCAAACTGTCGTATTAAGTCCTACTTTACCTGTACTAAGGTCTAACAACCCAGAGGTTTTCAATCTTTGATTTTAACGGCACACTTTTCGTCCATCAAAGTATCACGGTACACCAGTAAAAATAGCTAAGTGCGAGTCGGACTGGTGTGTAGAGGGTTCCGTACAGTATACCCATAATGTATAACATAACGGACAGGGGAGGCTGACTAATTATTGAATGACAATGAGGGCTATCGTTTTTTGGCTCACTAGATGGCGCACTGTAGCGTGAGGTTTTTCAGTATGGCTTTCAAAGTCTGTTATTACGGGCGTGAAACAAAGTTAAGATTAAAATCATATTTAATACCTACACCTTAAAACCGTACCATGAAAATATTGAGCATGTCACAGTGTTGCATAGTCCCCGTTTTGTTCGGAAAAAAGGGAGGACAAAGGTTTCTGAAAGACAAAACTGTCTCAAAACACAGACATTCATTGCCCCGGAACGCATATTTGCTATAATTAATTTCAGCTATTGCAAAATATTCACAAATTTATTCTAATTATAAATAAAACGCGTAGGTCACCCAAAAACTATGAGATTTGACATTTCGGAGACCTCACGATACACTAGCGCCTCTAGCGGCGAATTCATACGCGATAGCCCTCATTGCTAGCAATACAATTGCATACTTACCTCCTATTTTTTAATGCAACCTGACCCTTAGGGTTCTATTTTGAACGTTAACCCCTAAAGAGGGTTTAAGCCCCTGGTATTTAGGGACAGTACATACCTACAGTTTAATTTAAACAAGCTACCTCGAATGTTTTATAGGTAGTTTAGAAACTTCATCCGGGGTTGATTAAATTCCAACTACCTTCCCAACCTCCTATTTAACTTGTTATGCACCTCCAAAAGCAACCTTAGGTGATTTGAATATTGTTGGTTTTGTAATGAAAGGTGCTGGTGGAATATGAGGTAGTGGAAGGAACGAGTTGACTTAGTTGCACTATGAGGGGCTTTATTCAGTACTGACATGTCTATGTTCGCCTGGTCAGTGTTGGCATCATTGTTATTTTGACAGTTTTTACACTTCATGAAAGACTAGCCCTTGCTCGCGGCTTCACACGCGTAAACTATTAGGCATAGCAAATAAATAGAAATCTTCGGCTTTCGCTAAAAATCCCATGGAAATTCCCAAAAGTTATGTGAATTTCACTAAATTACGTGATAATCCAAGTGGTTGTAATTTAAAGCGCTATGGTTACATTAGAACAGTTTATATAGGTACCTATGTATATATGTAAACTCTTTATTGTACAAAAGAAAAGAATCAAAATACAATTAACAAATTTCGATGATATAAAGGTAATCGAAAAAGTTGTCTTAATTTTCAATGTTTTTTTTTGTAAATGACTTTTTTTTTAGTTTCTACTCCCTCTGACTCAAAAATAATGCTTATTTCAGATTAAATCCATACTTTTGTTAAATAACGCGCTTTCCCAAGTATATTGGCTCTTTTTTACCATATCGTAAATACAAACTAAGACATGGATGCACAGAAAAACCAGAAAAAGAGACCAGCACTGGGAATCGAACCCTCCTCAGCATTCCGTGCTGCGTGCTGTAACCCCTACACCACTGCTGGACAGGAATCTATCTTTTTTTACCCTAAAATAGGCATGCGTTTGACCACAATCACGCCTGATGGCAAGTGAAGCTGTGTACTAAGATGGAGCACTCTTGCCTAATAAATGCCCGTTCACCCTAGACTTGAAGACGGCCAGGTTGTAGCGATCAGGGAACACAGAACTCTAAGAACATAAAAAGTAATTTTATTAGAATGTTTCAGATGATTTCAGTAGTAGCCTAAGATATAAATAATGACTATATTAATATAAGTGTAACTCCAACCCAGATTTACCTGAAAGGTCGTTACCAGGCCGGGACCCGAACCCGTCGGAGCATGAACGAGCGAGTGAGCGAGATATTGGGAATAAATCAGCATTTGCAGCCGTCTCCTAGTGAGCTAAACGAAATAAGCCAATAACGTTGTCATGTACAGTCGGACACGCAAAGACAATACCCTTTTTTACAAGCTATTATTTAACTTGCGATGAACTAAATTCTTTGTTCATCCGCGACCTAAAGGGAGAAGACATTAAATTTACCTGTTCATTAATAATAGACACCATACTGCATAAGGTCGCGGGTGAGCAAATACATTCTTTTAGTTCATTGATATGGACCTCCGCAAAGTAACGCCTGATTCAATAAATTATTTAACTTGCGATGTCTGGTAGTATGCACTTTCAATGGTCAGATTGACTTAAAATTTGGCATACTTATGATATAAAATGTTGTATTTAAATACACATACATATATGAGCACATTATATACCTACAATTTTTTTATAGATTATTAATTATGATCTAGTAGTTAATACTAACCTTGAAATTTATTGCAATATCGCATCAAAGCAAAACCAACGTCTCGTTTCCGTTTGCGTTTGTATAAGAAACATTGTAAATTCATACCAGCTCTTTCCGCATTTTCGTATAAGCAATCATCATATAAGCCGTAGGACGTCCACTATTGGACATAGGTTCTCCTCCCAAGCAAGTACTGATGCAAAACAAATAACCTAATAACGAAGGTTTTAATATCTTGCTAACTGTACCCATGTCTGTTCATATTACACTCCCACGCCTCCTTGGTTCGACTGGCACTCTGTTTCCGCGTCAAGCTAATACAGGCCTTATTGTATACGACATGGGACCCAATATGTTCCGGCTTATGTTCAGATTCAAAATAAAAAGCCATATTGTTTACAACTGTTTTTTTATATGATAGACAAACGAGCAGGAAGGTCACGTGAAGGAAAGCAATCACCGCCGCCCCTTATTTCGCATAACATTAATTGTCCTAATATGAATTCGTATAACAGATTTGGCATAACATAATTGTGCATAACACCGAACTTGCATAATTATAAAGAAGCATAACATTTATTTAGCATAATAATGCATCCGCATAATTGAAATATGCATAACATTGTTAACTATGACTTTTAACTGTTATAAAATGAATTCGCATTATTTTAAATAATTTATTGAATCAGGCGTTACTTTGCGGAGGTCCATATCAATGAACTAAAATAATTTCTTTGCTCACCCGCGACCTTATGATAGTTATAAGTTTATGCAAAATATGCGTGTTCAGGCAGAGGTGGAGACCTCCCCACTGTAAGAACACACACAAATCACACAAACCCATCTATCACCACCACCACACTACACTGACTGAACTCGACCTCGACGTCCAGCACATGCTGAGACCGGGACCCGTTGTCACACAGTATAATTCACTCGTACGTTCAATTTTTTAATTTACAAACATTTTTATTATTTTCTGTTTTACTTTTTTTTGGTGGCAATAAAGATTTTTGAATTTTAATTTTAATGTCAAAAAAAACCTCACGATACTAACGCCATCTAGCGATATTTCGCCTGTCTTTTAGCCCTCATTACGATACCATTCTGACGAGCCGTGATGACGTATCAGTCAGAGAAATATAAATCCAGCTTTACCTTTCTTTAACTGTCTCAGAATTCCTCATTTCAACGTACATCCCAAGTGTTATCCTTTTTTCTAATTTCTAATAACAAAGCTCGATCAAGCCAGGTACTTTGTCGGCACAAGTGTATCTCTTTCGGCCGTAAGTCCGCCCCAGTAATTGGACGGAGCAGAATGAGCGCGCCGAGCCTCTCTCTGATTGTTCTGGGCCTTTTTTAATAACGACCACACGAGCTTTGCGAGGATGTGGGAAGTGCTAGAAGGGTTATTTAAAGGGTTTCTTCGACGAGATATAACAACATATTAAATGAATCGTCGCAGTTCTAACTCCAACCTACGTTCCTGGTAGCAATTAGTTTCTGTTGCGGTCGCAGTTCTTATCAAATTTCAGCGGGATCCTTTTGACTGCCATAATTTTATAAGTCATAATGTACTGTTTGTCATAATTATTGTTAGTCATAATTGTCTGTATCCGTAGAATAAGATGGACCCAGGTCCATGTTGAAACTCATAATTTAATTTTGTCATTAAGTAATTGTTTTTCATAGGTAATTCTGTTTTCTCTAAATCAAATATCTAATGGTTCAGAATTGTTATAAAATAAACCTAATCCATAAAGTTCCACAGGTTGAGCCTTTTTTTATACTTTACGATTTCAGGGGAAAAAATTATGACAAACATTGCATATATTATGAGTGTATGAGTTTCAAAAATTATGCGACTAAGCACCTCTAAGTGCGTGAACTTTCTTGTATGTCTATCGAGCTTTTAAGGTAGGCATCAATACAGGCGTCCCTCTCTAAGTGCGCCAATCAGCCTTACGCAAATATACGAGCCCAATTTCTCTCGCTCTCCTCAACTACGGAAGCCACTTCTACAGTCCTCTATCCTTGTTTATAACAGTTTGCGGGGCATCGCGAACGTTTATTGGCCATGAGCGGCCGCCATCTTGTGCAACCAGAGCAATACCAACCGTTAGGCTTCACACTAGAGCCGAGAATGTTCTATAGTATAGTTCGTACTTCGTTATTATGAGTATTGTGGTTATGTATTCGGTTTGCGATTTACCGGATTGGATTTGAGGTGTAGTTGGATTTTGTTGGGCCTCAGTGGGCAGTAAAGTGTATAGAAATAATAAAAATATACACGAAAAACATCAATAGTCGATGTTAGTTTCGGATGTGAGCGTTGTTTTGGGTTTGATTGGATGGTTATAGAAGCTGTAGACCAAAAAGGAGATGACAGGATGACTTGGATGTAAAATGACGCGTTTGATAATAATAATAAATATTATGGGACACTTTAGACACCAATTGACCTAGTCCCAAACTAAGCAAAGCTTGTACTATGGATACTAAGCAACGGATAAACACATATAAATAAATACGTCATATTAAACATCCAAGGGCCGAGAATAAACATTCGTATTATTCATACAAATATCTGCCCCGGCCGGGAATCGAACCCAGGACCTCAAGCTTCGTAGCCGTCAGCCGGTCGTCTGCACTTGTTGTGCAATGTACTATTTTTCAAGATTTTATTTTACAATACAATAACTCTTTATTGCACACCAACACATAAAGCAGTACAGAAAGCACAGGTATATACATGGAGATTTTATAAGGTTAGCAATAGGCGGCCTTATCGCTTCAGAGCGATCTCTTCCAGGCAACCTTTACAATGAACAGAAAGAAGTAGGGAACAAATTAACCGCTTTGTTAGCGTGGTTCTAGCAGTCTTAAAGTAAACTGTGGACGGACGGACGGCAATGGTCAAACTGGGATCCTTGTTGATCCTAAAGAACCGTAATAAAGAGGAGGCCATGTAGCAGTAGACCTTACTAAGATGAAAAAAAAAACAAAATTGCTTGAAGTTCGGAAGTAATCGGAATTGACTGGACATTGTCGGGCCGGGGCGGTAATGTGTATCTGAGCTATTAACTAGAGCCTTAGTGTAGTCACTGGAGGTTTATGGGGGAGGCCTATGTCCAACAGTGGACGTCCTACGGCTGATAAGATGATGATAAGAAAAGAGATAATGAATGCGATCGCGAACGTTAGCGTGTTGGACAAAACGGCCTCAGATTGCATTATTGATGCCGATTCTACCCTATCGATGTATTTAAGCCTCAATTTTGTATAACATAGTATACCTATTCTAAGATGAAAGATTCCATGTCGTTTAAAACCCCATAATACTCAGACAATAACGCAGGTTCTTTACATTTTTCGCATCACACACGCAGTTAACTGTATGTCATTTCCCCCAAACGCGACAACCTCGAAGCGACCTACATTCCGGCAACATAACAAAAATACAAGTCCTTGAGCTTATGTTTGTACATTAGAGGAACATTAAGGACATTGTACCAACATTCAGGTAATATCTTCTGCGCATGACCAGCATAACCTGATCCAAAATCTTACTAACTTACTTCGAGAACGCAGCTCAGCTTATAGTGGTCGTAACCCACGAACGATCAGCATAACCTGATCCCCGCTGAGACCATCTTATTTTAAAACCACAACTCAACTTACACTGGCTTATACGTCCAGTATACTTAGAGCTGTCTCGTTGGTAGAAATAAGGAGGGCCGAGAGGAACCGATGGCGTTCACGGGTCATGTTACAATGGTTGTACCATGTGATTGTAAATATAGGGTGCTGGTTTTTGTGAGCACTCGTGGCGGCTAAAAATAAGGTGTTTGCTTAAAAGATTAAGGAATATTGTTATGTGCATTGTTGAGGAGTTTTGGATATTGAAAATTGTTGATTTCGTGAAGCTAAAGACTCTCGAGGAGAAGATCATGGGTTCAAATCCGGGCTATCATCATCATCATATTCATCATCATCAGCCTTTAGCAATCCACAGCTGGACATAGGCCTGTAACGAGCGCCATTGTGCCCTGTCCTCGACTCGACGCACCCAGCTTCTACCGGCAGGCTTTTGCAGATCGTCACTCCGTCTGACCGGAGGGCGTATTAAAGTTCCCACATATTAAACTTGAGTTTTTCGTGTGCGAAATTACATTTCAAAATTTACCAGGAGTTTTACGATGAAAGAAACCATCGCAAGGAAACCTATACAAACCTGCGAAGCAATTAAATGGTGTGAAGTTTGCAGTCCGCTCTCGGCCCGCGTGGAAATTACGGTCCTAGACCTCTCATTCTTAATGGATGCCTGTGCTCGGTGGAACGTGTATAAGCTAGGCTAAGCTGATAGATAATAATGATGTAATAAAATTTTCTTAATCGCATTCTCCTCGTGACTACAAAAAAGGAGAAGTTTTCAGTTGGTTCGAAGATTCAAATTTAAAACAAACTATTTAGTGAAGTGAACACACAACCATTCCCAAATGAAAAAATAACGTAAATGATGATATGATAATTTTTATATATACCTAATATATTGTTTTTGTTTTCCTACAATAATTACGCGTTCAGTACGTGGGTGCATACTCACCGGGGTTCAGCTGATAACCAGCGCTGCAGTTCTGGCTACAGGGCTATGGCACATGCTGAGCTGAGTCCTTTTGGCATCACACTACAGCGCAACATCTCTAATTTCTCTCTTCTGCTATTCATGTTTTTACTGTATTTTTGTTGTGATGTAGTGTGTTTTTTATGTCAATAAATGTTGTGAGTTTGAGTTTGAATAAAGTTCCTACGTTAGAACATATGTGTCGCACCAACTTAGCTGTCTTGAACTGTTGCTAGAGACAACAGGTTAAGAAGCAGTTCGCAAAATCAACCTCCACAAAACGCAAAATTAAATAAATTAACTCCCACTATACTAAGTTTAACATATAAAAAGCTTTCAAGCCCTATGTCTCCGTCTGACCACGTTTTCACTTCATTTGAGCGAGACGCAAAATGTGCACCGTCACGCTCTAATGAGGCTGCGGCGTAGACAGCGACATATTATATATTAGGTTAGTTTTGACATCACCATATATCATAGTTCCATTATTAAGAAATTCTGAAATATTGACGGGAAAATTTGCTCACACTGGCGAAAATCATTTTTACTTTTTACTAGCATCTGCTCGCGACACCTGCGAAGAATTTGTTTATGGCTTTCCCGCGGGAACTATGCAATTTTATGGGATAGAAACTATCCTGTAATATGTCCTTCCCTGGAAGTATCATCTATGGAAAAAGCGTGAAGAGGTAACAGACAGACAGACACTTTCGCATTTATAATAATATTAGTAAGGATAGCACAGTAAGTTTAGAAAGTAGGTACGGATAAAAAATACCGTAACTAGAATACATTAAAAAAAAAAACAGAAAGGATAAAGCTATGCTTCAGGAACGTTTTATTTTTACTTGGAGTGTGTGTTGAATTCGAAAAATACTGTCAAATTCGACTACATCGAGGCAAAATTACACGAAATCGGCACGAGAACACATATCGAGTCAAAATTGAAAATTGTGCCACTCCCTTTTACCCCTCCCCTTATTTCTAGTGGGCGAATAAAGCTAAGTTTTACGCTATTTTTTATTGTGTCTTAGTGGACATCAAAGCTATTTAATTTCTAAATTTTTGAAAACGTTAGTAAATAAATGTGTCAGCCATCTCCGTCTATTCGCACAAAACAAACAGAGACGGCATCACATTTATCCGTCAAATAAATTTAATCAATGGATGGTGAAACGAGGGTTAGTCTTTTTTGTTTAGCCTGATAGGTCTAAAGTAAAGGTTCTAAAAATACGTCTCAGTAAAGAAGGTAAAGAGCTTTTAAGCCTATAAGTAAGAGCCAAGTAATTAGACGAGTCTTTAAAATAAGGCTAAAATGCTATTCTTTTGGAACAATACCCGTACTCAAAACGCGAAAGAGTAACCCGAACTAACCTCCAGCGAAATACCGAATTCAAAACGTATTCCTTTGATATTTAAATCGAGAAGTAATGCAATGATCCCCAAGGATTTTCCTTCACTCTTAGACGTTTTAGTTGCGAATTGATTTTCACATTGGAAGGGGATTTTTAAAAATTCCCGCCACTCGCTTCTACGCCATTTGGACGGTTAAGTAAATCAGTCGATTCAATTTCACTGAGAAACGCTGAATAATGCTGAAGAAAATATTATTTCGAATGTATAATCTTACTAGTTTTTAGCCGCGGCTTTGGTCGCGTGAACCATCACGTCTGACATTCCAGTAAATTCTCATAGGAATACCCGAAAATTAAAACATACTTCTCATTCAAGTTGCATGAAAAACACCCGTAGAAAAGTTCCTATATTTGGCAGTTGAGATTTCAATGAACTAAAAGAATTTCTTTGCTCACTCACTCACAAGATACGCGTGGTCCTGCAGTTCCTCCACCTACAAACTGTAAGAACACACACAAATCACACAAAACCATCTACAAGTATCACCACCACCACCACACTACAGACGCGTTTCGAAATCAACCAGAGCTCATTTTCAAAGCAACACAACAGTACCCCATCGACTAACAAACCACAACCAACGTTGTAATTTGAACTGTAACTCCCTTTCTCAAACAAAACTACCCACAAAATATTAATACATTTTATTCGTCCTATATAACTACCCTGAATTTTTATTTATTAACTGTAAAGGCGTGGTTTATTAATCCTAACTGTTATTGCTGAAATTAGACCCAAGCCGTTGTAAGTAAGGGAGAAGATATTCAAGTTACCTGTTCATTAATAATAGAGCCCATACTGTTGTACCTAATTATTTCCATGCATTCCGGAACATCCAGACAAAACACTTTGCCGCAATAATGTAACACTTAAAAAAATCCAACAACAACAACAACAGTATACAACAACAGGTACAACAGTAGTGTGGTGTGTGGTGTAGTGTGGTATGATGTATAGTGTGGTGTAGGTAGGTAGGTTGAACTATTCAAAATGAAAAAAATAGAACCAAAATTATAAAAGAATATGGTACAGCGACAGTGGCACGGTGTGGTCCATTGAAATGGTCGGTTGACCTGGTTAAAGCCGCGGGTTCACGGTGGATGAAAGCCGCTGCCAACCGAAGCACCTGGAGGTATATGGGGGAGGCCTATGTCCAACATTGTACGTCCTACGGCTGAGATGATGATGATGATAAAGCAAGTACCTAAATACTCACTCAGTAAAAATTAAAACTTTTCTACTCGCCATTTTAAAGTGCAATGTCACTATCAAAGCTTTTAATCAGTCTCGGTTTAATTTAAAATATTAAAATAGTTTGTAAAAACGAATGAGACATTTCGCCAAAATTGACTGAATTAATAATCTGAAAAAGCTGCTGGAATTTATTCGTTATTCCAAGAATGTTTAATTTTATAGTTCCACGTTAACTTAAGTGGAATTGTTTCACTTCGGTGCCATTAAGGGACGCTAGAATTAACGGTATTGCTTTCATTTGAGAAAAATTCAGGAGCGGTATATTTTAAGGGTTGATGATGATGAATCGATTCTTGGTAGGTCGGCAATGCACCAGTGGCTCCAACAGTAATGGGGATGTGTCTAAAGCCGAGTTTAGACTTGCAAGAAAAATCGTGCAACATTGCGAGGCCGTAAAGCCAACGGGTTTGTAGTGGTCAATCGAGCGCCGCAATGTAATGCAACTTGCACGATTTTTCTTGCAAGTCTAAACTCGGCTTAAGGGATAGGGAAGGGTTTTTTTTTGTTGTCGGCAAGTATGTGATGTTGAACATGAAACTACCGTGAGACTCACTCATATTAAATGATATTGTAACGGATAACTCACGTCTTAAACCGAGTTTAGCTCGACATTTCCTGTGACATGTGTTCCTGAGAAAAAGGGCTACGAAATAGCCCGAAACATGTCGAGCTAAACTCGGTTTAAGACGTTATCCGTTACAATATCATTTAATATGTGATGTTGATGTAAGTATATATATGTATCGGATACTTGTAATGCTGTTGTTATGGCAGCGCACCTACTGTAGTTTTAAGTAGGTAAGTAGGTACTTAAGTATAATAACATCATCATCCAGAATTACGTCCCACTGCAGGGCACAGCCTCCCCTCAGAATGAGAGGGCTTGGCCATAGTTCCCACGCAGGCCCAGTGCGGTAGTATAAGTATAATATACTTCATATTATTATGAAAGTGAATGAAAGTGTTTAGTTTAATTTTATTTTGTTTTATTTGTATACCTAAACTTAACTACCTAATTTTAGTACTTAAATAGATTTGTCTTATGATGCGAGCTTGAATGAATTGATTATTTTTTTTGTGTCATTAATATAATTTTGCTTGTTGACTTAGAATTGTATGTATTTAATTTGGACATATATTTCATTTAATTGTGATTTTGTAACTTTATATGTATTATTTATAATCAGAAATAAACATAATTTAATGTTTAGTAAGTATATTAGTTAAGTTAGTTTTTAGTTTGGTCGGAGACTGGAAACCAGCGACCTCGCTGAGTCTCATTTCCATTTTACCACACTTAATGTTATCTGTCTGTATATTGTTATTAATATTTTGTAATGGGGTGATCACTTACCATCAGATGAATGGTGGGTGAATGGCAATTCAAAGTCAAAGCCAAAGTACACATACAGCCGTGGTATAGTAGTTTCACCAATGGCCTCTCAGGTTGAGGGTTGTTGGTTCCCACCCGGACTAGAACCTCTTAGATTTTCGGTATTTAAATGCTTACCTTTGAAATTTACCATGAGCTTTAGGCTTTCCACCAGAAATGTGCGAGGATGTATTGCGAAGAATGTGTTGTTCATGAACCAATAGAAACGCTACATTTACCTATCCTCGCTCAGCATATCTCTGGTGGAAACAGATGTGCGGAGCGAGGCGAGGTAAATGAAGCGTTTCTATTGGTAACAATGAAAAACATATTCCTCGCACATCTCTGGTGGAAACGTAGCCTTAGAATAGAATATAATGTTTAATTGTTGTTAAGGTGTTCTTAGGTGGTATGTATTGTGACAATAAAATAACTTATTCTGCTATTTGTACTAAATAATACTAGCATGCAAATATTTGGGTATTATTAAAACATATCTTTGAGAGAATTCTTTCACATTGTAATAACATTTTTGAATAAGGATCTTAATTAGTTCATTTTTAAATCTATTTAGAGGTAGCTCTTTTAAACTTTTAGGGAACTCATATTAAATATCATGACCCGGATAACTCACGTCTTAAATCGAGTTTAGCTCGACATGTTTCGGGCTAATCCGCAGCCCTTCGTCTTCGGAGCAACGCGACTTAGCGGCTGCTGCAACACGCGCACTGCGCGCCGCCGCTGAGCGCCGCTGAGCGGCGGCGCGCAGTGCGCGTGTTGATGAGTGAGTCTCACGGTAGTTTCACGTTTTAGGCAACTTATTTTTAAAAATCTTTATGCACATGCTAAAGCAGTGGTTTGAATATGTTGTCCTAGAAACGTGGTCATAAACCAATCGCTCAAAATGTCGTTGTACCTACTCTTTTTGAATTACAGCTTACGGTGGTTTACGTCTTTTAATAATAATAAAAAACTTACCTAAAGAGAGTGCATTAGAAACCGTAACATCATTAATTCCGTCAGCTTACCTGTAATCAAAGAAACGCTTATTAAAAAACCGCAACAAAGCGACCCAAAGCCCAAAGCTTTGATAATTGATTTCGCCTCTGTGGGTCAGGTTAAAGGGAAATGTATGAAAAAATATGTATCCAGGGTCTCAGTACAAAGCATGTCACATGCAAATGCGAGCGTAGAGCGGACGCTGGCGGGCCTAGAGAGCGAGGCGGCGGGCGGAGTCATAAGCGGGGAGCGGATGAAATCAAAGTTTTGAAATTATGACAATGTCAATAATCAGGTAAATCATTCGCAAATCGAAAGCATTCCTACTCATATTACAAACTAAAAGCGGCAGTTTTTTTTTTTCAATTTCATGAGTCCATGACAACCCAGCGATTGAGATTTTAAAGTTTTTTACTGATTCCGTGGCAATTTTTTGATAAAAATAGCCCATTTATTAACCATACGTTCAGCTATCTACACTTCAATTTGTTAATGTTTGTTAATGATCCTATAAACAAAGAAAGAAAGATTTTTTTGGTTTCATCAGTACCACCACCTAGGGATTTACATAAATTATTAAACAGTCACTTCAGTCAGTCAGTATTATCCAATGTCTACCTAAATAAAAATAGTTTTTTTTTCGAGCAGTCGTTTAAAAATACTCTCGGAACTTAAGTCTGAAAACAAACTCAACTCAAGTCGTAAATAAATCAAGAATTCAATAAAAAAAACTTTTTTAACTCGCTATCACAGACACCACGCCCTGTCCAAGGGTTTCAATGGCGGGGTCCGAATTTAAATTTCAAACGGGCGTATACTGCAAAATGCAAAGTGCCATCGACGCCTATCGGCGCCAACAAATCGGCGGGGCTTAGGACTAAGAGGAACGGTAACGACCACAGAACAGTACTGAGATAGACGGTGCAAATTTATTGCTTCTCTACTACAAACCGTGTACTACAGCTAAGGCTAAACGACACACAAATCTTAAGAAGCAGACCCCGCCTTCTATCACACATCAAATACAGCAAATTAGAGAGAAGCAAGTGTAGTTCAATGATATGGCCTGAAACAATAATTGTATTGTAATTATTGCAAATCTATGTATGTCTGTATATGTGCGTAAACTCATTAAGTACAAATATACCAAACAAAAATACAATTATTATTATTGCTGAGATGTTGACTTATTTTTTGTGCTCGGAGTGAGTTCACAAGGGTTGCATTATTTAAGATATCTTACTGTATTTTGGTTTGGTTTAAATTATAATTTTATGGTTCATTATAGCATAAGGCAATGTCTGTAATGACAATTGTTTTGAATGTTAGAGAAAAGAAATAGAATTGAACCACAATCTCTGTAATAACCTATTTTTTAACCGAGGTTCTATGTTCCAATGTTCGTATTTTTTTATTTTTTTTATGTATGTTCAGGCTGTTTAGCCATATAGGGTCGCGTGCGCGTCGAGAAATCTTATTATTAGTTATTAGTTCCGTGGTTTTCTCAGCCTATTTCCTTGCATAGCCTGGAGCATTATTTTTACTGACGTTGCATAGGAGAAAGAAAAACAATACAATACAATAACTCTTTATTGCACACCAATACAGTAAACAGTACAGAGAACACAGTATATATATAGATAAAAACGTTACACGCACTTACTTTTTTTTCTCTCTTTTGAGTATTTCTGTTTTTTCTCTTTACCGCACGTAATTTTCACTGTCTGCTTATCCTCTATATTATAGCAAAATGTCTTATCTTAACTTTCCCTTCCCTTTTAGGGATAAGCTCGCCTTTGTTCACCTCTCTGTGTGTTCGTATTTTTATTTTTATGTGAAATAAAGAGTTTACATACATACTGAGTCTACTTCGACAGCACGTCTGTGGAAAATTTGAAGTGGTAACGTGTTCTGTATTCTAAGTCCGAGAATCCTCAAGTCGATTTCGAATTTTGTCGAAAATGGCGTAGAAATTCTAAGTTAGAATTTTTATAGCCGTGAAATGGATGCAACTGACAACATTTTAATATAGGGGGGTAAATTGCTTGAGCCACAGTTCCCACGCGGACATAATGCGTATTGGTAACTTCATACACACCAGTGAATTTCCTCTCGTTTGTGTTCAGGTCTCCTCACGACGTTTTCCTTTATCATAAAGTTAATAGTAAATGTCAAATGTAATTTTACACACATCATCATCATCATCATCAGCCGGAAGACGTCCACTGCTGAACACACACTCCCCCTTAGTCACAATCGCAATGAACGACAACTCGCCACCTGCATCCACTGGTTTCCTGCACCGGTGGTCGCCACTCGAGGACTTTTCTCCCCCAACGGTTATCTGTTCTTCGAGCGATTTCACACATAAATTCAGAAAAACTTAATGGATGAGCCCGGGCTCGCACCCAAGACCCTCTGTTTGTGGGGCCAAAGGCCAAACCACTAGGCCACCACGGCTTTTTCCACAGAACAAACCAAGGCCACCAAGGCCACTATTTTACACGGAATTTCGAAAATTACTGTGTACAATAGTAGTAGTATTAGTGTGTGTGTGTGTGTGGGGCAGATATTTGTGTGAATAACACGAATGTTTGTTCTCGGCTCTTGGATGTTTAATATCTATTTAAGTATGTATTTATCTATATAAGTATGTTTATCCGTTGCCTAGTATCCATAGAACAAGCTTTGCTTAGTTTGGGACTAGGTCAATTGGTGTCAAGTGTCCCATGATATTTATTAAATTTATTTATTATTTATTTAATGTTAAAGGTAGGAAGGTAATGATGATGATGATGATGAACGTATTACTAGAGAAATGTCACTGGAATGAATCTTAGGAGGGTCGGGACCCTCTGACGGACTGAGGACAACAATCCGAAACAATTAGGAGACCTTACTAGCTAGGGTTGCCTCAAACTACGCAGCACGTTAACTTTAGTCCATCTCGTTGGTGGACGTCCTACGCTGCGCTTGCCGATCCACGGTCTCCATTCGAGAACTTTTCGGCCCAACGGCCATCTGTTCTCCGTGCTATATGGCCTGCCCATTGCCACTTCAACGAGCTAATCCGCTTGGATATGTCGGTGACCCTTGTTCTTCTACGTATCTTCTCATTTTGATTCGATTCCGTATAGAACCCCGAGTATACTCTCTCCATAGCTCGCTGAGCAGCTTGTTTATGTAAAATGACACAATTTAAGTGTACAGGTGTCAGTTTTGTTAGTGAGCGTGCATAAATATCTGATACGTACGACTCTATTTCTAGGGTCTGTAGGACGCGTCAGATATTTTTGCACGCTCCGCTGTGGCAGATATTATTGCAGGTAAGTAGCACTGGCCGAAGAAATCACTCTTTGCAAGGTTCTAAACTGTGCATCTAATTTAAAAAAAAACCCTTGGAATCTGTGCTACTTAGTGTCACTCTTGGAAACCAAGAGAGTAAAGTTGCCACACCAAAACAAAAATTAAAACCCAACCTACCCAACAGAAAGTTGGTAAACGCCAGACTTTGTCGCTTCAAAGTTCAATAACTCAAAAACGGCTAAAACGATTTTGATGAAACATGTCTAAGAACCATCGCTAGAAAACCTGATTACAATTTAAAAAAAAACGCATTCAAATCGGTCCTCCCGTTTAAGAGCTACGGTGCCACAGACAGACACACGCACATACAGAGACATACAGACACACATAGCGGGCAAACTTATAACATCCCTCTTTTTGCGTCGGGCATTAAAAACATATTTCAAGACAGGCAACCCTGTTCGCACCCGGTTGAGACGAGTGTCGTACAGTTTGATAACTTTGATAAGACTCGGTCGTAGGTAGCGGAGCGTTTTGGGTTAAGCAAACATGTTCAAGTCACAATGTGTATATAAATAAGTATGTAAATGTGTGTAATAATAGCACAGGAATAAATAGGCGAGACTCCTGGATACATTGTGTTGTATTTAAAGCATCCGATGCTTTTGTACGGCCGAGTTCATAAAGTGTGAAGCAACATTTTTGCTCAAAGTTTATGAACCGACTGTATCTAGCTGTTCTGATTTGAGTTTGAATCAAATGTTTTATTTTACTTGATTTACGTGGGTATGGGGAGACCGAGACAGTTGTGGCAGAGGAAAGTACATACAATACATACAATACAATACAAATATCTTATTGCACACCATAAAGAGTACTTATATATTTTTGAGGTAGATACTTATTAACATTTGTACCTAGTGACACGTCGATTTTTTAGAACTTATTACTGGTAGCTCGCAATTCAAGCATCAAACACGTGCTGTTGCGAGCTTACTAGCAGTGAGTCCATCCATCCATCCATCCCAGCCTATATACGTCCCACTGCTGGACACAGGCCTCCTCTCAGAACAAGAGGGCTTGGGCCATAGTTCCCACGCGGGCCCAGTGCGGATTGGGAACTTCACACGCACCATTGAATTGCTTCGTAGGTTTGTGCAGGTTTCCTCACAGCGAGCGGTTTCCTAGCAGTGAGTAAGATCCCAAAAATCGTCGATGTCACAACTCTCCTCTGTCACTCGCAACCCTCCTCGGTGTCCCATACATTTTTATTGACATGGTAGAAGATTGCGTTACAGTTTCCTTCCAGGTTATCTTGTAGAAGTATACAGGACGTCTAAAAGAATAATCGAAAATTACATCAAATTCTACAACAAACGAAACGCTCAAATTAACCCGACTTGTGTGGCTTTTTTACTCTAACTAACCGAATGAAGGTTTGTTTTTGTGCCAAAATGTTCTTTTTTTGCTATAACCGAAGTTTCGATTTTGGCTCTAATTTCGGGCGAAACCCAAACTTGAATGGACACATGTCTAAAAATAAAATAGTTGAATAAAATATCGGTGGTCCGTCCTTTTATGACATATTTATGTAGGTATGAGCCTCTAATTCCTGTGGGTGGTATAAGACAATTATTCCGCTATTCCATTTTTCCTCGAACAAGCACTTCACTGAGCCGGCGCGGACTCGGGCGAGACGAGGGCGAGTTCGGGCGGCTGTGCCGAGCGCACACGAAGCAAACCGAATGCGATCTGAAAGCACAATGTAGTACCTAAACAAGTTTCAAGCCCGACCGAAAGGATCGGCAGTTATTTGGTCGGAAGTAGTAGTCGAAACGGAAACCGAACCTCCGGCCGAAATATAATTATTAAGCCGAAGGCATACAACTCAGCTGGGCAACTGTAGGTACGTGTCACGCATGTAAGTATTTAAAAAGTAAATTCGGCCTAGCCAGCCATATCAGAGCCCAAAATAAGACGTCATCTATACAATACTTTTTAGGGTCTCCGTCATCGAAATCGATCAGGAGAACTATATTAAGCCAACCGAAATTAAAACTTCGGTCAGACACTAACCAATCGACGCCGAAACTCACCAACACCGAATGTACAGTCGGACACTACCTGTCAATACCCTCGAAGGTCACACGTACAAGCCAATTAACTAGCAAATCTGACCCTCGTCAGACGGAGGAAATTACCACTAAACCGCCCTCTTGGCCCTTGATGAAAGGTTTTGTTTAAGACGGGCAACACCTTAGGGCTTGAAGTGACATGTACGTAGTATACAGAAACATGTTATTTAAGTTTTTAACGGCTACGAACCCGAAGGGTTCACACGGAACTCTATTAATATCGCTAACAATAAATAATAAGCCATTTATTTCTGT
>NC_133490.1:3696776-3894925 GCF_025370935.1 Choristoneura fumiferana | reverse complement strand
TTCATGAACCAATAGAAACGCTACATTTACCCATCCTCGTCAGCATATCTCTGGTGGAAACAGCTGTGCGGAGCGAGGCGAGGTAAATTGAAGCGTTTCTATATTGGTAACAATGAAAACATATTCCTCGCACTCCTGGTGGAAAAGTAGCCTTGGAATAGAATATAATGTTTAATTGTTGTTAGGTGTTCTAAGGTGGTATGTATTGTGACAATAAAATAACTTATTCTGCTATTTGTACTAAATAATACTAGCATGCAAATATGGTATATTATTAACAATAATATCTTTGAAAGAATTCTTTCACATTGCAATAACATTTTTGAATAAGGATCTTAATTAATTCATTTTTAAATCTATTTAGAGGTAGCTCTTTTATAACTTTCAGGGAACTCATATTAAATATCATGACCCGGATAACTCACGTCTTAAATCGAGTTTAGCTCGACATGTTTCGGGCTAATCCGCAGCCCTTCGTCTTCGGAGCAACGCGACTTAGCGGCTGCTGCAACACGCCACTGCGCGCCGCCCTGAGCGCCGCTGAGCGGCGCGCGGCGCAGTGCGCGTGTTGATGAGTGAGTCTCACGGTAGTTTCACGTTTTAGGCAACTTATTAAAAATCTTTATGCACATGCTAAAGCAGTGGTTTGAATATGTTGTCCTAGAAACGTGGTCATAAACCAATCGCTCAAGATTTCGTTGTACCTACTCTTTTTGAATTACAGCTTAAGGTGGTTTACGTCTTTAAATAATAATAATAAACTTACCTAAAGAGAGCGCATTAGAAACCGTAACATCATTAATTCCGTCAGCTTACCTGTAATCAAGGAAACGCTTATTAAAAAACCGCAACAAAGCGACCCAAAGCCCAAAGCTTTGATAATTGATTTCGCCTCTGTGGGTCAGGTTAAAGGGAAATGTATGAAAAAATATGTATCCAGGGTCTCAGTACAAAGCATGTCACATGCAAATGCGAGCGTAGAGCGGACGCTGGCGGGCCTAGAGAGCGAGGTGGCGGGCGGAGTCATAAGCGGGGAGCGGGTGAAATTATAAGTTTTTTTAATGTATTGATTGATTGAATATAGGTGAAATTATGACAATGTCAATAATCAGGTAAATCATTCGCAAATCGAAAGCATTCCTACTCATATTACAAACTAAAAGCGGCAGTTTTTTTTTTCAATTTCATGAGTCCATGACAACCCAGCGATTGAGATTTTAAAGTTTTTTACTGATTCCGTGGCAATTTTTTGATAAAAATAGCCATTTATTAACCATACGTTCAGCTATCTACACTTCAATTTGTTAATGTTTGTTAATGATCCTATAAAGAAAGAAAGAAAGATTTATTTGGTTTCATCAGTACCACCACCTAGGGATTTACATAAATTATTAAACAGTCACTTCAGTCAGTCAGTATTATCCAATGTCTACCTAAATAAAAAGTTTCTTTTTTCGAGCAGTCGTGTAAAAATACTCTCGGAACTTAAGTCTGAAAACAAACTCAACTCAAGTCGTAAATAAATCAAGAATTCAATAAAAAAACTTTTTTAACTCGCTATCACAGACACCACGCCCTGTCCAGGGTTTCAATGGCGGGGTCCGAATTTAAATTTCAAACGGCGTATACTGCAAAATGCAAAGTGCCATCGACGCCTATCGGCGCCAACAAATCGGCGGGGCTTAGGACTAAGAGGAACGGTAACGACCACAGAACAGTACTGAGATAGACGGTGCAAATTTATTGCTTCTCTACTACAAACCGTGTACTACAGCTAAGGCTAAACGACTACGACACACAAATCTTAAGAAGCAGACCCCGCCTTCTATCGCACATCAAATACAGCAAATTAGAGAGAAGCAAGTGTAGTTCAATGATATGGCCTGAAACAATAATTGTATTGTAATTATTGCAAATCTATGTACTTATGTCTGTATATGTGTGTAAACTCTCTAAGTACAAATATACCAAACAAAAATACAATTATTATTATTGCTGAGATGTTGACTTATTTTTTGTGCTCGGAGTGAGTTCACAAGGGTTGCATTATTTAAGATATCTTACTGTATTTTGGTTTGGTTTAAATTATAATTTTTGGCTACATTATAGCATAAGGCAATGTCTGTAATGACAATTGTTTGAATGTTAGAGAAAAGAAATAGAATTGAACCACAATCTCTGTAATAACCTATTTTTTAACCGAGGTTCTATGTTCCAATGTTCGTATTTTTTTTTTTTTTTTTATGTATGTTCAGGCTGTTTAGCCATATAGGTGTCGAGTGCGCGTCGAGAATTTCTCTTCATCTTATTATTAGTTCCGTGGTTTTCTCAGCCTATTTCCTTGCATAGCCTGGAGCATTATTTTTTATTGACGTTGCATAGGAGAAAGAAAAACAAAACAATACAATAACTCTTTATTGCACACCAATACAGTAAACAGTACAGAGAACACAAGTATATACATAGAGAAAAACGTTACACGCACATACTTTTTGTTTCTCTCTTTTGAGTATTTCTGTTTTTTCTCTTTACCGCACGTAATTTTCACTGTCTGCTTATCCTCTATATTATAGCAAAATGTCTTATCTTAACTAGGTTAGCTGGAAGAAATCCCTTTTTAGGGATAAGCTCGCCTTTGTTCACCTCTCTGTGTGTTCGTATTTTTATTTTTATGTGAAATAAAGAGTACATACATACTGAGTCTACTTCGACAGCACGTCTGTGGAAAATTTGAAGTGGTAACGTGTTCTGTATTCTAAGTCCGAGAATCCTCAAGTCGATTTCGAATTTTGTCGAAAATGGCGTAGAAATTCTAAGTTAGAATTTTTATAGCCGTGAAATGGATGCAACTGACAACATTTTAATATAGGGGGGTAAATTGCTTGAGCCACAGTTCCCACGCGGACCTAATGCGTATTGGTAACTTCATACACACCAGTGAATTTCCTCTCGTTTGTGTTCAGGTCTCCTCACGACGTTTTCCTTTATCATAAAGTTAATAGTAAATGTCAAATGTAATTTTACACACATCATCATCATCATCATCAGCCGGAAGACGTCCACTGCTGAACACACACTCCCCCTTAGTCACAATCGCAATGAACGACAACTCGCCACCTGCATCCACCGGTTTCCCGCACCGGTGGTCGCCACTCGAGAACTTTTCTCCCCCAACGGTTATCTGTTCTTCGAGCGCAATAAATTCAGAAAAACTTAATGGATGAGCCCGGGCTCGCACCCAAGACCGTCTGTTTGTGGGGCCAAAGGCCAAACCACTAGGCCACCACGGCTTTTTTCCACAGAACAAACCACGGCCACCAAGGCCACTATTTTACACGGAATTTCGAAAATTACTGTGTACAATAGTAGTAGTATTAGTGTGTGTGTGGGGCAGATATTTGTGTGAATAACACGAATGTTTGTTCTCGGCTCTTGGATGTTTAATATCTATTTAAGTATGTATTTATCTATATAAGTATGTTGATCCATTGCCTAGTATCCATAGAACAAGCTTTGCTTAGTTTGGGACTAGGTCAATTGGTGTCAAGTGTCCCATGATATTTATTTATTTATTATTTATTAAATGTTAAAGGTAGGAAGGTAATGATGATGATGATGATGAACGTATTACTAGAGAAATGTCACTGGAATGAATCTTAGGAGGGTCGGGACCCTCTGACGGACTGAGGACAACAATCCGAAACAATTAGGAGACCTTACTAGCTAGGGTTGCCTCAAACTACGCAGCACGTTAACTTTAGTCCATCTCGTTGGTGGACGTCCTACGCTGCGCTTGCCGATCCACGGTCTCCATTCGAGAACTTTTCGGCCCAACGGCCATCTGTTCTCCGTGCTATATGGCCTGCCCATTGCCACTTCAACGAGCTAATCCGCTCGGATATGTCGGTGACCCTTGTTCTTCTACGTATCTTCTCATTTCTGATTCCATTCCGTATAGAACCCCGAGTATGCTCTCTCCATAGCTCGCTGAGCAGCTTGTTTATGTGCAATGACACAATTGAAGTGTTCAGGTGTCAGTTTTGTTAGTAAGCGTGCGTAAATATCTGATACGTACGACTCTATTTCTAGGGTCTGTAGGACGCGTCAGATATTTTTGCACGCTCCGCTGTGGCAGATATTATTGCAGGTAAGTAGCACTGGCCGAAGAAATCACTCTTTGCAAGGTTCTAAACTGTGCATCTAATTTAAAAAAAAACCCTTGGAATCTGTGCTACTTAGTGTCACTCTTGGAAACCAAGAGAGTAAAGTTGCCACACCAAAACAAAAATTAAAACCCAACCTACCCAACAGAAAGTTGGTAAACCCCAGACTTTGTCGCTTCAAAGTTCAATAACTCAAAAACGGCTAAAACGATTTTGATGCAACATGTCTAAGAACCATCGCTAGAAAACCTGATTACAATTTAAAAAAAAACGCATTCAAATCGGTCCTCCCGTTTAAGAGCTACGGTGCCACAGACAGACACACACACATACACAGACATACAGACACACATAGCGGTCAAACTTATAACATCCCTCTTTTTGCTTTCAAGACAGGCAACCCTGTTCGCACCCGGTTGAGACGAGTGTCGTACAGTTTGATAACTTTGATAAGACTCGGTCGTAGGTAGCGGAGCGTTTTGGGTTAAGCAAACATGTTCAAGTCACAATGTGTATAAATAAGTATGTAAATGTGTGTAATAATAGCACAGGAATAAATAGGCGAGACTCCTGGATACCACGTAAATAATATACTTACGATATATTGTGTTGTATTTAAAGCATCCGATGCTTTTGTACGGCCGAGTTCATAAAGTGTGAGCAACATTTTTGCTCACAAGTTTATGAACTCGACTGTATCTAGCTGTTCTGATTTGAGTTTTGAATCAAATGTTTATTTTATTTGATTTACGTGGGTATGGGGAGACCGAGGACAGTTGTGACCGAGGAAAGTACCTAGTGACAACGTCGATTTTTTAGAACTTATTAACTGCTAGCTCGCAATATCAAGCATTAAACACGTGCTGTTGCGAGCTTACTAGCAGTGAGTCCATCCATCCATCCATCCCAGCCTATATACGTCCCACTGCTGGGCACAGGCCTCCTCTCAGAACAAGAGGGCTTGGGCCATAGTTCCCACGCGGGCCCAGTGCGGATTGGGAACTTCACACGCACCATTGAATTGCTTCGTAGGTTTGTGCAGGTTTCCTCACAGCGAGCGGTTTCCTAGCAGTGAGTAAGATCCCAAAAATCGTCGATGTCACAACTCTCCTCTGTCACTCGCAACCCTCCTCGGTGTCCCTTACATTTTTATTGACATGGTAGAAGATTGCGTTACAGTTTCCTTCCAGGTTATCTTGTAGAAGTATACAGGACGTCTAAAAGAATAATCGAAAATTACATCAAATTCTACAACAAACGAAACGCTCAAATTAACCCGACTTGTGTGGCTTTTTACTCTAACTAACCGAATGAAGGTTTGTTTTTGTGCCAAAATGTTCTTTTTTTGCTATAACCGAAGTTTCGATTTTGGCTCTAATTTCGGGCGAAACCCAAACTTGAATGGACACATGTCTAAAAATAAAATTGTTGAATAAAATATCGGTGGTCCGTCCTTTTATGACATATTTATGTAGGTATGAGCCTCTAATTCCTGTGGGTGGTATAAGACAATTATTCCGCTATTCCATTTTTCCTCGAACAAGCACTTCACTGAGCCGGCGCGGACTCGGGCGAGTTCGGGCGGCTGTGCCGAGCGCACACGAAGCAAACCGAATGCGATCTGAAAGCACAATGTAGTACCTAAACAAGTTTCAAGCCCGACCGAAAGGATCGGCAGTTATTTGGTCGGAAGTAGTCGAAACGGAAACCGAACCTCCGGCCGAAATATAATTATTAAGCCGAAGGCATACAACTCAGCTGGGCAACTGTAGGTACGTGTCACGCATGTAAGTATTTAAAAAGTAAATTCGGCCTAGCCAGCCATATCAGAGCCCAAAATAGACGTCATCTATACAATACTTTTTTAGGGTCTCCGTCATCGAAATCGATCAGGAGAACTATATTAAGCCAAAAACCGAAATTAAAACTTCGGTCAGACACTAACCAATCGACGCCGAAACTCACCAAAACCGAATGTACAGTCGGACACTACCTGTCAATACCCTCGAAGGTCACACGTACAAGCCAATTAACTAGCAAATCTGACCCTCGTCAGACGGAGGAAATTACCACTAAACCGCCCTCTTGGCCCTTGATGAAAGGTTTTGTTTAAGACGGGCAACACCTTAAGCTTGAGTGACATGTACGTAGTATACAGAACATGTTATTTAAGTTTTTAGGGCTATGAACCCGAAGGGTTCACACGGAACTCTATTAATATCGCTACAATTATAATAATAAACCATTTATTTCTGTACCCATAGTGTATGTTTTCGGTTACAAAATACGTCTCGATCGCGTTCGCGTTAAAATCTCAATTTGTATGGAAACACGAACATCGCAAACGTTCCGCTGGAGGCGCTGTTCGTGTTTCCATATGTAAATTGAGATTTTAACACGAACGCGATCGAGACGTATTTTGTAACCGAAAACTTACACTAAGGGTACAGAGATCTTATGATGTTATTTACTTTGCTAATCACACAATGTTAACTCAATGTTTTAGACTACCACGGTCGTTAGATACTATTTTTTTTGTTTATTTCTTTTGTTCCGCGTACCTTGAGTTTAGGGAAGCTCGATATTTCGGCACAGTTGCATGCGCCATGACGTATATCATCTTTAGTCGAATAACTTTTAGAAATCGCAATTTGGTTGGCGAATCAATCGCTTGTTGTTTTGTTTTGTCTATTCTTCTTTTTTCTTTTTCTTTTGTTAGGAGTGAGAAGGGTAAAGGAGACTGGCCTATGCCTATTTCTTTTTTATATACTGGCAACCCATTTTGTAATGTTAGTATTTCTTTTTATTTTATTTAAATCATAAATTTAATATTAGGCAAGTATACAAATAAGTATCAATAAATTGTAAGTTTTTTACTTTTTAGGGTTCCGTACGTCAAAAAAAAAACGGAACCCTTATAGGATCACTTTTTGTCCGTCTGTCTGTCTGTCTGTCAAGACTCTTTTTATTGGGAACGCGTAGTTTTATCAAGCTGAAATTTATATCAAATACTGAGGTGGAAGCCGTGGTGGCCTAGTGGTTTGACCTATCGCCTCTCAAACAGAGGGTCGTGGGTTCAAACCCCGGCTCGCACCTCTGAGTTTTTCGAAATTCATGTGCGGAATTACATTTGAAATTTACCACGAGCTTAGCGGTGAAGGAAAACATCGTGAGGAAACCTGCACAAACCTGCGAAGCAATTCAATGGTGCGTGTGAAGTTCCCAATCCGCACTGGCCCGCGTGGGAACTATGGCCCAAGCCCTCTTGTTCTGAGAGGAGGCCTGTGCCCAGCAGTGGGACGTATATAGGCTGGGATGATGATGATGATGACTGAGGTGGACTGTCCCTTGGAGAAATCAAACTTCTAAGCCAACGCAATCAAAAGATACAGCCTTAGCCTTGTGCTACTAGGGTGAACTACCCGGGAACTCGAATCTTGAAATTTGGTGTGAAGGTAGCTATTATAACACAACCAACTAAAAAAGTCTGAAAATCATGTTGTTTTATGTCTGTAAGTAAATATCAATGACCAATATATTCTGTCCCCACACTGCGTACATTTTGCTTAAGAGTAGGGCTCTGCATGCATACACTGCTTAAGTGGCTAAATAAGAAACAAAAAGCTGAGATATGTGGTGCATAGGGGAAATTCGTTTATGGTCTATCAATTTTTAAACTAGTTCCTATCAAATGAATATGTCGCTAAAGTCGAACTTTCAAGTTGACAGACACGTTTATTGGCATTATTGTTTTATGACATGCAAACGATTATCAACTTTAGGGAGGTAGACCACATATTTGGCCGATGGTAACATACAAACATAGCAAGAAAAATAAAAGCTTTTAAAATTATGAATGGATATTAAAATGAACGTGCTGTGCTGCACTTATTTATACTTTAATCTTCAATTATCATAAAAAATATTGATAAATCGAAACACGTCTTTAAAATAAACACGATAATGTAACACCATTTATTCGATTGTCATCCCACGAAAAGCAAAACAACAAGCCGACACCAAGTCCCAAAACACGATCATTTACCCAAAACAAATCGTTAAAATAACAAATAATTAATATTGCAATACAAAAACAAAACAACGCATTCAGTTATTAATGAGAAGAGCTTTGGAACTAAACATCTACTTAATAACAGAACGAGAGAGATTATGGCAATCATGCGAGACGAATAGAGAAGGGTATGTTTCTGTCGGCTTTTGCTAGTAACTGCGTTGGCGCAGAGCGCGTGATTGTGAATGAGATAGTAGTATTTTCACGCGCGTTCGAAAGGGACGGGTGTACGAATGATTCATTGCCTTTTATCTTTTACAAACACTTCGATGCTCACGCGCAGCCGAGTCTGATTAATACTCAGCTGCCTCAATTGGCGGGTCAGTATTTTATGCATGTTTTGATTTCTGGTATAGACGCATAAAAGCACAGATTTGATCATGCGTATGCGTTGGTGTGGTGCGACATTAAACACGATATTGAGGTTTTATGTTGACACGAATTACGAAATAACATACTTATGAAATTAATTATGTATGACAGTTTATTGACTTATCTGTTTTTTGAATCTAGCTAGATGGATTTATTCATTATGTATTTTCAATTTTCATAGATTACGTTGAATATTTTTTGAATGAATTAAGTAATACTTATCAGTAATATTCAATACATTACGCATGTACGATCACAAAGGTGAGTTATTAAGGAAATCATTTTGCCATTTTGAAAAGGCGCCACAGTTGCTTTGGGATCTTAAAATTAATTTTCTACTGACTCATAATTAAAATTACGCCTCAGCCGCTTTTAACCGTGTGACTTTGTGAATCAAGTAAAAACTAATGCAAACTGCCGGCTTTAAGCTTACTTGATTCACAAAGTCATGCCGTCCCGCGGTTAAAAACCGCGGCGGTTTAGCCGCAGTGGCGCAGTGTGGTCTAAGGCCTAAGGTCTCATAATCAGTTGCATAGTATAACAAGTCATTTAAAAACTGTCTTAACCCGTGATCGCGAGTATGAACCTTACCTACATCGAATTTCATAAGCACAACGTGCCAGCAGAATTCTGTTACTGTCTGCCCATGAGTCAAAAGACTGTATCTTTTGAACCGGAAAAGGTAAAAGTTGAATGTGTAAACAATTTGTTGTTACGACGGCCGTATTTAAATTTAATTATTTTCGTGTTTTATGTACAGTAAAGAAAGTGTTTACATACATACAGTCAAGGAAATTAATTTATGTCCCAAGGTGGAGCCTTTTCTTAATCATTTTTGTCACGATTTCTTTAACAGATGTATGGAATGTCAATATGACATCAGTGGCACAAAGGTTCCACCCCGGAAAGTGATTTAATTTACTTGACTGTACATAAGTTCATAATTAAAAAATAAAACATGTTGTTTAAAACAGAATGTATTTAATTAAATTAAAGAGTACCTTAAATATTTCTTTGACAATCATATTATGTAATTGTACACATAGTTACAGAGATGTCACAAATAATTGGACTTATATACTAAAATTTTCTTGTACACAGCAAATCATATTTGATGTCACGTTATATTATAATTAAGCCTTACTTTCAATCACTATCAGAAAGAGGTATTTCAGAATCAACATCTATTTTCGTCCCTGTATTGGCTATTAAATCATCCAGGATTTCATCCACTTTCAAATCTATCTCCAAAGTTTCTTTTTCTAACGCTACAATGTTTTCATCATAAGCCTTCAACTTTTTAGACGATATGCCACTAAATATGTTATCTAAGCTTTTCTCCAAATTCACTTCAGGTGCATTCAGTTTAATCAATTCAAATACATGATGAGCCACGCTCATTTTTTCAGTAGAAAAAGGTAGTTGAAGTAACGTATGTCCGTTGATGTTTAAAATACTTTCAATATCTTTCTTTCCATCTACTTCACTGGTGTAAGTATCAATGAGAGTCAGAAGATCGCATTTTGACATGGTTTCATCATAAGGCACGTGGTTACTGTCAAGCCATTCCATCATCTCCGATTTAATACTGTATAGTGTTGGTTTTTCAGCTTTACGCTTATCGTTCTTTATAACCACAACGCTTCTAGGACGCAGGACCGGAAGAAGTTTGTTCAATAACCATTCTTTTAAAGCCACCGGACTAAACTCATCATCATTGCATTTAGCTACATCCATTTGCTGCAGTGCATGAACTCCACTTTTAGAAACAGCATATGTCAGTTTAATCAAGTCTTTATGACATAAAACTTTGCCTGCATTAACGGCGGCTTTTTTGAGACGGTTATATCTTTTCTCATCATAATATTCACCATTACCTGTAGCTAAAATAGCTTCGTCTACGTAGATTATATCTCTTTTTTCTTTACGATATCGAGTTATATCTCTCAAATAATAGTATCTCTCAAATGTGATTTCAGGCCTTTCAATAATACCAAAACAGCTGTGTTGTTTGATCCATACATACCCAAATTTGGCTAAGTACTTGCGGAACGTCCTAATATCCACATGGCCGGGGATTTTTTCGAAAAGATCATGGTAAAGCACCTTCGTTGAAGGTACAACATTGTTTACTATGTAACAATTCATCAATTGTTCATGTATGTGTTCCCTTTCCACTTCTTTTAAATCCGATAGTTTGAATAAATCTAGTTTCGTAGAATTATTATAGAACGATCTTCTGTCCAAGCCAGTGAAATCACTTACGCGATTGTTGATTTTGATGCCTGTAGTATTTTTTTGATCTTCCTCAGCTTTCTGCAGTATTCGCATGAGAAATCTTGCTGATTCTTTATTTGTCAAACGGTTGACGTAATCTGGATTTATACCTGGATCCGTTTCTTTTGAAGACGTCGGCTGTGGTTCTGGTTCCGCCATTTTGGTTTGCTACCACTTTCACGTAAATTAAACTCAAATTATGAACTTACAACTGAGACCGCCGACGCGCGCTTCGCAACTGAACTAAACCAAACACGAGTGACGTTATTGTGATTGTGAGATAGGGCAATGCTGCTAACGAGGAAGAAAGAGATGGAATTTGAGTCGTATTTCGTGAATGAGCGAGCTGGCAACGCGGCTTGATTGCTGCATGCGCGCGGAACAATAGTGCACGTTTTACAACAAAACGTAATTTAATCTTTTTAAAGTTTGCTTTCAATATAATATACTTACTAGTTAAGTATTTCGCCGTAACAAAATAGTTTTTTGACACAATATTGATATTATTTTCTTCTTTATTATTACTTGATTGATAATTGTGTTTTAACAGCGAGTTAGACTATGAATGCTTATTACAAAAAAATCAAGTACTTAGTACTAAATATATTATTATTAAATATAATCATCTAATATTAATGAACTATAAACAATTACTTTGCTCACCCGCGACCTTACATTATTTTGTATAATATTTTTGCAAAGACCGCTCAATATACACTGTAGTAATTAAGTAGGTAAAAAAGTGTTATTTGATTCATTAATATACCTAGCTAAATGATTAAACTGGATTCTTATATATTAGGTATAATATGAAATAATACTAAACGACATAGCGACAGATAAACCACATACGGTTTTGTTTGTTTACCTGTATATTTTCTTTGTACAATACTTAAATGAAAAAAAAATATCACTAAAAATACTTATTGATATCTAGCCAATTTATTTCCATTTATTTCAAATAAAACACTCGCCCGAACCCTACACAGCACACCTAATCAAACTACAAGCAAACATTAAAAAAACTATTTGCTCATATATATTTCTTTTTTCTACAATAAAGAGTTTGACTAATACTAGAACAATTTGTCTTACAATAACAGTGACAATACGGGCACATTAAATTCGTGAATCGTGCATCGCTGCCGTCGGAGGTCGTCACCCGTTGCCGCGCGGGACGAAGTGCCCCTCCCCCCGCTCGAGTCCCCGCGACCGCGCAGTCGTTTCGATTCGAACGAACGGCCATTTTGTTTCACTGCAGTCCAGCCGAGTGCACGTCACGTAGCGTCCTTGTGGAAAAATATAAGTGATGCGATTGGTGGAAATAGTAAGTAATTCTTCGTTTTGATACCTAATTGGGATGTTTTTTTTTTATGGCCTTGTTTCGTTCAGTTGCTAAGCGGCGGATACCTACTTTTTAACCGACCAAAAAAAGGAGTAGGTTCTCAAATCGACGCGTATATATTTTTATGTATGACAATGACAACTATAATTATGATGACAACGCATAACTTTTTACAAAGTACTCCGATTTTGATAATTATTTTTTTATTGGAAAGGGAATACCTACCTCGAAGTTGGTCCCAAATAAATTAGGAAAAAGTCCTACCTAGTAAGGGTGAAATAAGAATTATAAAATAACAAAAAAAATGTACTTACATAGTTATGGTACTTACCTACTTAGTTTAAGGTTAATTAAAAAAGGTCTATTACATACATATATAAAATTACGCCTCTTTCCCAAAGGGGGTAGGCAGAGATTATTTTTTGCTTTTCAGTTTTTCCGGTGGTTTAATTTTTTTGTTAAAAAGTAGTAGGTAAAAATACCATGTTTTATACCTAGTGCCATCCACGAAGACGCGTGATTTTGTCAAAATTAGACATTAATGACATTGTAATAAGAACCACGGCACGCGTCATTGCGAATTACCTATAGTTACGAGAACGGCAAAGAGGCCGGTAAAACTACGCCTCACCGTGCGCCTTGCGCAAGATTGTATCTAACGTCGCTAAACGAACTTGTTCCGCTACACACACACGCGCATTAGTGAGGCAACGCCACAGAATAGATAATAGTACAGTACAAGGCAAGGCGTAGTTTTAGCTGGCCTCACATTTTTGTTCGCAAAATTCTGTATTTTCTTTTTATTTGGTCCGAGATTACAATTAGTTACACACATAGATATAATTTTTAGGGTTCCGTACGCAAAAGCTGACAAACGGGACCTTATTAATGTCACTATACTGTTCGTCCATCTGTCCGTCACAGGACTGTATCTCAAGGTATACAATAGGTACAGCTGACATTTCATACATAGGTACTTGCCTAACCTTCTCTGTACACAATTTATGTACCTAACCCATTTTGTAAGCAATTAAACCGAGTGGCACTTCGTTCTTACAGATTGAGCTGGCTTTTTAACCACCTAAGCGCATGACGTTTTCACGAAATGCTCGCGTCTTACGTGACATATTTCTATTTTCTATTTCTATTGAGGTCCCGGGGTCGGTTCCCAGCCGGGGCAGATATTTGTATGAATAATACGTACGAATGTTTGTTCTTGGATCTTGAGTCTTGGATGTTTAAAATGTATTTATCTATAATAAGTATGTTTATCCGTTGCCTAGTGTCCATTGTACAAGCTTTGCTTAGTTTGGGACTAGGACAATTGGTGTCAAGTGTCCCATAATATTTATTTATTTGGGTAGCCGGATAGCCACGTGGTTAGAGAACCTAACTACGTAAGTTCCCTGGTTTGATTCCCAGTTGGGGCAGATATTTGTATGAATAATACGAATGTTTGTTCTCGAGCATTCGATTGTCCCATTATATTCTTATTTTTTTTACTTCTGTGACTATACCTATCCAAGTATTTTATTTAGATCATTCGTTTGCTTTGAAGTGGAAACTCTTTATATGGATATTCTTGTTAGTGTCAGGTCAGACCATATAATTGCTAGCTACTAAAACCAGATTTTTAGACTTATGACTACGTAAGACAACAACAATCGATAACTATAGAAATCTCCATTAAGTATAGTGTTTGTTTTTATTCTCAGGGACAGCTGCTATGTGCGAAACCTAAACATGTATTTTTTTGCAGTCATTCAAAAATGGAGTCGATAACTTTAAAAATGTTGGAGTTGGAATTGGAAAATTACAAAAAAATGGACTTGGAGAAGAAAATTGACATAACCGCGAATATATATGAAAGAATGCGAGCAACCACTACCCAGGAGCCTAGTAACGTAGACAGCTGTCCTACAGATAAGGTTTCAAGCCTGACTGGTGTAAACATAGATATCTTAAAGCAAATACGCAAACTTGAAGATGTGTCCAGGAAATTTAAAGACTGGGAAAATGAAGAAGAAGTATCAGCAAGCATGAATATCTTGTATAATAAGATGAAGAAACATTTACAAGACTGTTACACGAATGACCGTAAAATACCAACGAAATCGGGACTCCTTGCTGGCTTCCGCAAAAGATTTTCACCACAATTTTATGCTCTTCTCAATAAGTATTTTACTACAATACAAGTGCCCGGTACTCCACACTCTATAATTGTAGAAAAACCAGAGATAGTATTAAACCGCCAAAAATATTTGCGCAAGAAGATTGAGTTAGTAAGGGACTACAAAGTTTTCGTTTATATTGAGGACATTTGTTTTTATGGAAATCAACGAACTTCTTTTAAGATGGGTAAGCCTAAAACTGCTAATACGAAACGTTTAGTGTTAGCTGCGTCTCCAGAATTAGGTTTTTTGAGTTCGATTTTCTGCTGTCGCACGATTGAGTGCAGTTTGAGTAACTGGTTGGAACAAGTAGTAATACCGATATTGCCACCAGGATGCGTTCTGGTCGTCGAAAACAGCATGTTTGGAGATGTACCTTGTCCACCAAAGAGTCACTCTACTAAAAAGAAAATGGTTGACTGGTTAGCAAAGAAAGACATACCTCATAACCCCAAATCGCACCGAGCAGAGTTATATGCCCTGATAGAGATATACAAAAAGACGTGTAGTAAAATAACGAAATTAGATGAAATTTTACAGCTACACGGCCACGCTGCTCTTTGCAGGGAGGAAGGCGTTGTATTCGAGTATTTTGAGCCCTTTTGGAGAAAACTTAAAGAATTACTAGACATGCGAAAGGGTACAAAAAATATGCCTAAACTCCCTACGTGTAGAAGACAAATACCAGTTATAGCTAAAAAGCTTGCTAGTATGATTGAAAAAGAATATTGGCAGGAATTACAAAAAAAACTCTTTGATATAGAGATGAATACCTATAGAAAAGATAAAGATATGGAAGAAATAATTGATAAGCTGATGGTTTATGCTGCATCTGAACAGTTTGATCCAGGAGAAACAGAATTTGATGATTATTGCGAAGCAATGCGTCAGGAATATATATTTAGCTAGCGACACGGTTTAAGATTATATCTATCTGTTAACCTAATAGATTTGTTGTAGTTGTTTGTATTGACTTACCAAAATTTTGTACAGCTGTTCAGTGTGTTAATTAAATTGTTTTTCAATTTGTGTTTGTTTTTTGAGTATTATGTGGGATCTAAATATCCCACTAGGAATAGACCGCGCCAAAACCAATTTTACTTGTTACATTACAGTACGCTCATCATCATCATCAAAGTACGTTATCACCCGAAAAAAGGTGCTATGTCCTGTGTTAACTATTGGGATTCTATATTAAATGATATTGTAACGGATAACTCACGTCTTAAACCGAGTTTAGCTCGACATGTTTCGGGCTATTTCGTAGCCCTTCTTCTCAGGAGCACGCGACCCGGCGGCTGCCGCGACAGTGCACGCTACGCGCCACCGCTCTGCTCGCGCGACCCATAGCGGCATCGCGGTAGTTTCATGTTCAAAATTGGGATTCTAGTCTTCAGACATAGGCTTTCGGTCAAACATACTTTTAGAATGTTAAACTTTCAGTAAAATAAACATTCGACATTTTAATATTCGTCCTTCCGTTCGCACAGTTACTGTCAAATATATCCTCATAAATTCTAATTGGTTCTTTAGGCTTATCAGAATTTATATTAAATGTTATTATAACGGATAACTCACGTCTTAAACCGAGTTTAGCTCGACATGTTTCGGGCTATTTCGTAGCCCTTCCTCTCAGGAGCACGCGCCACCGCTCTGCTCGCACGACTGTCCGACGAAACTAACACCGGCGGACAACTACCCGCATTTTTATTATCAATGTCTAATGTAGGGTAGCACACCACACTAACAACATCACTCCGTAAAGGCACGTTCACACCTTATCAGAATTGTTTGCTTAGTTCACAAAAGAAAAAACACGTATTCAATATCGAAGAACAAAAGCAAACGTGCGAGTGTTCGTCACTGTTCCAATAGTTGGCATCATTAATCTATCAAACAATAGAAATGACAGCAAGTTGTCGTCAACTGGGCATTAGCGTGTCAAGCACTCGGGCACCTTAATTAGATTTAGGGGTTGTTTCACCACCCATTGATTAGTCTTAACTGACGGTTAAATGTGATGCCGTCTCCGTCTATTCGAATAAAACAAATAGAGACGGCATCACATTTAACCGTCAGTTAACACTAATTAATGGGTGGTGAAACAGCCCCTTAGGACACAAGCTATTCAGTCTTGATTTTTAGTAGGGGTATTATGATGCGTACCCCTTCTTTGTCGGTCAATTCCTCTATGACAGTACAATCAGATATTCAGCGCTTTATTATTAATATTATCCCTACCCCATTATTCTGAAGGCTTATCTCGCAAGTGTATAGATTTTAATTTCTATAAGGGGCCAGGCGTTGTTTATAATTATAGCGATGAGATGTAATCATCTTCGGATCTGAACTTACAACTTCTTGTAGCAATTTGAACCTTGAAACGCAGGAGTTAAGGTTATTTATGAAGAAATGAGATGTTATGCGCAAGAGTTGACTTGGCATCCTTCAACCTTTTTACGTACAGTCAGTAGAATAAAAAATAGATATAATTCATTAACATTCACTTGGATTGTTACAAGAAGCGGTTTTAATTTAATTAAGTAGGAACTTATTATTGAATTATTTAACTACATTTTACCCGCTGCTTCGCACGCATAGATAGGTAAGTAGATCTGACAGTTGAATTGAAATTCTGAGGGCCAACACTGACGGACTGCAGTCCAACTGCAACTTAACCGCAACTTCCGACTGCTCATACATCATTATCGCAGTTATGCAGTTGTGCCGACTGCTATGGAACTGCAGTGACAAATCTACGAACAGTCCGCAGTTGGAAGTTACGTTGCAGTTAAAATGCAGTCCGTCTTTACTGGCCCTTAGGTTTTACTAATTTATGTATATATGTAGGGCTAAAAGACAGGCGAAACATCGCTAGATGGCGTTAGTATCGTGAGGTTTTTTGACGTTACGACGTACGGCCTTGCTTACAATTGGCTATTAAACTAAATGAGCCAATTGCAAACAAGACCGTAACGTCAAAAAAACCTCACGATACTCACGCCATCTAACGAAACTAACGCCATCTAACGGTACTAACGCCATCTAACGATACTAACGCCATCTAACGATATTGCGCTTGCCTTTTAGCCCTCATTGTATGACTATAAACCCATCGGTTGTGATTTCAAAATTTTCTCCCGAGGGAATACTTATCGCAAAGAAAAGTAGCCTACGTGTTATTTCTTACAGACGTCCAGCTATCTTCATTTTTTGTATCCAAATGCGTCTGACTATTTTAGATTGAAGGAATAAGAAACACACACACAAACACAAATTCACAAACACATTCATATTTAATATTAGTAGGATTCAATTTTTTTTTTAGTTCTTAAGTATAATAGGTATGTCTAGATTGCCTACTACAAATTATAAGAAAACTTTCTAAGTAAGTATAAAGAGTCATTGTATTGTATTTTTTTTTTCAATTTCTGTTACGTGTATGGAGTGCTCTCCCTATAAATATTTATTTTGTAATTTAACTACAAACCTAAATAGCGGCTTTGACAAGACATCTGTACTCCAAATTTCATTGATATACATCTTGTAGTTTGCGAGTAAAATGTCTGTGACATGCGGACATGGACGGACAGACAGACAGACTGACTTGACGAAACTATAAGGGATCCGTTTTTGCCATTTTGGCTCCGGAACCCTAAAAATGAGAATTATCAATTGTAAATATTTAAGCAATTAATTCGCGGACCGACCGAATGCGATTTTCTTTAAAACAACAACTGAATAATTTGCGGGGGAGAAGGCCTTCCGGCGACGTTCGCTCACGTCCGGCTGGCAGCGCCGCGTCACAGAATATATAATAGTACTAACGTACAGAATGGCCACGCTCCGCCCCGCACCGGTTCGAGTTACCCCACCCCTCAAGCGCAGATTGCAGGAAAACCGCAGGAAAGCAGTCGGGTGCGCGACGCGATGTATGTCGGCCGCACGGCACTAAGTTCGGCAGCAATAATTTTGCGAAATCGTAACGGTACCCTACCTACTTCCTTTTTCTAAATAAATAGTGATTGCTGAAATTAACGCGATTAATACATGAAATAACTACCTACCGAATGATTCTTTTAAGTTTGTAGACGTATATCTATTGTAATTGAAAATAATAATGCTTAAAATACGCAAACAGACACATTTTAAGTAGGTTTAAATAAATTGAGGATATTCTGGCAGAACCGGATAAGTGCACAATATTTTATTTTTTATACGGTTTTGCTAGATAAATAAAGCAGAAAACATGGAGTATGCCTATGTATGTAACTTAAAAAACATGCACTTAATTTGTTCTGCCAGAATACCCTCGAAATAGGTAAGATTAACGATTAAATTTATTTGCACATATCTAAGCCATACCTACATATGAGTACCTTTAAATGTCATTGGTAGCACTTATAGTACCTACTATACGGTTTTGCAATAGTCAGCTCTGTGCAGCTTACGCACACATTGACGCATGTACAAACGTCGTCGTGCCTATGTAGATTCAAGAACGCGTATTTTGTACGGCGTGGCCGCCCTGTGGCCGCGTGAACCTGTCTAACCTGTTTTCGCGCCTCAAAACTGAACCGAGTAACTCGGCCGAGTACCTACTCGGTTTGAGAAGCTTTTAAACCTAGTATACTCGTACTCGGTACTCGGTTACTAGGTAAAAGTTGTACTCGGCGCATCTCTATTTGCAAGTATAAATAAAAGCTTGTAAAATAAAGTAAAGATTAAATTTTCTGCATATCAATATTATGAGTGCAATGCACGTCACAAAATGCACGAGCTGACATTTTCATATTAGCAAAGCGACAACGTACCAGGAAGGAAGCTAAGGAGATGAGACTTACAGACAGACAAATGTGGAGTTATTTCCTCACAAACATAAAGACGGTGCTCATAAAGATATCACGGGAAAGAAGTTGAGAACAAGTATGTAATGTAACATTTTAGTAAAAAGGTGATTAAAAACTACCTAATCTTTATTTTTATACTTGAGTAGTTTCATGGATAAATGAAATATTATTCTATTTAGTTTAACAGTAAAAACTACTCCCATTTTTTCCCTTGTCAATAAAAAAAAAACTTAAAGGTGAAGCGCGTCAAAGTTCAGGAATGACATTACCATAGTAAAATAGGAGAAGTGTGTAAACTCCGATCCTTTAGGAGACTTCACTGCCTACTCCGGCGCGGACGCTTAGGGTTGTCGAAGTCTATTTTAGATTAATTACCTACCGGCAACTAATTTTAGTACGAAAGTTAACTTAAAATTGTTTTATGTCTGTGTCTAGTCTAGAGAAACAAAATTATTATTATACTAAATATAAAAATATTATTTATAAATTCGCCGAAGTGGTGATGCCGACTGTGTACAGTGTGCATACTACTCATGTTTACCTACACATAATACTATAACTTTATTATGATTGTTTATAGGTAGGTAGGTGGTATCTATTATTTTTCATGTGTCCTTGCACGAAACTATTACACTACACTTATATACTACTAATTTACAACTATACCTAATACAAAAAAATACGTAAGTAAATTACGAGTATGCGATCGTAAAAGGTAATCATCTCGCGAAGCGAGCGCAAGACGAGCGAGCTATCAAAACGTACGGCACCGACGGCAGCGCAGCCTTGCTGGACTACAGAAAACTTAATTAATCCACCTTAAATGATCAGTGTGTGCGTACGTACCGGCGTTAACCGGCGCGCACACATTTAAGTCGCGCGATGTACTTTTGTTTGTAGTGAACTTACTTCTCCTATTTTACTATGACATTGCCCAGTGCTAAATAACGTCGCACGGCGTGACGTCACGCAGAACTTTTAGTTGCTATAATATCTTCATCATTTTTATGATTGACAAGAAAAAAACGTGTCCAATATTTTATGATAATCTAACTGTTTCAGTGTAAAAAAGTAGCACACAGTCATACACACAAGCAATCGCATTTATAATATTAACCAGGATATCTTTGATAAAACTAATTGCTCACTCGAATTCACCACCATATTGGATATTACTATCTCATAACGACATAATTCGTGAGATTTCTCGAAAAATCAGGTAATCCAAGTACCAGGGTAACATAAAATGCAAGGGGAATTTAAAAAATTCGCCCGAACGATTTTAAACTTTATTATAAGCCCGTTAAGGATCCAAGGTTCGCGTGGAAAAATGCACCGAATTCTAGAAGCTTCGATTAGGATTCCATAATCGAGTCATGCCGTCTGCTTCTATGGGTTATTCAAATAAGAAACTTATTACCTGTGCGGGAGCATTGAATTTGCTCTGGGAGTTGAGCCACACGTTTTTAGCCTAGTTCGGAGTAGCAATTGAAAATTACCGTCTTAAATTTGCAATGAGATTTCGACTTTATAGTGTTGAAGATAGAATTGTAATTCGGTTTTTGCGGTCACAAGATGTTATCCCTATGATTTCAATAGGTTCGCTTTTAATTAAAGGTAAGTGCGCACTAGAGGTGCGCTTGGAGGCAAATTAAGGTTTTTTTACCATTGAGGTGTAGGTGGTAGGACTTTGTGCAAGGTCCGCCCGGAATGCTACCACCATCTTGCTCGCTAATCCTGCCGTGAAAGAACAGTGCTTGCACTGTTGTGTTTCGGCGTGGAGAAGACAGCCGGTGAAATTACTGGCACGTGAGGTATCACATCTTAGGCCTCTAGGTTGGCAACGCGTCTGCAATACCTCTGGTGTTGCAGATGTTTATGGGTGGTGGTGATCTCTTACCATCAGGAGACCCACTTGCCCGTATGCCATCCAGTCGAATAAAAAAAAAAGGTATTTAGGCTGCATTTACACCAAAGATGTGTGAGCATGCGTTGCGAGGAACGTAGTTGTTATGAACCAATAGAAACGCTTCATTTATCTATCCTTGCTCTGGCCATAGTGATAGTTAAGTTTGAGTAATGTGTGTGTGTGTGTGTGTGTGGAAGGCGGAGCTCCATGAACACACAATTGTTGGGTAAAAGTAGCTATAGTAAGATCGCGGGTGCCTTTTGAAGTTTGGATTGGAACCCTAAAAAAAACTTGACTGTGACCATAGCCCTAAGACTTCGGTTACATTGTGTATCAGTTCGATTCCTGTTGAACACAAGTTTCAATTACGTATGGTTCCGAGATTGGACAAAGACGGCAGGTTCTTAATTAAGTAAATCTAGAAAGTTCCTTTGTTTCACTTTGTTTATCTTTGTTCTTGAATGTTTTACCTTCACGTTTTCAGTGCATTCGTTGTTTGTAATTATTTAGATTTTTATATGATAAGGAGAAAACGAGTTTTATACTCACAAAGTTTCTCGTTCAAATTTTTTATTTGTTTTATTGGTATATTTACAACAAAAAGAAATACAAAGATAAGTAAAACTAATTTATTAAAAAGGAGCATATTAAGGGGGAAGTTTAAACTTTAAGTACACAAATTATCTTTTGCAAACACATAGTATTCCGTATCATGCTGGTAGATGTCCAGTTCCTCATTCAGGACACCTGTCTCTGCAGCCATTGCTACTATTTTATCAATAACTTCATCTAACAAAATATCTTCTTCATAAACTTTCTTCTCTTCTTTCTTTACACACTCATTCATTTCTTTCCATTGTTCTTCAGTAACACTTTTTATTATATCCATTAATTCTTTACCTTGAAGATTGGCATTTTTCGAAGTTTTCTGAAAAAGTTTCAAAATCGGTGCAGTGAAACAGAGATTCGGAAAACCTCTTTGACGGCGCAACACATCATGCCCATGTCCTTTAAAAAAGTCATTTAGCTTCATGCTTCTTTCTTCCGTAAACTTATTAACCAGTATCATTAATTCAGCTTTATTACTTTGAGGATCACAATGAACTCCACATTCATCAAGCCACTCTTTTATATCTTTTTTAGAACTAAACTCGTTAACTTTAGGAGTTTCTCTTTGTTCCCAATTTAGTTTATCTTCAATGACAATAACACTGTTATTAGGCAATAAAGGTATCACCATATCCATTAACCAGGTTATATAATTGAACGTAGGTTGATACATATGCGTATAAGTGTTTATCAGGGCATTTTCAGTCGCTATTATGATGTACCATTTAGTTGTGTTCATAAATACGGGTTCTAAGTCCAAGATACGACTACCACTACGGGACGAGTAGCATCTTTCCTCTATGTAAACAATAGATCTCCCTTCATCTCTGTATTCCTTTAGTTTGTTAAAGTACCTATGTCTATCGATTACTCTTTTTGGGTCTTCGACAATAATACTTTGCTTTGTTCCTGGAAGTTTTCTCCACACGAAACCGCGTCCTTTTAGGCTTTGTTTGACATAATCATTAGTACGATACATCATTATTTCCTCAAAATCCGACTTCAGACGTAGCATTGTAGGAATAGTTTTCTTCTCGAGGTAATTTTTTATTATCACCTCCCTTATATCTTTGTACGGAATGATATTGTTACAAATTACTCGACCAACATCTTCCAAAAATATTCTTCTCGTGCTTACTCTTTCAATATCAGCTACCATCTTCAGCTCATTGAATACAACATCCTTCAAACCTAACATTTTCGGGGTTACTATAGTTATTGCATCCTTCGTATAATTTAGGATTTTTATAAAGTTTTTTGCCATCTTTATCTTCAATCGGAGATCCTTGAAAAGCGCAGTTTTACAGCCTGTCTCTATGTTATCGATCAAGTAAGCGTCTTTTTGTATCATTATGTTGAATATCTGCACAATGAAAAAAAAAAAGATTATTAAATACCTAAATAACACAAGTACTCGCAATTGAATGGTATAGTAAGTTCCTAATCAGCAATGGGTCTGCATTTGAACTACGGCCCAAGCCCTCTCATTTTGAGAGGAGGCCTATGCCCTGCAGTGGGACGTATATAGGCCGAGATGATGATACCAAAATGGTATAAGCCATTCCTTGAGTAGGTCGGTACTACATCTGTAACCTAATGAAAATCTGTCACAGATTTCGTCGGGATCTCTCCCGAGTCGAGCGTTATAGACATGGAAATTCTTTATTCATTTATTTTAGGAAAACAAACAGCTTGAAATAATGCATAGTATAAAAGACAAAAATATTACAATAGCTAAGTACAAGAGTTCCACTATTACATAGGCGTATATAGAGATATAGAGATATGGTGTTGGGGGCCGGGTGGGCCATACCCACCCCAGTATGGTCTAGTGCCCACCCCAGGATGTTAGGCTGCTGATTCAAAATTCTATAATACAATACAATACAATAGGTACAAATATTCTTTATTGCACATGATAAATCAGTACAAAAAACTTATAATATAAACACTTAGATTCAGGGTAGACAATAGGCGGTCTTATCGCTTAAAAGCGATCTCTTCCAGACACCACGAATTAATACTATATTAAAAAATCACCAAAAAAAAACCCTTAAAAATAACCTAGTGATACGCATAAACTATTAATAAATAACAATGAACATGCTGTGAAACAAAAAAACTGAAAAAACTCAGCAAAATAACTATAAACAAATAAACAATTTAAATAATTTAATTTAATTATTTTCGGATTAAAATACACTTGTACTAATTCTAAATGAATTAATAAAGAGATTTATCGACAGCGGTTCAAGCGGTTCTCTCTTGATCTATATAATATACCTACGTCCCACTTCTGGGCACAGGGTTCCTCTCAGAATTACTTTGTAAAACGAGTGAATAAATTTCGAAATTATTTTTTACAAATTAACCATAATAATAATAATATCATTCATCTCACAGAACAATACACAACACAACAACACGTATTTCAACAATACTTAAGTATTTGGGATGATGATGATGATGATTACAAAGGTATTCTTTCTGTACTTACCTGTGCTTTTAAGGCCGCTGCACACTAGGTGCGTGTGCGTGGCGTGACACGCACACGCACCCGTTGTAATAATATATGAATAAACTGTATAGATAGATGCCAGTACGCACGCCACGAATATGGTCGGGCATCTTTCTATATATAGTTTTATACATTACAACAGTGCGTGTGCGTGTCTTAAGCGCGACGATGTGTATCGATTCTATTTATTCTACAATAACTAAACACTACATTAAACACAGAATTAAAGCAGCCAGCACACACAAATAATCATTAAAAACCACTAACAATGTTAAATCAAAGCGAATCGAATTAAAATCTCACCTTTTTTGGACAAAAAAGTTGTAAAACAACGAAACGCAGGTCCTTCCTGGAACGCCGCTCGGCGGTTACTAAGCTGACCAGCTACCAACTAGCGTAGCGTAGCGCCATATTGAATAATAATGGTGGCGGGGCGCGCGCGGGGGGAGATGATGAGGAAGCGGGGGCACCCGCCGTCTGTGTGTGTTGGGCTTGAAACACACAGAGAGCGGTGGCGGGGCGGTGCGGCGCGGCGCGGAGGCGGTACCGGCTGTTATATTAGAACTAACATGAAAGAGGGCATACAGAATACCGCGCGGGAAATAAACGTGGAGCTAGCTTAGTCTTAGTGCAGTGTGCTGACACGTTACAGGTGCATTGGCCAGAATAAGACTAGTCATCAGCCTATATCTACGTCCCACTTTTGGGCACAGCCATCCTCTTTGAATTAGAGGGCTTGGGCTGTAGTTCCCACGCGGGCCCAGTGCGGATTGGGAACTTCACACACACTATTGAAATAGTTCCCAGGTATGTGCAGGTTCACTCACGATGATTTCCTTCACCGTAATGCTCAAGGAAATTTTAAATATTAAAATCGATAAATAATTCTGGATTCAGAAAAAAATCAGAGGTGCCTCACTGCTTGAAAGGCCATTCAATTGGACTGTTTAATTGAATTACGGCCCAAGCCTTCTCATTCTGAGAGGAGGCCTGTGCCCAGAAGTGAGACGTATATAGGCTGGGATGATAATTCTAATTGCTAACTATTTTTTAACAATCACTATATAAAATAAACATAGATATAGTATGTGAGTGTTATGATAAACAACCCGAGCGACTCCCCCAAAAGCTTTGGAGCGTTATATTCCCGCTTAATAACCCGGTATAACGGAGATTTATACTTCTAATAACTTAAATATATAGCTTCGCTTTTGCTGTGGTAGACTGCCTTTATATAAAACAACTTGTGGCCCCGAATGCGCTTGTGACAAAAAAAAATATTTTGTAAATAGCAATACATAGGTATTTGTGCGATACGTCTTAAAATTGGCTAAGTAAAGTTTTTTAAAGAGGTGCTAATTCTATTTTTTGACAGTCGTCCTCATAAGGATCGAGGCACTGCGAACCAGAATACTACAAGAATAGTTTATCATCATCATCAACAGCCGCGACTTCCACTGCTGAACCTGCCTTCCCCTTAGAACGCTGAATGAACAATAAAAGACAAGTCGTCGCTTGCATCCACCGGTTGCTTGCAACTCTCGCGATGTCGTCAGTCCACCTTGTGCAAGTGCATTGGCAGTGCCTGCCAACGTTTCGTCAGGAGGTGGTTGAGTAGTTTGATTTAATATCTCTGTAAATATTTTTCAGGATTTTTTTATTGTGGCTACCTAAGAAACATTTCCGTATCATTTAGATCGGTCAATATGGGAAAATCTGAAACTATAAGACATAGATATGTTCTTAGGAACCATGTAATCGATTTTAGTAACAAGAAAAACTGCATTCATACATTAAAAAAAAAACTTTTACTCAGTTTGGGAATCGAACCCCAGCGTTTTGAAAAATAAAACATACACAAATACTCGTACGTACTTTCCTATACTGACCGATCTAAATGAGCCACCCTGTACAACGATGTAAAGAGTCTACCGAGTAGACACAACCATTAAAGTTTTATTTCATTCATTCAATTGATTATACAATACAATACAATACAAATATTCTTTATTGATCACCAAAAGCAGTACAGAGACATTACAAAAATAGAAACAAAAAAATAGAAAGAATGGTTCAAACTCTACGTGCAAATTTGTAACTATCTCTGAATGTCCAGTATTATCAGAGCTCCGCTTCTAAGCAAAATGTACGCAGTATAGGGTCATTTTAGATGGTTACTTGACTATGATTTTCAGACTTTTTACCCGACTGCAAAGAGTGGTTGTCTAATTGGTGTTGTGGTGTGGTTGAGTTATACCAAATTTCAGGTTTCTAGGACAACCAGAAGTACCTACCCTATGCGTGTTTTTCGGTTACAGCAATTTGTATGGAAACACCTTTTTAATTGCGTTAACTTAGAAGTTTGACTCTTTCACGGCTTCCGGCTTTGACACGGTCAAGGACTTTAATTTATGAGCCACCATGGAAGCATTTGACAGTAAAAGTCATAGTGACATTGTATTAATTAACAATGAAAATCGTTACGACTTTTCCTCTGAAAAGGTTCCATGGTGGCATAAAACCTACGAGTTCCTGAGGTATTGACAGACGGACAAAAAAGTTAGTTAATTACGGTTTTTTCCTTTTGGGTTACGGAACCCTAAGCATATTCCTTTTTTCGACAGTGGCGTAAAAACAGGTTGTTCCCACTTTGCCTTCCCCATTGTGTCACAAAAAGGTATTACTTCCAGTTCGTGTGTATCCCGTTTCGTCACCGTCGCGCCCGTTCAGCCATTTAAACCTCCAAGTTGTAAGTACGTTACCCTGAGGTGAGGGTAGTTCGTAACAACGTTATGGAGTTTTAGAAATTTGACTTGACTGTTTTGGACGAAGTTTCAGGATAAAAGTACCTCAGGGTAGAGTAGGCTAGGGTTGGCTACCTAATCCTAAATTATATTTTTTTAAATTATAAAATGTAAAAATTGTGAATAAGTATGTACGAGTGTGTGTTTACTGTCACCTGCATTAATATAGATATAGCGCACCGTGCAATAGAAATACAGTCGTATCAGATACGTTATGCACGCATTGTTGCATCAGATATTGGTGCAGATGGCTGTACATTAATACGGATGAGATTTGGTATGTAGATTGCTGGACGTCTGAAATAGTAAATAGGCTAGCTAAAATATGATTGATTTTTTGGAGTCTTTTTGTATTTTTTATTTCAACTCCAAATTTGTTACTTTTACTGGTATCCCGTGAAACCATATCGTAAATACAAACTGAGACATGGATGCACAGAAAAACCAGAAAAAGAGACCAGCACTGGGAATCGAACCCAGGTCCTCAACATTCCGTGCTGAGAAGCTAGCTTAGTAGCGACATCTCTTGTCTGGGTGAGCGGTTAGTTCCGAAAGAATGTGACGTCTGTCGACGCAACATAGATGTCGCTAGAGCTGCTGCTTAAGTAGCATAGTAGAAATAAGCAACCTGATATATGTATGCATGGGAAAAATTCGTGTCTAGATTCCTGTCCAGCAGTGGTGTAGGGGTTATAGCACGCAGCGCAGCACGGAATGCTGAGGACCTGGGTTCGATTCCCAGTGCTGGTCTCTTTTTCTGGTTTTTCTGTGCATCCATGTCTCAGTTTGTATTTACGACATAGCTAAAATATCTCTATATTCCCACGGGATAGAGATAAAAACTCAAATTTTCAACTGTTAGGATAATTATACATTTATTTAAAAAAATCGTTGATTTTGTTGAGCAAGCGTGTTGATAATCTTTCTAATATGTAAAATTCTCGTGTCACAGTGTGACCATGACAACTCCTTCGAAACGGCTTGACCGATTTTTATGATTTTTTTGGTTATATTCGGTAGGTCTGAGAATAGGAGGTGAACTAGTTTTCATACTTCTACGCGGACGGAGTCACGGGCAACAGCTAGTAAGAACTAATAATACTACGTCCTTTTCCAGGTATCAAACTATCAAAAATTTACTACGCTCGATTGAGGACTTAAAGCGTGAAAGCGAAACATGCATACTCATAATCGGTTTATAATAAGTATGTATGATTTAAGGTTTATAATTTCTAAACGTAGGACTGTTTTCTTATCATTACGTTGCTAGGTTCTTATCAGTTATCACGTAGGTTATCTAATCTCTTAACTTTCGTTTTATTTTCTTTACTTTTTCCATTTTCTTCTCTTAACTAGGTCAACTTCCAACTTCTTGTTCCTTATTCTGTGTACCTGTACTTTTATTTTATTTTTTTATGCTATATGGCGTTTACATATACACGTACTCACATTAATATTTAACGTGATAAATGACGTGAGACAACCCTATGAATGGGAGTTTACCAAACAGGGTTGAACAAGAACATGTTGTTTATTGATCCAAAATTCTACTCAATTAATTAATGAGGTTTTAGCTGTTACATTGTTTTACTCAAATTAAGTTCCCCATCCGCACTGGGCCAGCTGGAAACTACGGCGCAAGCCTTCTTATTTAGAGAGGAGGCCTGTGCCCAGCAGTGGGACGTGTAGATGCTGTGATGACGATGATGATGAACCAGTTTTACGCAAAACGACACTTTTTGAGCTTGATAAATGACACAAACGCAGAAAAAACGATCCACCATACTTACTCCTTTGTTCATGATATAACCTAACAAACAAAAAGTTGGAAAACCCCCGACTTCGTCACTTCAAAGTTCAATATCTCAAAAACTGCTTAACCAATTTTGACGAAACATGTCTAAGAACTATCGCTAGAAAACCTGCTTTCAAATAAAAAAACCGCATTCAAATCGGTCCACCCGTTTAAGAGCTACGGTGCCACGGACAGACACATAGTGGTCAAACTTATAACACCCCTCTTTTTGCGTCGGGGGTTAAAAGATATACAGATTTATTTGGTTCCATCTGTACCAACTAACACTAAAACTAAGTTACTTTACGTGGTGACACGTCGGGACTCAGGACACCAAAATGGGCCACCACACAGCATGTGTTGCCAAAAGGTTCTCTGCCGTTTGAGCAAAATATATTTCGCAAATGTTTAATTTCCCAAGTATCAAATTTCTTCGAAACCACATTATTTTCGGAACTTTCATAAAACAAACCTAACCTAACTAACTGTGCTCTATGAAACCATAAGAAAATTTGGTTTCGGAGTAATTCGATACTTGGAAAATGATCCATTTGCCAAATGAAACATTTGGGAATAAAATGTGCGAAACGGCAGTACACGGTTGCCACATGTTATATATGTGATAGTTCATGAAGTAGTAGAAAATTGGGCTTTAGCATGGCACCGTTGCCATCTCGTTTCAAATTAACTCATAATCACATTACGCAAACGCAAACGCAACGCAACTTAATCACGCTAACGCGAACGTCCGAAGACACGTCACATCAGTTACCGGTCCCAGATGGAAGGAACCTTGTTAGCAAATTAGTGTCTAGGGTTACTTGCGGTTCTCGATCGATTCTCGATAATCATTGGATACTCTCCCGTTAGTTTATCGGGTATATAGCGCTAACTAGGGTTAACATGCCAATTTCCCACTGGCAGGCAAGAGCCCCCTCTCAAGGATGAGGGCTAGTGCCATAGTTCCCAAGCGGGCTCAGTACAGATTGGGAACTTCACACTCAGCCAGGGATTTAAATTTTTTTAGTTCTGAATTTCTGACTGAATTACGGACAGATTTTGGTGTTCAATAGTGTGTGTAAAGTTCCCAGTCCGCACTGGGCCCGCGTGGGAACTACGGCCCAAGCCCTCTCATTCTGAGAGGAGGCCTGTGCCCAGCAGCGGGACGTATATAGGCTGGGATGATGATGATGATGACGATTCAGACAAAATTACGGTATGACCAGCTAGCTTCCGTTTATCTCGCATAGCATTTCCGCTCTTGTTTATGAGTTCTGTAGTTATGTCTTTACAGTCTTGTAATTCCTAATTACAAGTACAGGCGTGTAAGACGCACAAACGGGCACTAACGAGCTGCCCAACGGGCATTAGGCTGGCACACCGTCCAATTACACACGACATAACATGATCTTTGATTACATAGAGGTCATGAACTTACAAGTCCTAAGTGACGTCGCGCCTAACAACTTGTTTCCCATCGGGTTGCCAAAATTTTTCTTCTTCTTCTTCTTCTTCTTCAGCGCGTTTTCACCCACCGTTGGGCCTCTCCAGCCTTTCTCCACCCGGATCGACTGTCCGTCTCTCTCTTCCAGACCGGTCCTGCTGTCTCCACTATGTCATCGGACCATCGAGCAGGCGGTCTGCCCACATTTCTTTTCCCTAGCCGGGGTCTCCACTCCAGAACGCGCTTGCTCCACCGTTCGTCGTGTCGTCGGCACACGTGGCCGGCCCAGGCCCATTTCAGCTTCGCTACTCTATGTCCCACATCGACCACTTACGTGCGTTTTCTGATAAGCTCGTTCCGGACTCGATCGCGTAGCGTTATGCCGAGCATGACTCGCTGCATGTTACGCTGCGTCACTTTCAACTTTTTACCAGGCCCTATTTCACAACGCTCACAGGTGCGACTACTTTTATAGAGAACCATTTTGAAAATACGCGTATGTTAACCACGAAATACTACGATTTCAACGCAAACCTGACACGGCGTTAGTCTCATGTCAAGACAAGACATACCTGCCAACAAATCTACAAACAAAATGTCGATTAGGAAAAATATTTTTTGTTTCACAGCGAAATTTTCATTAGATTTAGATACGAATACTAAGTATGGTCACGTTGGTGAAATAGGGCCATATTATTGTGCAAGGTCCGCCCGGATTGCTGCCACCATCTTGCACGCTAATCCTGCCGTGAAGCAGCAGTCCTTGCACTGTTGTGTTTCGGCGTGGGGAGCAAGACAGCCGGTGAAATTACTGGCACTTGAGGTATCCCATCTTAGGCCTCTAGTTTGGCAACGCATCTGCAGTCCCCCTGGTGTTGCAGGTGTCCATGGGCGGTGGTGATTTCTTACCATCAGGAGACCCACTTGCTCGTTTTCCATCCAATCGAATAAAACAAATAGAACTACTTACATACACTAATTTACACACAACTTTGTCTGTACCTATGTTGTAACGGGTCACATAATGGGAAGCAATCACCGCCGGCCATGGACACCAGCAACACAAGGGGTATCACAGGTGCGTTGCCTGTCCTTTGAGAGCTAATAGGGTCGGCATTTTGAATAAGGTATCATGAAAATAAATACCTATGTGTCGCACAATCGTAGAGGTCTTGCACGTGTGGTAGCAAAGCAGTAAGTTAAAAGGTTATAGTATGATATGGCCCTCTAAGAAGTAAAACCTTAATACTCCAAACTCCCTCTCATACTTTTACAAACATGTTTTTGTCTCACTTACTTATTAACAAAACCTCGATAAAACAAAAATGAAAGCAGAAAACGTTTTAAATCAAAAATGATATCGTTTATTTCAAGGTGTAAAGTCTGGCCTAAAGTGTATGAACGTTCAGAACAGGTGATGTCAAAAACGACATGCTCTTTGTCTTTTCAAATCTTCTTACATTGGCGGCCAGTGGAAAGTGTAAAGCGAATAAACAGATTAAAAATTACCATCTGAACAAAATGAACAAAAAGTCTGCGGCTAGGAGGTGTTCAAATCCAAGGCTTCCACATAAAAAGTATGCTTTAGGTAATTGTGATTCCTAAACTAATAAGTGTGATAGTGAGGTTTCAAAAAAATATAAGCTACTAGACTTTACCCCGTGGCATTTTACTAAATTCCCACGGAAATTCCTTCAAATTCATTCAGATAGAAATGTGATTTTCTTGTCGGATTCTTCGCAACAGAGGTTTACCCGAACCGGTGGTAGAAGTTTTTGTCTTTCATAAGTGCTTGTTAAGGCCTAATTTATTTTTTCATGGAGTAAATTTATTTACACACATAATATACAAAAAACAGGACAAAATTGATAAATTTTATAAAAAAAAGTTGTTTGACTTTCACTTTAAACGCTTTTAAATTCAAATTTTATTGGATTTTACGTTGTAAGTACACAGTTTCTGTGACGCTGTGGGCACTCATAGCCCTAGCCCACGCCCACTGCGCCCAGCAGTGGGCCGTTGAAAGCGCCTACCCATAATCTCGGCCCTAGCTGCACAAATACAGCTGCGGACCAAAATTTACAATCACAGATACGGGCGGAATTTTATTTGAATAATTTAAGAGGCATGGAACGCAGTCACGATCTTATCATTTAAATAGCGTATACACCCTCTTACGGGCTGGGATGTGGTAAGCGTAAGGACTTATAATAATACATTGTGCTCCTAGGGCGGTAAAATATCAAGTTGATTAGATGTTTGTGCCACGAGCCGAAGGCCAGATGAAGTGTTAAGTTGTGCTATATATTTATACCACTTTTTTTGAATTGATAGATAACAGGAGCGTGCGTTTTGACGTCAGTATGTAAAAGCTTGTGTATTGTCGAAAACACTGAAGCGTGTACCAGTGTGGAATTTTATGCTGCAACTGTCATGTTGGCATTGCATACAACTGCCAAAGAAACCTTTTTTTTGCTATGAAAAGGTTCTGTACGAGTATATAGGTACATAATAATTAATAACATGGTTTCCTCCGACCAGAAAGTGGGACTTTTTACGTATCTACCCCGAAAAATTAGTCTAGGGCAACTTAAAATACTAATTCGTTTTTAGTGTGCATTTTTGGTTAACATTACATCATTAATTATGATTGTTTTATTTCTGTGCTTGAATATGTCTGATTATATTTATTAAAAGCACAAACATGTCTATTTACGATCTATATGTCTATATGAGTATATTTATTGTTGAAGGTCCAAGATTCATGTATTACTAAATCAGATTCATGTATACAAAGACCCTGGTCTGCAATTTGATTATTATAAACTTAAAAAAAACGATATCAAAAAACCACATCTACACACCTTTCTTCGCACATCCTCGTCCAAATGTTGCCATACCAATAAAAATCCCCACAAAGGCGTTGAAGCAAATGACGGCGTTTAAGCTGGCAACACAGACGGCCAGATCGCAGATACAGGGGGTTTGTTTAATTCAGATATCAGGAAATAATTAAATAATGCTGACAAAAGGGTTCGGTGTTCCGCGTTAATAAGATTAGATAAGGTATTTTATGGAACAGTAAATTTGTTGTTTGTTAGGATAACTTTTTTTACTTACCGTGTTTATGAGTTGGTGTGGTTGAATTATTATGGAGATTTAGAGATGCTTACCTGTAAACAAAAAAGGTGAATGATTAGAATTGTTTTAAAGTCAGTTTTAACAATTAGTTTTACTAAAAAAAAAGCGAAATTTTTATAAGCAGCTTTTCGTTGCGGCTTCATTTGCAAATAATTCTTTCATTGCAATCCCGCGGGAATCCCAGCGTGTCAAATTATCTCTATAAGTATTAAATTTTCATTAATACGATTTCAGTGGTTTAATCGTGAAAAGACAACAGACAGCCAGACCAAGTTACTTTATTATTTTATAATCAATCATACGAAATATTATTTGATGTTATACTGTAATAATTTAATAATATAATAATTCCCTCCAAAATGAACCCTAAAAATAAATCTCAAAGAAACACATTTTTAACAGTCACGCAATGCTCCCGTACCGGTATTACGTTCATACCGGTTTAAAAACCGGTATAAATTGCGTTGTAATCTGTTACCGGCGTTTAAAAATATGTACGCTTGTAGGCCGCTGGACTAATATCCTCGTTTGTCATACAGTGTGAGTAAATTGTATGTTAAGACTGTATGTTGTTTGATGAGAGAAATTAATAAAAATTATGATAAAAAACTGGACAAGTCCAAGTCGGTGTTGTACTGCAACCGAAGGATTCAATACACCGCAACAACAATAACATTATCTATAACCAACGTAGAAAGCTTTAAAAATCTCCAAACACCCTCATTTCAAAGTTCAATATCTCAATAAGTTTTTATTAAAAATTTAATTTTTAATAAAAGCTTCTTTTGTTGACTGTGCATTTTGTTGACTGTAGGTACTTGCATTGTCATCTAAACAACATTTCAACTTATAGGAGTTCCTTCCTGCGGAGGCGATCCTGGCTGGACCACCAGGACGTCACTACCAAATTATTGTATTGTCACTAGATTTACATAAGTATGTCAAATTTCCGACCACTGGAAGTGGATCAAATTCAGCTTCCAAGATTTGACCCAAACAAATAAATAAACAAACAGGGCAAGCTAAATTAAAGCTTCTAAAAACGGTACAACTGATTTTAATGAAACATAACTAATAACTACCGAAAGAACTCGCACATAACTACCGATCTCTTGTTATTGGTTCTATGGAAATTACAGAAAACCTCTCATTTTTTTCCCCTCAGCTCCCTGATCAGACACGTTTAAGCCGCCCGCCATTTGCAAAACATCAGCCATTTTGTCGCACAAATAAATCACTTTATATGGCTGTAAGCGCTTAATGCACCCCAATTACGGATCCTAACACTTAAATTAGTGTCCAGGGTTGATGGGGTCTGAAGGTCAAGTTCACTTGAAGGGATGTAAGAAGAGGTGTTTTTTTTTTCAAAATGTTACGCGGACGGTGAGAGGAAGGTGAATATAAAAGTCCATCCTATTATAAAACCTGGCACGACACGGTAATTATTCTCACTTATTGGTATAAACAAACTCTTGAGCGACTTTGAAAAAATTAAGAAGGACAATTATTATCCAGTTTTATCCAGGAAAATTGCATAATCGTCACGGGATAGCGATAAACTAATTCTATGCGGACGGAGTCGCGGGTAACAGCTAGTAACTGTTTCATAAAAATCTATTCAGCTGTTTTTGAGATATCGAATACTAGCCCGTTACCCGCGACTCTGTCTACGTAGAATTTGTTTGTTGCTATCCCGCGGGAACTATACAATTTTGCGCGATAAAAACTATCGTATGTCCTCCCCCGGGACTCAAATTTTCTTATATACCGAATTACATCTAAATCAGTTCAGCGGTTTAGACGTGATGAGATAACATACAAACTGACTTACAAACTTTCGTATTTACCCCCTGTTTCACCATTGCATTGATTAATTTTATATGAGAGATATCTGTGATGCCGTCTCGTTTGTTTTGTCCGAATAGACGGAGATGGCATCACATTTATCTGTCAAACAAAATTTATCAATGAGTGGTGAAAGAGGAACTTGTAATAGGGTTTTGCCTTTTCGCAGAATTATTGTTTGCCAAATGTTTCATTTGCCAGCTCTCAATTTTCTCCGAAACGAAAAGTCTTTTCTCGGTACGTATTTTCTTATGCTTTTATAGAACATGCTAGTTAAGGTTAGGTTTGTTTTATGAAAATCGTGAGTTGGGAAATGAAACCGTTTGGCAAGTGAAACCCCTTATAATATTAGTGGGAAGTGGGATTGAAATTGTCGGGAGTTCTTCAAATTTCTAAGTTGATGACGAGAGACATGTTTGTTTGACCGTTTCTGTGAAACCCAACTTTACGCAGGTAGGTAATGAAAATAAAAAAATAAAAAAGGAAAAGTTTTTATTGATGCAGAAACAGTACATCATAAAATACAGTGTCAGCGCGGGCCCTAAACTAGGCGCCCTGAAGAGTTGGTATTCCAAACAAAAAACGAATTACAGTGTTCTTAATAGGTACAGAGGTGTTCACAAGAAGCAGAATGAAACCTTCCTAACTACTAACAATGCCACAATATTAAATAAAAAAAAAATAGAATAGGTTGTGTGTGTGTGTGTTTGAGTTTGCGTGCGTGCGTGTTGTCACCTACGTACCTGATGAGAGCCAGTGCTCCGTTTTCAAGTAAGTATGTTAGCGTCTTCAGCCACATCCCCACAGATCTCTTTACTAGGGCAAGCCCCCATTTTTTATGTCCACTAGTGTCTTGCTTACCACATTATAGATGTAAGGGTGTGCGAAAGTGTAATGTTAGTATCGCATTCCCTAACTGCAATGCGGTCGTACCCAATCCCGTGAATGGCGGACGTTAGCTATGCGACAGCATGTCATCTCCTAATGGGTAAGTCAGCTGGCCAAATAGGCAAAAGCATTTTGCTGCCCGTTCCAACTGCGTGAAAGTCATAAGGAATTACGAAGCTGACTTTAGCTTTTTCTAACAGACTAAATAAATAAATATCATGGTACAATTGACACTAATTGACCTAGTCCCAAACTAAGCGAAGCATATTTAAATACATATTAAATATCCAAGACCCGAAAACAAACATTCGTAATTAAATTATTCATACAAATATTTGCCCCGGCCGATGATAGAACCCGGGACCACAAGCGTCGTGGTCAGGTTCTCTACCAACTTGGCTATCCAGTCATCTAAACTAAAATTTTTTTCAACATCAATGTCTATGTATGCAAGCTCTCAAAACGGATGATGTTTTTGTCATCATCATCATCATCATCATGTCAGCCGAAAGACATCCACTGCTGGACATAGGCCTCCTCAAGGCTCTCCACTCAGACCGGTCTTGTGCTTTTCGCATCCACCGCAATCCACCGATCTTAACCAAGCCGTCGCTCCATCTTGTTGGAGGTCTACCGACAGCTCGTCTCCCGGTCCACGGACGCCATTCGAAAACCTTTTGACCCCATCGGCCATCAGTCCTGCGAGTAATGTGCCCCGCCCACTGCCACTTCAGTTTCGCAATTCTTCGGGCTATGTCGGTATTTAGTTCTACTGCGGATATCATCATTTCTGATTCTATCCCGCAGAGAAACCTCCGAGATGTTTTTGTATAGGAATATCATGTAACCACGGGTTCGTCCGCTTAAATATAAAACCGCGGCCTTCCTTTACTTCGAGCCGTACATGAACCCTTCATATATCACTCATTGTGCGAAAGACGACCCCCACATCGACCGTAAAAGCACTTTTCTTTTCAATTTACGACGGCCGGTGTTCTACGAAAAATACCTACGAGGCTCTAATTAATAACCTACTATTATTTACCTGGAGAGTAAGAAGAAAGTTTATAAATGGTAACGTGGGTAATTTACTTAGTAAGGGGAGGTAATTTCGTTGCTTTTTGACAACCGGATAGCACAGTGGTTAGAGTACCTGATTATGAAACTTGACCCGGGTTAGATTCCCGGGCGGGGCAGATATTTGTATGAAAAATACGAATGTTTGTTCTCGAGTCTTGGATGTTTAATGTGTAAGTATATAAGTATAGGTAGTGCCACGAGAGTTGAAATGAATGATTGATTACACAAGCAGCTACATGAAGAACGGATTGCATAAAAGATAAATGAATGAAATGAATGAGTGAATGGCAAAAGCCCGCAGTCACAATGACATGTTCTTGTGTGCGTGACCTCAACTCTGGTGGCACTACCTACAATTAAATTTGAAATGTGTACCTACATTAACTTGGTTGCTTCCCGATGTTCAATGGTGTGTGTGAAGTTCCCAATCCGCACTGGGCCCGTGTGGGAACTACGGCCCAAGCCGTGTGCGAACTACGGCTCTCATAGTGAAAGGACTGTGCCCAACAGTGGGACGTACATAGGCTGAGATGATGTTAGTACCTCGTTTGACATCAGGGATATAACGGATGTGGTTTTATAGGAACCGAAAGCGGAACCAGATGTTTTCAATTCAGTTTATCGGAACCAGAAACGGAATCGGAACCGAAAACGGAACCGGAACCTGAATCGGATGTGTAATACGAAACGGAAGTTCCGACTTAACGGAAACGGAACCGGAGCTCCGTAACATCCATGGTTGACATTACAGTCTTGCTTGCGATTCGCTCATTTAATTATTTAACCAATCGCAAACGTTACGCAAATGTCAAACAAACCGTCACTGTCAAGGCTCGGATACCGGTTAAATTTCCAAACCGTTATCATGTAATTGGCGCAAAACCTTTTCATTTTGGTTTCGTTCGCGAAACCGTTATTTTTAAACCGATTTAAGGGAACAATAAAAACCGGTTTATTCCAGCGCTGGATAAACGTCGCCGCCCGCCGCCGGCCAGCTGTCACTCGTCGAATAAACCGGTTTATTTAGGTTATAGTTAAGTTCTCAAAAACGTTCACGTTCTTATGAAAGTTCGGAGTTAAATCGAAATAAACCGGTATTTACCACTATTTTATAAACCGATTCTGAGCCTTGGTCACTGTCATGTTGTCACGTAAAAATTTTGGCGATCCTGTGGGAACCGAGTTGTTATTGCTACGCCACTCCCGTCACTGGCAGTTACAGATCTGTTTACTCACGAAGGCGCGCCCCTCCACAGCTAATTATCAATGTGCAGTAAACCTCGTACTTGCACGTTGTCTTAGTCTCAGTGTGCGTGACTGACGGTACGCTTGCGACTGAGGACACGGTCGAGCTACGCACACATAGACTTGTCGTACGGATACGTTTAAAACTACAATTATAAAATGCGGAGGGGCGCGCCTTCGTGAGTGAACAGATCTGTACATAAACACAAATAATACAAGTGGGACGTATTTATTACTCAGCAAATGTAAACGAGAATTTTTGCAAAGGAAATTTATTTCCCTCAGTAGGATTTCACGTGTTTCGTTTATTAAAATTAGTGTAGCGTATTTTATAAGGAAATATTTTTATGATACGGTATAATATGTGTGCGAGGAAATCATTTGCTCAAGTAACTGAGCTGGACTTAATGAGTTCGTGAAAACTTGTCAAGTGCGAGTCGATTGGTTCCGTACAACTGCAAAAAGCTGAGATATGTGGTGCATAGGAGAAATTCGCAAAAAAAGGGGTGTTATAAGTTTGACCGCTATGTGTGTCTGTCTGTCTATCTGTGTCTGTCTGTGGCACCGTTGCTCTTAAATGGGTGGACCGATTTGAATGCGGTTTTTTTATTTGAAATCAGGGTTTCTAGCGATGGTACTTAGACATGTTTCATCAAAATCGGTTCAGCCGTTTATGAGTAATTGAACTTTAAATTGACAAAGTCGGGGGTTTTCCAACTTTACGTTGGTTAGGTTATTTTAACCCTATTGTTCATCTTTGACAAACAACTTTCTAATGAAAATTTAATATAAGACGTCATTATAGAAGGCAATTAATATAATGAAACCCTTTATATACGCAGTATCTTTTGTCCGGCAGTTTATTACGGGACAGTCTGTCGCGGAAAGGTGCCGCTGTAGGGACAAGAACCTACGAAGATTAAGATTAAAGATCTCTATACATCATATCGTATCATACCGTGGCCGTAATAGTATAAAGTGTCAGGCAAAATCACGAAAAAAAAACGCGAAAATCACGAAAGTTTAAGACGTTATATTGTATTGTTTTGTATTGTAAAACTCTTTATTGTACATAAAAACACATGAAAATAACAGAACACAGGATAATAAGATGTACAAAGGCGAACTTATCCCTTAAAAGGAGCTAAAATATATTCTTTGCATCGAAAAGTATGAGACTATGGCCACTAGGACGTTTCGTAATTAATGAACTAAACGAATTTCCTTGCTCACCCGCGACCTTACGATAGCTAAGCTTATGCAAAATATGCGTGTTCATGCAGTTCCTCCACCTCCACACTGTAAGAACACACACAAATCACACAAACCCATCTATCACCACCACCACACTACACTGACGCGTTTCGAACTCAACCAGAGCTTAGCCATCGTAAGGTCGCGGGTGAGCAAGGAAATTATTTTAGTTCATTGATATGGACCTCCGCAAAGTAACGCCTGATTCAATAAATTAAGAAATACAATGTTGTACCAAAAGTCTAAAAAAGTTATACCTACTAGGATTATTAATTAAAGATAAAATGCCGTATCCCTCTGACACTTTCAACTATAACTCCTTGATATTAGCGCCCTTTTTAATATCCATTCATGACAAGGCTGTTCTTCAAGGGATGGCATTTCGAGCCATACTTGGATCACCCTGTGTGGGACAGTTAATAAACTAGCGCAGACGCGGGTAGACCGAAAGGTCTTAGTTGTTGGCTTTTTGCTGATATTTAGGTCAAAGTACTTAATTTAGTTTTTGATAGCCGTTTGACTTATAATTCCATCTGTAGTGCAAAAGTAGGAGATACGATTCAAAACTTGTCAAAAATCGATGAAAACCTCGGGTAGCCCCTTAAGTATGTTTATCCGTTGCCTAGTAGGTACCCATAATACAAGCTTTGCTTAATTTGGGACTAGGTCAATTGGTGTCACAGTTGGTTGGAAGTCGGGACTTCCAAACTTTGATGCGCTTCATCTTTTTAATTTTTTGTTTGATTGACAAAAGAAAAAAACTGGCGGACTGGCTAACTGGCGGACTAAATTGAATAATATTTTTTTATCCAGGAAACTAATTCCCCATACATACCTCAATATTACTGGATGAGACACTTTGTTCGCTGTAATCATACAGGGGTCTTTATCGGATGGCATACAATTATTAGTCCTATCGTTGTGTCGCATAACGTCTTTTGTCCTAATAACGTATGGCATACACTTTGTTCCGCATATTTTTTATTATCGTTTGTCCTAAATATTATTTGTCCTATCGTTTGATGTGGCTAAGATTCAACTGTCGAATGATTGATGTGCATAATTGTACTTGCTTCGCTACGGTTCGCTCCCGCCTTAGCCTTCTAACCTAACCTATCCGAGTCAGGGTGCCCCGGAAGGTCTTGCTCGCTCGCTTCGCTCGCTCGCTTCAACATATGGGTTTTAGGAGGTTTTATGTTAGGAATATTATGCTTTAGGTAATTAGATTTTAGAGTTATCAATATTAGGACAAACTTGCTTTACGACTTTAAATGAGTATGCGCAAAAATTATTAGGACAAACGAGTAGTATGCGATTCAACAATATGCCAAACATTTTTAGGACAAAAAACATTATGCGATACGACAGGCACCCATCATACAGGTCTACACTATGCATCAGGTAACACACACTAAAAAAAGCCGCACACAGCCTAACCCGCAGTAGTCCAGTCATTATGAAAATAACATTGCTAGCGTTATGCCGGCGGGGCCGTTACGCGCAACACTTTTCTATCTAGGTCTTTATTAACATTCTTTTTCCCGTCATCGCCTCTTCAGCCAGTAATGAATTATTCAGGACGTGATCCGTGGTTTTTCTGTGACCTCCCAGTTAAGTGCGTTGGTCTAGCGGGCTTGATGCCACTAGTTTGACGCCATAGACAGAATAAGAAAAAAAAACTGGTTAATATATTAAAGTATACCTAAAAATATAAGTATTCATAGAAATTATGGTCAATCCAAAAACGTGTAGGTAGTATAAAAAGTGAGTGAGTGTGCGATATTACATTTGAAATTTACCACGAGCTACGGTAAAGGAAAACATCGTGAGGAAACCTGTACAAACCTGCGAAGCAATTCAGTGGTGTGTGTGAAGTTCCCAATCCGCACTGGGCCCGCGTGGAAACTACGGCCCAAGCCCTCTTCTTCTGGGAGGAGGCCTGTGCCCAGCAGTGGGACATATTAGGCTAGGATGATGGACGAAGTTATCACTGTGTTAGCCCTAAAATGTGAGTATGTAGTAGACGTCTAGTACACAGAATTGATATGGGACTTGAGGCTTTTTTCAAATATTGGATCGTCGACTTATCTATATGGAGACGTTACTACCACACAGAAGCCTTTGCGGGATACTCACATTTATATCATTTGATTTTGCTGATGTGATGCTCAGTGCAATATAAGGTTTAAGTTGTAGTGAAATAAACACGGTTCACGTCTTAAGAGTTTATCTCGGCATGACTCGGGCGTATATACTCGTATAATAATTAACCCGAAATATGTCGAGCAAAACTCGATTTCAGACGTGAGTTATCCCTTATACCGATTTATTTAAATATGTGTCTCACGGTAGTTCCATGTTCAGTTTTAGTTAACAAATCAATTAAAACAAAAGAACCCCGGGCCCGCTGGCAGAACGCACACCAAGCCCGGACTGTTTTTTCTGCGCGAACAGCTCCCCGGAATAGCGCAGATTCGATCCCGGGCCATTCCCGCCGATTTCATTGTTTTGCCATTCATTGGCTGGCACACCTTACAGTTTATAAGATGGCTCACTTAGAGGTATTAACCTCTTCAACACCACAACAAACGAAGTCACGTGCTTTGTACGCCACAGAAAAACCAGCGACAAATCAATTTGATTGTTAATTCCATTGCAGAAGGATTAATTTCGAGTTGATTGTTGGTCATGTTTCATGTATAGATGACTGTGGCGTGTGAGGCATTCCATTGGCTGTCGCAACTGGATGACTCTGGCGGCGAAGAGGTTAATACTGAAGACGTGAGCAGGACGCTACCCCCTCAGTAATTGATAATGGATCGTTTACAATCATATTTGTACAAGCCCACACTTAACAGCAGTGACCATACCATACACGTAGTATTTTTTTTTGTTTTTGAATACTGGTACGATATAGCCTTAACTAGTCGAATTCGGTAGAGTTGATCCTCTTCCTGTCTGTTTACGTTTGACGAATCATCTTTATATATAACTAAGTAACTGTTGTATCGTTTCGAAATTTCGCAATTTTTACTCATTGTCTACTTAATTCGACACCGCTACAATGTGGTTCAAACGTCGAAGTAATTTGTATAATAACACACACTCATTACTAATATGTCGAGTTCTAAGTCACTTCAAATCACAAACGTGGTGTATTAATATACATACTCGTATTTGAGGTTAGGGAATACAGCTAGATATTTATTAGGGTCAAGTTCCAAACGTACCTTTACCAAACAGGACCGTAAAAATAAGGTTAATAAATCCGTTCCGTCATTAGCAATACTTGTCAATTTTAAGTGAGCATTTTCTCTCTCACCAAATACCAAGTGACTGCTCTGTTCTTATCTTCGTCATTTGGATTGGAGTAGTCTAGAATTCCAGATATTCTTATTATACTTTTAAATCCAATTTTTGGCAGCCTCCCCGTCGTTAGTGCGGATTCGATTATTTGACGAGCAATATTTACAATTGGTAACAAGCCCACCTTTGCCAAGCTGTATGCAGGCCTTCGAAGTGCCGTCCCGCTCACGCTCATAGTATTTAAAAGGCGAGTAAGAGGGACGATAAAGCACCAATTTTGAATTTCAAATTTCGAAGTCGACTTTTATTTTAGGCGGTTATTAAACCGTCGCCGCATGCTGCGCGCTGCTGCGGTTTTTAGCTTTGAATGTAGAGTCTTTATTTGTACCTATACATAACTTCACCTAACCATCAAAAAGTTGGAAAACCCCGACTTTGTCACTTCAAAGTTCAATATCTCAAAAACGGCTGAACCTGTTTTGATGAAACATATCTAAGAAACATGGCTAGAAACCATGCTTTCAAAAAAAAACGCATTCAAATGGGTCCACCCGTTTAAGAGCTACGGTGCCACAGCAGACACACAGACAGACAGACAGACACACACATAGCGGTCAAACTTATAAAACCCCTCTTTTTGCGTTAGGGGTTAAAAATACTTCTGCTCAGATGATTAAAGACAAAGAAAAGAATAACCCCCCACGAAATAAATGAAGTGAACACCAAGTTCTAAAAATAATTTTACCCCATCTTTAATATTTCATTTAAATCGTTGAAAACAAATCAATCATTCTTTATTTTTCTCGGCCATGGTTTTATAGAAAAACACCGTTTACCAGGATTTACTTGATTTATGGGGTAGTATTAATTGCTAAATGATCATTATTAATGTTGTTGGTATTTAGATTTATTGCAACAGAAAATAGATATTAATTGCAAAGTTACATTTCCGCAGAAGCTACTGAGAAAAAAATATGAAAATTCCAAAACTTTGACTAGGAACTTATTTTTTTAATTTAATGGAATATGACGTACACAGACAGACATAAAAAAATCAGGATTTTCAGACCTTTCTTTATCTGTTTTGCTATAAAAGCTACCTTCATATGGCATACCGAAATTCAAGTTTCTGAGACAACTGAAAGTACCCTACAGTGTTTTTGATTAAGACAATTTGTTTGGAAACAACTTTTTTAATGACTGTATCTTGTGATTGCGTTGACATAGAAGTTTGTTTTTTTTTTCAGCCTCAAGTTAAAAGTTTTTTTTTTATTTTTTTTTTCAATTTGACGAAAAGTTAATTAGTACCTGGTCTATCAGGTAGTTCATATCAAAGAACTGAGCCGTCTGCCGAAGTTAACGGTGTATAACTGTTGTTTCAAACTAACTACCTACAGTTATCGCACTCGACATAACTCGTCGACACTCATGATATCAGGCCGAAAAGCTCTCGTGCTCACTCTTAATTCCCCCTTTGCCACTCTGGGACTGTTTCAGCGAAAAAAAATGAAATAATGTTAGTAGCAAAATTTTATGGCAACGTTCATAAAATAGGAGTCAAAATTTCAGGAATATCTTTGCGTATTGTAGGAGTGCGCGTTGAATTACTTAACTATACCTTGACACTCACACTCGTAACACGTAACACTCGCTAGAACCCTGTCGCAGGGAGCCTCTGCTGCCCTTAACCTGTCCTCTCCCAGAGGCACAAATTTGTGCCAAATTCCTTTGATCCTGTTATCCTGGAGATGACAGATTAACTAGATATAGTAGTATCTCATTTGACACTCGGGTTGTTAATTTTAACCCGGCCAAGTGGTTGTCGGACTTCCGTACTGAGAGTTCTGTACCATTTTAACCCCCACGCAAAAAGAGGGGTGTTAAATAAATTTGAACCCAATGTCTGTCTGTGGCATCGTTGTTCTCAAATAGAAGGACCGATTTCAACGCATTTTTAAAATGAAAGCGTTTCCCTGCGATGGTTCTTTATGTTTGATAAAAATCGATTCAGGTTCAACTTAGAAAATGATAATGAAATGTTGATGTCGGGGGACATTGTTATCTCATAGTTCAATATCTAAAAAGGGCTGAACCGATTTTGATTTTGAAGGGATACTCGCTTTTACGTAAAAAAACGAACCCCCGTTCTAGAGACACGATACCACCGACAGACATGCAGACAGTGGCGTGAAACTTATAACACCCTTCTTTGTGCGAAGAGGGTTAAAACATATCTTAAGCAAAGCCCGCCGTAAAACAAAAAGGCGAAAACTTCACAAACCGCATAAACTCGCCGAACACGACAACTTTGAAATCAAGGCCAAGTTCTGAAGCCAGCCATTAAACCAGCTAAGTAAATAATTAAACCGCTGAAAACTTCCTAAGTAAATAAATTAAAGTTAAGTGTCGTGAGTTCCCTGTGAGTAGTTTAAGTATTCGCGCAGACCGAATTTAAATAGACAACGTAAGTTTGCATCATCATCGTCACAGCCTACACAGTACACGTCCCACAGCTGGTTGTTGGCAACATCAACAAATAAATAAAGTAATTTATTTGTCAAACATAACCTACATACTGGATCGTAACCGAATGGGATCCGAGGGATGGGCATAGGAGCAGAGGCAGACCCAAGAGGAGATGGCGGGACGACCTGAGCGCTTTTCAGCTCGATTGGCGGAGAAAAGGGGAGGCCTTTGCCCAGCAGTGGGACATAATACAGGATACATAAAAAAAAAATGTCAAACATGAGTTCCTATATACAATTATTTAATTGAATATAGGAACTCATGTTTGACAAATAAATTATCTTTATCTTTATCTTTAAATATTTTGTAATTATGAGTGGCAACACTGTCGCCCTTGTGCTTTATTTCCGACTCTGTTCAATCACGTCGTTCCAAATCATATTTTTTTAATATGTAAAAAAGCCTTTTCCAACGAGTTAAAATCAGTGCCCAACAAACTAAGTCTACACTACGCTGGGCTCCGGAATGAGAGGGTCTCGGCCAATGTTCCTACGCGCGATATGACATTTCACACACACCATCGTATTGCTTAGGTTGGTTCAGGTTTCCTCGCGATGTCTTCCTTTAAGAACTTTCTATTATACAAAGTAAAAAAATATGTTTTAAACACATTTTAAAAAATCTTGCAGATCTAAACCGGGCTTAAGTCTACAACGATAATACGTCTGTGTATTCGTCGTATCAAATTTTCAGTGGCGGGCTGGAGTCCTTATTTCCCTAAAGGATTCATTTTGCGGAGTTCAAAACGGCACTGTTAAATAATGTGAAAATTCAATGTTTGCCGCGCTCTTGTGATAATGGAATTCTAGCTTAGTTTCAGTACATTTGCGGATGCAGTTAGCATTGTATTCGAGTATAACGAAGCTAAAAAGTTTTTGTTGGTAAAATATTTTTTTTACTTTTTTCGCTGACTGTACTTATTGTTGAATTTTGAAAAATCACTAAGACGTCCACTAACGAGATCTACGGATGACCTGGTTAAAGCCGCGAGTTCACGGTGGATGCAGACCGCTGCCGACCGAAGCAACGGGAGGTCTATGGGGGAGGCCTATGTCCAACATTGGACGTCCTACGGCTGAGATGATGATGATGATGACTAAGAGCATCTCTATGATCTCCAAGTAATCATACAGCCTTTATTTTATACTACTCATACTGTCTCCAGACAAGAATAAAGGGCTTGGGCCGTAGTTCCCACGCGGGCCCATTGCGAATTGGGAACTACCAGACCAATTAATTGAAGGTTTTCGTGCAGGCTGTCTCACAATGATTTCCTTCACCGTAAAGCTCGTGGTAAATTTCAAATGTAATTTCGCACATGAATTCCGAAAAACTCAGAGGTGCGAGCCGGGATTTGAACCCACGATCCTCTGCTTGAGAATAGGTCAACACTCGGCACGGCTAGATCTATTCGTCATCCCCGAAAACCCTTCATACAAATTAGATTAGATAGATTAGATTAGATGTACGCAGTGTAGGGTCATATTAGATGGTCGTTGATAGACAGGTTTATATAAAATACTAACATTTTTAGACTTTTTCATCACACTTGCTCGTAAACAGTGTCAAACATGAAGGCTACCTTGATTGCAACCCCTAAATAAAACCCTCGACCTTAATGTGCTTGTCATGAAGCCCGTGGTCGGTAAATGAGTCATTGCGCGTACAAATTTTCTTTTCATGAAGGCCAAGGACGGTAAATGAGTCAGTGCTCGTACTGATACTGCTGCGCATGGTGCAGCAGCAGGACAATGCACACGCGGCTCAGGCACATGCTGAGGGAGGGGAGGGCGGCGCTGCCACGAGCGCAGCCTAAGGTATCGCCAATATTTGGAACAATTATATTTTTCTTTTAGAAATATAAAATTATACTTGCAAATGTGATGAAAAACATTGTATGTCGCACGGGCGGGTACTAGAATTACGAACATCGACTCATTAAAGCCCTCAGTCTTCGACTTCGGGCTTCTAATAGACTCTCGTTCGTAATTCCTTATTTCCGCCCTTAAGACACAATGTACTTATTTTCGACTATCCGTCCGATTCCACATCTAAACCTCAGACTTCGCGCTGAAAATAAAGCTCGCCCTCTACGAGTACGAATTAGAACTTCGTATCTTACCGTCCCGTTGAAGCTTATATTATTTAACACGAGAGTGAGAGGGACGGCACGACACGAACTTCGATTTTCGAAGTAACCCCCTGATATCAGCACTCTATACTTACATAATAACGCGTGCGTGTAGATCCAAAACCGAGGCCGTGTCCAAATGGCCGGCTGGGGTGCACTAACTGTTATAAGAGAACGGGTAGAAGTGCCGGATATATTGCGCGCGCGCTTGAAACATGTGCGATTGGCACACGTGTTCGAAGTTAACTCATTCACTGCCACCGACGCATATATCATCATCATCAGCCCGAAGACGTCCACTGCTGGGCAAAGGCCTCCCCCTTAGAACGCACAATGAACGACAACTTGCCACTTGCATCCACCGGTTTCCCGCTACTCTCACGATGTCGTCAGTCCACCTGGTGGGAGGCTTAGCCAACGCTTCGTCTTCCGGTTCGTGGTCGCCACTCGAGGACTTTTCTCCCCAACGGTACGCATATATGCGTTTCTGGAACTTTCCCCAGTGCCGCTGTCAAAATTATAAATACATTTTGAACGCACATGTGCGTCGGTGGCACCTGTGGTCAGTCAAGTCAAGTCAGGTGGCATTGAATGCGTTAAAGATTCGAACGTGGCGGCCTGCTCACGCTGATAATATTAAATAGGAGTGAGAGGGACGCTTGATACGAGCTTGGAATTTCGGAGTAGACTATGTTCACGCGCTAGCTTCGAGGTATATTTTTGGACCATGATGTTAAGTTTTGGGCATTCCTATGGTAATCTAAATAATGGTTTACCCGTGAAAAAGTTATAAATGTCAACTTGTTGTTATTAAATAATTCTGATAGTCAAAATTTGGTATTTACGAGAGTTCTCTTAATTTTCGTCGAAAATGTTTTTCTCAAATTATTAATTTCCCATCTTTTTCATATTAACGATCGTTTTTTTATAATTTATGTACTTCAGGGTTCTACAGGGTAGTCCTGAAATATATTCTGAATAGTTTAAAGTTTTAGAAAGAAGCACGAGATCCCATTCACGAGGATTTTTTCATTTTGAACATGAAACTACCGTGACGGAGACGGAGCGATGTCGTTAGTGTTGTGTGCTACCCTATAGACACTGACAATAAAAATGATGAGAAAAATGCGGGTAGTTGCTGCGCCGGTGTTAGTTTCGTCGGGCAGTCGCGCGAGCAAAGCGGTGGCGCGTACTGCGCGTGTTGCGGCAGCGTACGCGTACTGCTGTGAAGAAGGGCTACGACTTAGAGTTAAACTAGATTTAAGACGTGAGTTATCCGTTACAATATCGTTTAATAGGATTTTTTCATCTTATATTTTAACGAGGTACACCAAATGATTTACCTACGAAATTAAGCTCACTATTGTTGGGCGCGCGGGGTATCAACAGTTAAGGGTGCGCGGAGCATAACCGAGTAATTTTCGAAGACAACGGACCGTGCCGCACTCTGAAACGCATCGGAGGAGCGTTTAGTCGAGTAGCTTGATGGGCGAGTAGCTTGACTAGTTAGCAGACTTAAACGTACAAACTAGAAGCTTTTATATTGCATTTTTGCACGAAAACACGTGTTGCAAAAGACTTAGGTAGGTGTCGGTCTTATATATGCGATTGCAAAGCAAGTTTAAATGTTATAATTTAAAGATGCCTGTAAGTAGTAGGTAGTAACGCTTGAAACAATCAATTATTTAAAGGCTAAATCCATATCCATATGAATATTAATATTATTAATGCGAAAAGTAACTCTGTCTGTCTGTTGCAACTTTACTCCTAAACCACTGAATCTATTTATATAAATTTTGGTAAAGAGATAATCCTTAGAATAGCATAACAATAAGGAAATTGTTCGCAGACGGAGTCGCGGGCACAAAATTACTTTATTTTACCAGGTAGTGATCAAAAAGTGGTTTGTAAATATTAAAACCGCAATTTAACGAACACACGAACGTTGCAAGTTAAATAAAAGCTTGTAGAACAACGTCAAATACAAACGAGTGCCTCATAAGTGGGCAAGTAGCTCAAGCCGCTTAACAACGAAACTTAATATAGGTCAAGTCGACGGTCAAGTAGTCTAAAGGAGGCATTAAGGCGCAGCTCTAAGAAAGCAATTTGTTTCATGCGAGATAAGTACTGCGGCCTTAATTACCCGTACAAATGTATGGTAACATACAAATGATAGTTTTGTAACGTGCGGTCGTGTGTTGGTTTAATTCGTTTGGCTTGTATTGTTCTCAATAAATAGGACCATGATTATTGTCCAACGCCCTCGAAGCACATAATCACAATCACATTCGGCGTTTCTTTCTGTCAAATCGTATGTGACGATGATATCTCTCGCGACGTATCCGCGCGCGTTCGGCGAACTATTCTAAAAAAACATGGACTCTCAATTCTTATCCAAACCCCTGAATTTAGAAAGCTGAATTTTGAATATGTTCAAAGCTTCCTCCTCTAAGAAATAATTGATTTTTTTCCAAAAACTAACTTAATTATAGAAAACGGTCCAAAATCGACGAGAAATGAAGTATTATCAACGTCAGTGTCGTATTAGAAGTGCGATAGGGCGTTATGACGTATACAAGGAATAGGGAATATTACTGCAATTTTATCCCGTCAGAGTGCAGCACTGGCACATACCATATGTTTATGGTTTATGTTTTTTGAGTATCTTAAATGTCCGTAGGATGCCGTAATATTATATTATTTCAATATTTTTTTTGGAAATATAGCTCTATCACTACTGTCGATGTAAATATCATTTATCTTGTTACTCATAAATAATGTCATGATTAATATACTCTTTGGTCATGATCCGTCATGGCGACAAAATATAAAGAGAACTGACGTTGTCATGGCGGTTTACGCTAGTGTCGCCCCCTGCGCTGAGCTTTGCCCAATATTCCCTATAAGGAAGAATTTTACAAAATGGCCACGGGATAGGATATTCTATTCTGCGAAGCAATTCCAATTCGCAATAGGCCCGCTTGGGAACTAGGTCCCAATAAGACGGCTCATTTTGAGAGGAGGCATAGGCCCAGCCCAGCAGTGGGATGTATATAGGCCGTGATGATGATAATAAATAAATAAATAAATAAATATCATGGGACAATTCACACCAATTGACCTAGTCCCAAAGTAAGCTTAGCAAAGCTTGTGTTATGGGTACTAAGCAACGGATAAATATAATTATATAGATAGATACATACTTAAATACATATTAAACACCCAAGACCCGAGAACAAACATTCGTGTTTTTCATACAAATATCTGCCCCGACACGGGAATCGAACCCGGGCTTCGTAGTCAGGTTCTTTAACCACTAGGCCATCTGGTGATGATGATGGATAAATTGTAGCGGATGAAGAAATTGTATGATTGAGGAAAATTGGTGATAAGACTTAATTTCTAGGGCCGTTAGGACATGTAAGGTATTTTTGCACGCTTCGCCGTGGCAGATGCCGTGAGCAAAAGTGAAAAGACCATTATAAATATACACAACTAGCTTTTGCCCGCGGTTTCACCGTGGAATTCTATTATCGCGCGCTGCTCCCTCGGGAATCGTGCATTCCGGGATAAAAAGTAGCCTATGTAACTCTCTAGCCCAGTGATGGGCAAAGTACGGCCCGCGGGCCAACTCCGGCCCGCGAAGGGATTTAATCCGGCCCTGTAACTTTCTGGCCCCCTATGAAGAAAATTTGCCCACCACTGCTCTAGCCCATAAACTATCTCCATGCCAAAAATCACGTCGATCCCTCGCTCCGTTTCGACGTGAAAGACGAACAAACATACAAACACGCCCTTTCGTTTTTATAATATTAGTATGGATAATAAGCCATGGTAAGCGTAAAGCGTGCTACAAAATAAACAAAATACAACCGCAAAATCAATTCAACTAAAAACCCCATTCAAATTGGTATAACAGCACAAAAGCTTCCCACGGATAGGTACTACAATGCTGAACTAATTTCCATAATTTCTTATACATTTGACAGTTAATTTCTGTTTTTGAGTTCGCTATTTAGTCACCGAGCATTGCGGTCATTATTTCACGGTACGGCAGTTTGCGATGTGAATTTGGACTCTGAGAGTGAAGGTTTGAGTGCAATTGTGGGTATGGAATTAAGGAAAGACAAGGTAATTGGTGTATTTAGGCAGCCATTTTCTCATTATTTGGTGGGAGGGAGGGGGTTCAGAAGATATTATGGTGTAATTACTAACACAGTCAGACTAAATCTTGACTTCTGTCGGATATTGCGATAAGGTGCTAGAACAGGCACACTTTTTGTTCATCAAAGTTTCATGGCACACCAGTAAAAAGTAGCAAAGTGCGAGTCGGACTGGCGCGTAGAGTAGGTGGCCATTCTCTTAAAAGTTGTACCCAAACTTTTTTCTGGGATTTTGATATTTTTATGTTATATCGGCTCGGAATCAGGAGTACTTACTCAGTAGTACTCAGGAGTAGTTTTCAATAAGTGAAAAAAAGTGTCCAAAAATTTTGTATTCCATTCTGTTACCTTTCCCATATACACTTGTATGAGAGTAACGGAACGGAATTTAAAAAAAAATGCAAATTTTGGGACACTTTTTTTCACCTATAAAAATCGATAGTACCTTCTCCTGATTCCAAGTAAGTAGATATAAATTTCAAAATCCCAGAAGAAAGTTTCGGTACAACTTTTAAGAGAATGGCCCTCGTACCTAAAGGGTTCCGTACAGTATACCCATAATATGTATAACATAACAGACAGCGGAGGCTTATTAATAGGGTCTCGATGACACCTTTTGTACGAATCGCATACACTTCGCGGCGATCACGGCGCACCTGAAAATATACAGTTGAAAACCTCTGTGCTTAAACATAAAATGCGGGTACAGACGATGGGAGCTAATACCATTCCTTAACAGTTCGCTTTACGAAAGACTAACCGTTACCCGCGACTTCGCGCGTCCGCGCAAAATTCGGTTATAGATATCCCGCGGGAACTATGCAGTATTCCGGGATAAAAATTATCCTATGTCCTTCTCCGGGATTCAAACTATCTGTATACCGAATTTCATCTAAATCGGTTCAGTGGTATAGACGTGATGAAGTATAGATAGGATAGTGGGATAAAGTAAACCGCTTCTTTGCGGGCCAATGGAACACTTAACTTACTATAGTTATAGACACCAATACTCAATACGCAAAATATTAGAAACAGACTACAATATCAACAAAAAGTTGGAAAACCCCTGACTTTGTCACTTCAAAGTTCAATATCTCAAAAACGGCTGAAATGATTTTGATAAAACATGTCTAAGAACCATCACTAGAAAACCTGCTTTCAAGTAAAAAAACGGTATTCAAATCGGTCCATCCGTTTAAGAGCTACGGTGCCACAGACAGTCAGACAGACACACAGACATACAGACACAAAAAGCGGTCAAACTGATAATACCCCTCTTTTTGTGTTCGGGGGTTAAAAATTACGACGCTATGTGCGTCCAAGTCTTGAAAGACGTCCTTATAAAATCTTGAATGGGTACCCACACGGTGCTGAGTTTAAAGTCGGGACCTATTTAGGGGTGCTACACACGTGCGACTGGTCCATAACTCGGCAATACAGCGGTGTGGCCGAGCGAGACAAATAGAGTTATTTATCTCACTTGCTGTTCCTGTGTGGTGCAAGTATCAAGTGATGGGAGATTTAAATAAATATCGTAAGACATGACACCAATGGACCTAGCCCCGAATTATAAAAAGCTTGTACTAAATATAAATTTGTAAAGGAAATTACTAGATGGCTTAACGTAAATTGCTTTTATAGTGTAAAAGAATTTCTAGAATTTTATAATTGACATTAATTACCATGCACATTATATATATTGTATTTTTATTTAAACACTGACATTAGGTACTATGCACATGATGTAATTTAATTTAATTTGTAATGTACTTATGTAGAACTTTTGCATGTCGTTCACCGACTGAATACTGTACTGCTGTACCTTAACATCCTGTACTATGTTTATAAGTATTCTAGCAAATAAAATAATTCTATTCTATTCTATTCTATTCTATTCTATTCTATTCTATTCTATACTATTGGTATAGTCACCAGTTTCTACCACATTCCTGGTATTATTTTCGTCGGGTAGTCGCGCGAGCAGAACGGTGGCGCGCAGTGCGAGTATTGCAGCAGCCGCCGTGTCGCGTTGCTCCGGGCAGAAGGGCTGCGAGTTAGCCCGAAACATGTCGAGGTAAACGCGATGTAAGATGTGAGTCATCCGGATCTATTTAATTAAATATAACATTGTAAATCTGTTTAAGAATATGTTTATATTATTTCTAAAAATTTATTTTTATATATTTCTCGCTGGATTCTTCTCAACAGAGGTTTTCCGAACCAGTGATAGATTTTTTGACATTTATAAGGTGTTTGTTATAGCCCAAATTGAATAAAGATATTTTGACTTTGAATCCGTGTCACGGGACACGTTCTTCAAAAATGTCTGTTGCAGTTTGACCCAAATTTAAATCGCTCGCAACTTATAACTTGTTAACATAAGCTATTAAAAATAAAATGTGCTATATAAAAGACCAAACCCTCTACTTTTAATGAGGATTTTATATTTCTCCTTACACAGCGTGATGGTTTATTAAGCCGATTGGATTCCATTTTCATATCAATTAAAACGAAATAGGATTTAAAGCTTAAGCTAAAGGAAACGAATAATTTTACTTTGAAAGAATTATCAAGGGATTTTCATTTCGGTGTCATCCTAATAATATTTAAAACGTAAAAAAAATTATGTTTCTTAGGTACTCTTTCACGCAAAAACGGATTTGGATAAAGTTTGGTATGTACCAGTAGTATGTATTGTATTGTATTGTAAACTCTTTATTGTACATAATAACACATGAAATTAACAAAAATAATAATAATAAGAAGTACAAAGGCGAACTTAGCCCTTAAAGGGATCTCTTCCTAATATCAACTAAGAATTTGAATTGTAAGCAGCCGTTACGCTGCCCGAACTTTACCAGCTTTCCTTCGACTGTAATTTAAATTTAACGTAAGCTCAGTGCTGCTGCCGAAGACTCCTTGCACCCCTGCGCTGATCTGAAGGCGAAGTGCGACACCAGAGGTAAGAGTTGACAGTGACTAAGCCCAACGGGTGTTTGATCCAGATGTCCAGCTATCTACATATCAAATTTCATTCAAATCCGTCCAGCCGTTTCAGCGTGAAGAGAGTAACAAACATACCCACTCACTCACAAACTTTCAAAATTATATTACAATTATAATAAATATTAAGTAGGATATAATAATATTGGTAGGATTATTTAGAAAGGCCGGTTATCAATCTAAAACTTGTGTTTTACAAAGCGTTTGACCGTCGCGGTGGCGGAACACGATAAAAAGCGAACAATGACGAATGTGGGTCAGTAGTCTACAGCAGCCGTTTCGAGGGAGCTAAAGGAGAAATAAACAGAAGGACATCTTATAATAAATCAATTTTATCCATACTAATATTATAAGTGCGAAATTGTGTGTTAGTATGTTTGTCCGTATTTCGGGATAAAAAGACGCCTATGTCACTCTCTGGCCCATAAACTATCTCTATGCCAAAAATCACGTCGATCCGTCGCTCCGTTTCGACGTGATTTTTGGCATAGAGGTAGTTTATGGGCCAGAGAGTGACATAGGCTACTTTTTATTACGAAAAAACGCACAGTTTCCAAAGGGAACAGCGCGCGATAATCGAATTCCACGCGGGTGAAGCGGCGGGGAAAAGCTAGTTTAGAAATAAGTAATAAAACTTGGTTCGTGGGTTTAGAACCGAGCTTGCATCTCCTGAATTCTTTTGAGTTACTTTACACAACGTTGCATCAATAGCTACTTTTTCTACGACGTATTTATTAATTAAATAAAATACAATTTAAGAGAAAAAGTAAAAATTGAAATATTTTCATCAACTTTCGAACTGTTTTTCATGGCATTTACTGTTTCAAGAACAATTGGTAGTCACTCATTGTTGGTTGTAGTTTAACAATAAGGATCCAACCCTAAACAATTTTTTTTTATTTTGGATCTAATTTCAGTTTATTTTTTTTATTTTTTATTTGACTGGATGGAAAACGAGCAAGTGGGTCACCTGATGGTACGAGATTACCACCGCCCATAGACACCTGCAACACAAGGGGGATTGCAGATGCGTTGCCAACCTAGAGGCCTAAGATGGGATACTCAAGTGCCAGTAATTTCACCGGCTGTCTTACTCTCCACGCCGAAACACAACAATGCAAGCACTGCTATTTCACGGCAGGATTAGCGAGCAAGATCCTACCACCTGCAGTAGAGACAAAAGCGAATTTAAAGAATAACATGACAGTGCTTTGAATCCTTTTTGCTATACTACGTCCTGCTGTGGTAAAACTATTGATAGCTCTAAGGTTTCGCTTAGGTTGCGCAGACTGTCTATGGTTTCGCTTAGGTTGGGCAGATTGTCTAAGGTTTCGCTTAGGTTGGGCAGACTGTCTAAGGCTTCGCTTAGGTTGGGCAGATTGTCTAAGGTTTCGCTTAGGTTGGGCAGACTGTCTAAGGTTTCGCTTAGGTTGGGCAGATTGTCTAAGGTTTCACTTAGGTTGGGCAGACTGTCTAAGGTTTCGCTTAGGTTGGGCAGATTGTCTAAGGTTTCGCTTAGGTTGGGCAGACTGTCTAAGGCTTCAGCATATTGTAGGAAATAAAGATAATATCAGCGTCGAGCCACCTTTAGTGACCCGACAAGTGCTGAGTGGAATCCTTTTTTGCATTAGTATTTTACTTTTAATTTATCTTTTTTTTTTCATCTTAGCATGAACATGTCTGTACCTAATTCTTACTTATGCGAAATACAGATTTATTATTATTATTATTATTAAAGTCCTTCTAATTAGTGTTTCTGATTCAGTATAGAAGTAGTACAGGAGTATAAATAGTTATTTGTGTCAGAAGGGAGCAAAATGGTGTATATACGGCGAGGGAGTACATTGAATGCAGAATGTAGCGAAGGATTCTATAATAAAAATGATGAAAATAATTTTGCTCCCGAGTCGCTCATACAACTTTTCACACGAGCATTAAGAAACTTGAAAAAAATAAATTCTAAATATTATTAAAGAACAACCAGCATAGAAAATGACCAGCCAGCATAGATGGCTTTCCAATTATCAACTTAAAAAAATGGCATTTGCAATAAAACACTTAGAAAAGCCTTCAACAGAAAAGTTGCACTTTGCTCCCTCTCGTCAGGGAGGAAAAGTTACTTTTCTGAAGGAGAGGTGTGAAAAAACTATTAATAAACTGTCCTACTGGATTTTCTTCGTTAGAATCGTGTCAAAAACACTCGCGGCCGAAGCTAACGGTTTGAAAAAAAAATACCTACATGCTATGTTATACACAAAGCCGCAACATATTTCAGTACTGTATCGATACTCGTATAGGAATGAACGGACTTTATCCAACAGCCATTTTATCGAAAACCACTTTTTCCGTCGACGATTTTGTTTTTCTATTTTATTTTGATACTTTAAGTTAAAAAAATAGGGGTTTAAAAAACCTAGACTAGGTTTGATCTTATGGCCTCTGTACCAGAAGGTCGTTTGAAATATTTGTTTTTCCATGGTTCCAGTGGCCACTTGTGGTCTTTCTCATCAATTCCACTTAATCAAATAGTGATTTCCAAAAGCAAATGCACGAGTTATCTACTACTAAATATGGCTAAATCACCATAGGTATCCCTACAATATTTAAGGAGTTCCCTCGATTTCCCTACAATCCACTCATCAGATCCTGACTTGATGACAATGGGACGTAATTGGAAGTATTCCTATTCAAATAAAAAAATAGGTTCGTAAAAGATGGACTTCTGAGGAGAAACAAAAGTTCAATATCCCAAAAACGGCTGAACCGGTTTTGATGAAATATGTCCTAAGAACCATCGCTAGAAAACCAGATTTCAAATAAAAAAATTGAAGTCAGTTAAAACAGACTTGGTCTACTACTTAGGATAGTTATAATGAACTCTTGGCTAACTAAATATACTAGAACACAAATAAACATTATAATGAGAGGTTATTTGAAATAGCGAACACAAAATATATTTCAGGTAGTAGTGTTTTAAAACAAAACTTTGTACATCAAATGCATCGACTACTGAAATATGAAGTCTGCATTCTTCAAAAATGGCGGAATTGGACGGACGGCATTTTTGAGTGTCAAAGTTAAAATTCGATTTCGATCAAAGGGGACAAAAATGCACTTCTGTGTAGCTTTGTGAAGAGGCAGTGAATTAGGGATTTCAAAAGGCGAATCGTACCGTGTTTCTCGTTTGTATGAGCATCTTTCATTATCATCGTCATCCCGGCCTTTATACGACCCAATGCTGGCCTTCTCTCAGACTGAAAGAGCTTGGGTTCTGAGTTTTTCGAAATTTATGTACGAAATTAAATTTGAAATGTACTCGATCCACGCATAAAGTACGGTATAAATCTTTATTCTACATAAAATACACGAAAACTCATTATGCATATAGTTTGAAATTGTTAATTAAATAACTGAAAACCAGAAAGTAGTTTGCTCAAAATCGAGAGTAGAATCGATTACACTATGTTTTAAATTAGGTCGTGTTTGTGTTTTGAAATCCCTTTTTTAATGTGCCCAGTCTAAAAGTTAAGACTACAACAGGTGCCAATCAAATATTTTAGATTTCAAATCAGATAATTTAATACTGGTCGTTTTGCTGTCAATGTGTGATTTTCTTCTAAAAACGTCAAAACGCAACTGGAAAAAACAAATTATGAATTTTTGTCATCGTTCATCCAATACCTCTCATATTTCGTTTCTAGAATTTTACCGTACAACGGCAAAAACTACTAGACACTGGCAAAATTGTCCTCCGATGGACAGAGCCATATTTTTTTAAAGAAACAACAAATTATGACTGTAGAGTTAGAAATAAAGTGGAATTACTGACTTAGCAAAACACACGAATATCTATCTATGCAATAAAGTAAATTAAAATGAAAAAATATTTTTGGGGTGTCTGAGGTTTTTGGTTATTTAATTAACACCTTGTATGTTTTTCAATAACTAAAAATCTAGCCAAGTGAGAGTCGAAGTTGTGCATTGAGGTTCCTTACAAACTTAAAAGCCTGCGAAAAATAAGTTTGTAGGTAGGTACAACCACAGCGGAGCGTGCAAAAATATCTGACACACCCTTCCTGCCCTAGAAATAGAGTCGTATCAGATATTTAAGCACGCTTCTTGTGTCAGATATTGGTGCTGGTGACTGTACATCATATAATTCAATATCAGATATCAAAGTTTATAATGTAATAAGATCAAAAAAGCAGTATCTTTTAAAACATTTCAAATTTCAAAAAACGCGAGTTAATTATATTGCAATGCAATTATGTACATAATTGTATTTAAAACAGCAAAAAACAGAATTTTTATGATTCATTCCTTTCTAAGTAAAGAAAACGTATAAAGCTCTAGAATAAAGGGTCTCTTAGATGAAAAATGTAATAATCAAGAAGTCTAAGTAAACAAAGTAATAAAGGAGATTCAACGCCAACAAACAATTTATTAATCTTACTTTTAAGTGTAGTACCTCTTTAATATTGAGAGGTTGAAGTGAGGTCCTTTGTGAGTCTGACGAATTAAAAAAACATGGAAACACAAAAGAGATTTTCACAAAATGTCTTCATACTTAACTTTCATAGTGAATCCGCCGCCGCTATCCTTCCAAAAAGATGAATTATAAACAACTAGTGTTTACCCGTGGCTTCGCACACGTAAATCATTAGATCCAGCAGCTGAATTGAAATTTTGGGATTTTTAAAAATTCCCGTGGGAATTCCCGAACATAAATCGTGGTTTTCATTGACGTTACATTAAAAACAATTGTCAAATTTCAGGACTCTAAGCCCAACGGTTGCTATTTCGAGATTTTATCCCTATCCCGTAGGGATATTGGAATAAAAAGTAGCCTACGTTTTATTCCGGATGTTCAGCTATCTACACACCAAATTTCATCCAAATCCGTCCAGCCGTTTCAGCGTGAAGGAGTAACATACTCACTCACAAATTACCTATTGTCAGAACACGCAATCTTACAATAGCAATGTCTATGTAACAAACGTGTGTTCATACAGCTCGTCAATCTCCACACTAGGAACACACATAACGCAGACCCAACTATCACCACCACCGCACTATGCTGACCGAACTCAACCAGAGTTCATCATCTGAGCAACACAACCGGTCGCCATGCTATATATGCATATTTTATGATATACATATTATCTTCATCTGCACTTTTCATCAGGCCAAATAGATGTCAATCACAGGTCAGTGTTATGTAAAAAAATGCATGTTTGTCTCCTTACTATTTGTCGCCTGGTCTTGTACACAAATATTTCTAGTCAACCCATCCACAGGACGTGCGTTGAATTCAACCTAAAGATTTAACCCAAACTAACACGAAAAATTAAGCAAAACATTGCAAAAATAAATTGAATTATGTGTCAATTTGGATTAAATAAAGCTGATCAAATCAACTGATACAAAATCCAAGCTCATTAAAGCCATATTATATCTTCACACCGTTTTCATAATCCTTTCATGTTTGACTTCTTCCATCCCTTTCTATCACCCTGTTACTTCCGCGAGAGCAAATATAAACAAACGCTACTTTATCCCGGCTGTCACTCATTATGAGCAAGAAAGTGTGACAATTTCCTACGGGACCTTAACCCTTTAATTCCTGGGGTAAAGCTTAGATTTTAACAAGATTGAGCTAAGGTAGAAAAAAACACTTGAAGTTATTTTTCATCATCATCTTGGCATGTACGTCGTACTTCTGGATACAGGTCTCCTCCCAGAAGAACTATATTACACATAAGGGCTCAGTGTCGATAGGAAACTTCACATACACCACTGAATTTTTTAGTAGATGAGTGCAGTTTTCCTCAGATGTTTTTCACATGCTCGTGGTAAGTAAATTTCATATGTAATTTCGAATCTCGATCCTCCGCTTGAGAGGACAGTCACTGATACATGTATAATATATACTACACACGAGTAACGTCGCTAATTGACTAAGGCCTGGCTGTAGAGACCTGTGTCAAATGTATTCTTTAATGATTAAAAAGGCGCACTTAAAAGGGTTTTTTTTGTAATTTCCCACGAGATTCGATTAAACTAGCTTGGTTGTTCTTCCACAGGAGCGAAACCGCGAGCTTAACCTAGGCTGTCATAAAATTACAGGTTGTGCGAGGCATTGTTTGAAGTGGATACATTTTTACAATTGAAATAAATTACTTACTTCTTATTTTGAATTATCAACTAAAGCAACAAATTCACACATAAAACATATTCTGCAAGGCAGAGAATGCATCAGCATCCTAAATTTCGGTGGGCGGCGTCCATCATTGAACCGCATAGCCGTGTGTCGGTTTTAGTATACAAAAAATCAAACGTTTTTACCAACACTAGTGCACCTTCTGTGTTACTCTGTGATCAGCTTAACGCCGCCTATTTCTCGGTCGGCGTGCCGTGAAATTCAGATTTCAGTTACGGCCTGTTACCTCTCATAACGGGTTAGTAAAAAAGCTGAATACTAAGTCCCTTTTTGTAGCGAACTTTATTCAGGTGCTTTTAAACGGTGATGCTGGAAAAATATGAAGTGTTCCTTCACCAGAGTGACGTTGTGATCTCTCTGTCTCTCTCTTATGACACCATGACCACAGCTCTGTCATTCCGTACAACAAGCACCAGCCAAGCAACCTTGTAAGTGCCAAGCACCAGATTAAGATTGGTTTTTTGGAATCTTTTTGTATTTTTTTATTTCAATTCCAAATTTTTACTTTTACGGTCATCCCGTAAAACCTAAATTGAAAATACAAACTGAAATATAGATGCACAGAAAAAACGGAAAAATAAGACCATCACTGATGGTCACCATCAGTGGTGTAGCGGTATTGCACGCGGTACGGATTACCGAGGACCTGGGTTCGATTCCCAGTGATGGTCTTATTTTTCTGTTATTTCTGTGCATCTATATTTCAGTTTATATTTTCAATTTAAGCACCAGATGTTCCTGCGCTCCGACCTCGACTCCGGGGTGTGGTGTTCCGTCGTTTTAGGGTAGCGACGAAGACGGCGTTCAAAAATCCCTAATTCGTTTTTAACCCCCGACGCAAAAAGAGGGGTGTTATAAGTTTGACCGCTGTGTGTCTAGCAGGTTTTTTAGCGATGGTTCTGAGCAATGTTTTATCAAAATCGGTTCAGCCGTTTTTGAGATATTGAACTTTGAAGTCACAAAGTCGGGGGTTTTCCAACTTTTTGTTGGTATGGCTAGTTTTGAATGTTTTCTTATGTATTTTTTGTGTATAATTTGAATTTTAAAGTGCATTAGTTTTCTAAGTGTAATGCTGTAATTTTTTATTCATAAATAACGGTGAGGCTTCTGTACTTTACTTATTCTGTGATAGAGCTTCTATGCTCTTATGCTCGCTTGCTAAGCCGTTTCCAGCTGCGCTGAACGAAGATAGGTAAATGAAGCGTTTCTATTGGTTCACGATAAACATATTCCTCGCAACGCATCCTCACACATCTTTGGTGGAAACACAGCCTTAACGTTTTAAATCCCATTGCCAGAATCAATCTACTAAATTGCATAGGATTTGCACGTATAAAAGTATTACAGCGAATTGGTAGAGCAACAGCGAACCAATCAGAGACCGTCCTGAGTGGGCGACTGGGCGCACACTCCACTAATTCAGCACTACACTAATTCGCAAAAAGCAATAGCAATTTAACCTCGCGAAACTATTGGAAGCTTTTCATTGGCAGCTGGCGTAAATCATAGCTGTATCACGCTGGCGCAGTCGGTAGGATGCGTTTTTTTAAACGCTTACTTTTTCTAACCCATTGAAGCCCATCTCTGTCTATCTGTCTTTAGAATTGTACCAAACTCTCAAACATATGGACCGATTTCAATGCAGTTTTTTTACGTTAAAGCAAGTTTATGCTCGTTTTTAGCTATGTTTGATAAAAATCAGTTCAGTCGTTTTTGAGATATTGAGCTTTAAGAAATGACAATGTCGGTGGTTTTTCAGTTTTCTCAAGGTGGTTAAGTTAGTTTAGTGTTAGATTTTATAGACATAGCTAAGAACCACAGCTAAGAAAGTCGCTTACACAAAAAAAGCCGCATTGAATTTGGCCATTTGTTTCGGAGTTACAATGGCACAGACAGACATTGACATCAAATTTATAACCTCTTTAAAAATACAGGAAATTTTCCTATCCTGAGGAAAATATAAAGAAACGTTTATTTGCGTAAATGTGAAACTGTAATCCAATGCGATAATGAATAACAAAAGCTGCGGCGGGCATCTCTATAAGTCAGTAGTGGCAGCAGCGCCCGCAAAAAGGTGTCAACAGCTGATTTATGGGACGCTTTGTTTTGCCGTCGGTACTGTGTAAGTGTAATTAGCTTTCGTTCGTTGTTGGATGGCATGGATTAAAAATACATTTGCTTTTTTACTATTGGTAATTTCTATACGTCCCACAGCTGGGTGAAGGCGTCCTCTCAGGATGAGAGCGCTTGGGCTGTGGTTCCTATGCGGGACCAGTGTGTATTAGGAGCGTCACTGACACATTCGAATTTGAATAGAAATAGAAATATTTACTCGATCTTCGCAAAGTACAGAGAACATAATAAAATTTAAACACTACGAAATTCGAAAACCGAAGTTCGCACCGTACCGGCCCGTTCGCAATTGCTTCGTGTATTTTTTCATAATTGAAACCTTTATGATAACTGTCAACGAAGCAATTTCAGTACTTAGTGTCTTTTTTATTAGAAATGTCATATATGCGATCTGTAGAAAAAAAAAACTGTCATTTTTTATTTCTTTCACATCTATTTTACCCCTCTCTAAGCCTGTGCCCACCAGTGGGTTTATATAGGCCGAGATGAAAGCGTATGGCGGAACCCAATCTAATATGTTCCCTTTTTTCCATCTGGCCAACATAGAGATATTCGACAAAAACATTATTCTCGTCGCATAAAAACCACGGTAACGGTTTTTCGCACGATAAATCCACATCACCTCTGCTTTCTTGCACCCACACCGCATCTTTCAATCCGATACAAATATGAAATACCGACCCTACGGCTGTAAATAAGTAAGTATGCAGAGGGTTCCGTAGGAATTCTGCAGGTGTAAATACCTAATATTATAGAAGATATCGAAAATACAAACTGAGACATGGATGCACAGAAAAACCAGAAAAAGAGACCAGCACTGGGAATCGAACCCAGGTCCTCAGCAGTCCGTGCTGCGTGCTATAACCCCTACACCACTGCTGGACAGGAATCTAGACACGATTTTTTCCTATTCAGTGCTGGTCTCTTTTTCTGGTTTTTCTGTGCATCCATGTCTCAGTTTGTATTTTCGACAATTTTTTCATTGCAAAAACATTGGTTTTGGTTAATCTTAGCAAAAGAAATATACCTACACCTCTCATTACAAGGCGGTTTATGAAACAAGTGGGTTTGTTCGAAATAGGTTCAAAACGAAAATTCCTTATAAGGATCCCTAACTCGTCGATACAGCCAGTGACGTACCCAATATTGTTTCACAAGATAGATAGGAGATAAAATAAAAGTGTAGTCGATTTCCCAGGGGCCCCGCGGCGCGCTACAAATGAATTCGTCTGTACAATTCCGATTTCGGATGTCAGATGGCGTTAGGAACGTTTCGTCTGATTGGTCGAGTGTCGGATGTTTCTGTTGGAGCAGGCTTTTGTTTTGTTAGCTCATTGAAGTGGTAGTAGGTTACATAGCACGGAGGATAGATGGTCGTTGGGGCCGAAAAGTTCTCGAATGTGCGTAGCGTAGGCACCAATGACACAATACAAGCAATAGGCAGTAGTTTGACTCAGCCGTATTCTAGAAATTTATACCTACAGCTGGGCGGAGCGGTAGGGTTGGCGTCTACAAAAAGCAAAACAGACGTGTGTAGATTTTTATTGTATGTGGGTAGTTTTAGAAGTAGGGATAAAACATATGTTAATTTTATGATTATTTATTTATTAATTAAATTATAAGTTGGTAATAGAAAAAAAAATGCGTCTATTGCGGCAAGTTCAAAACGACTTGTAGTTGAATTTTATCACATAAAAAATTCTCATACTTATGAAGAGTTAGTACCGAGGCCACGTTACGGAATCGAAACGGGGGCGAATAAAGCGGGCGGCGCGGCACAGAACTCGACCAGCGACCGGACTGCTCGGCGCGCGGCGTGGCACTGCGTAGTTTTGTCTTGCGAAGATTGGTTAGCGGCCGTGTAAATGACTCTTGGCTGTGTGCGTGCGTCGATTCAGGCGCTCGTACGAAGTCGATCTACTGCCTATTACTTGCATTGTGCCAATGAGGTGGACGGCTGACCTGGTTCAAGACGGGTCACGGAAGATGCAGGCTGCTTCCAACCGAAGCAACTGGAGGTCTATGGATGTCCAACAGTGGACATCTTACGGCTGATGATAATGAGGCTTTTGTTTTGGATGATTCACATAATTATTGTTACAGTTGCAGATTGTTTTCATAAAATGACTTGAAGATTTTTTTCAATTTAATATAATTATTTTCACTTTTGGAGTAAAATTTGGTATTCAAGTAGCTTGATCTCTAGAATGACACCACGCTGCCACGATGACCGCAATCATCATCATCATGTCAGCCAAAAGACGTCCACTCTCCACTGAGACCGGTCTTGTGCTTTCCGTATCCACCGCGATCCCGCGATCTTAACCAGGTCGTCGCGTTGCGAAACTGAAGTGGCAGCGGGCGGGGCACATTGCTCGCAGGACTGATGACCGATGAGGTCAGAAGGTTCTCGAATGGCATCCGCTGACCGGGAGACGAGGTGTCGGTAGGCCTCCAACAAGATGGACCAATTCCTGTGGAAATTTTATAAGATCCCGGTATTCCAATACAATTGCCAGACGTTGGTGCAGGCTAGTGAAGTCGCTGGTCATCATCATCATCATAATCATCATCATCATCAAAGACAAAAGCTAGAATATAATGTGTTGAATTAAAAGACGGGATAAAGGAGGATCTTGAAAACGACATTTCACTACGAAATCTTTATCTAGACTCAAAATGTCGGGTCGTAAATTACTACAAACAAGCGATAAAAATCTTCAAAGCACCCAAGTTTAACTATGTCGCAAAAACATTAAAAGTTTTAATGGATTTAAAGTGTCTACTATATTTGTCATTCTGTTTAGTAAATTATGTTTAAGTGTCTTCTTATTAAAGTAGGTAACTACATATGTCCCAGCGCAAAAAAAAATCAATATTCAGGGTTTTTGCTGATTTTTTGTTGCACAAAAAATATATGTGTTTGTTAAAAAAATACCCATCGCTCATATGCCATTCCGTTACTTTATCAGTATTCTTAACAAAACCTTAATTAATTAATTAAGGTTTTACTTTATTTGACCGCATTATATTGCGTTAGAGGCAAAATTGAAATTCTGTAAAATAAGAAAGTATAAATACTTTTTTTTATTAATTTTTTTAATATAAAATAGGCTTACGTTTGGCCTCAATCTCGCTTGATGGAAGGCGAAATGAGGCCTAAGATGGTACATGTTTGGCTAGAAGGTGTCTGTTCACTTTGACCTTACTAGGTACCTAACGACTTCCAGCTGAATGTAACTAATTATTCTAACTGATATTTATTCTAGTTATGTGAAGCCGCGGCCGCTTCCAACCGAAGGAACTGACGTCTATGGGGAAGGCCTATGTCCAACAGTGGACGTCCTACGGCTATATAATGATAATATTCTGAAGATTTAACATGGTCCTACATCTATGGTACGGAGTGTCCACCAACACTGTAACAATCGACCCACTTCGATACCGAAACCTTTTCACAAAAAACCTTGTTTATATTTTAATAACCATAACTCTCGGTTAAAATTAAGCCGCATTGTCGGGGGACCTCATATAATGGCCTAACAATCTCTTCCCGTTGGCAATTTCATGGGCCAGTGGTCGTGAATTAACTTGCCGCGCGGCTATAATTATATTTTGATGACTATGTTAGCTCGTTTGATTAGAGGATTGTTTGAAATAAAAGTTGATAGGTGCAGTCGTTTAAAAAAGCCGTGGTGGCATAGTGGTTTGACCTATCCCCTCTCAAGCTGAGGGTCGTGGGTTCAAACCCCGGCTCGCACCTCTGAGTTTTTCGAAATTCATGTGCGGAATTACATTTGAAATTTACCACGAGCTTTGCGGTGAAGGAAAACATCGTGAGGAAACCTGCACAAACCTGCGAAGCAATTCAATGGTGTGTGTGAAGTTCCCAATCCGCACTGGGCCCGCGTGGGAACTACGGCCCAAGCCCTCTCATTCTGAGAGGAGGCCTGTGCCCCAGCAGTGGGACGTATATAGGCTGGGATGAGGTGCAGTCGTTTGAACGTACAGTCGAACAAATTGAATCAAGACCCAGGCTGGAGCCTTTTAATAATCAATTTCACTATGGTTTCCTTGACACTGTTAAATTAGCTTTTTAGACCCTAATCTTTTACATACTTATAGTATACTGATCTTCTACCAATAACATTGAAAAACTTCATTGTAATATACACTGTAACTCTTAAAACCTAGGATCCTGATACGACTACAGTAGCGGCGTTCGGGTCGGGCGCGGTGGCCTATACCTTCTAGAAAATTCCCGAAAGTTGGGGGCGCCGTGGAAATCTCGCCCAGGGCGCTGGAAGTGCTAAAACCGGCACTAAGTGTCCACTAGAGGTTTTTCCGAACCGGTGGTAGATTTTTTTATGACATTCATAAGTGCTTGTTATAGCCTAAATTGAGTAAAGATATTTTGACTTTGACTTTGACTAAACACCGTATCTCCTCCAGATACCGTGTTTTGCCAAAACAAAACTCACCTTTTCTTCAGCCAGTACCTGACGTTCCAGTGTTTTGTCACACGATAAATTTGGAGTGTTTTGATTTTTTTAAGTCATTGTTTATTGTAAATCGGAATTTCTTCATTTTTAACGTGTTTTTGCTTGAAAATCTATGAAAAAAGTATAAATCTTACATTATGTTTCTTTGTCCACAATTAGTAGCATATTATTTGCAATTTATCCAAATTTAATTAAAATCGGATTAATATTTACGGGTTTGTGGCCAATTAAAGAAGAAAACAGTTTTCTGCGATTGCTGAAAAACAGGTTTTATTAGATACAGTGTTTTGTCAGGACACGGCATTGTAGCACAATGGTTCGACTATACAAAGACTGCCTTATGGGCAAAAAGTTTTGGTCAAACTTTGGAATCAGCCTGCAGCGCCAGTATATCCGGACCGGTACAACTAAGGGATCTTTAAAAAACGTGCCCTGTGCCCTGCAATTAGACGTTTACAAGTCGAAACGACCATGGAACGATCACTTTACCTTGACTAGTTTGTATGTGTAGAATCAGGTGGTAGGACCTTGTGCAAGGTCCGCCCGGATTGCTACCACCATCTTGCTCGCTAATCCTGCCGTGAAGCAGCAGTGCTTGCACTGTTGTTTCGGCGTGGAGAGTAAGACAGCCGGTGAAATTATTGGCACTTGAATCCCATCTTAGGCCTTTAGGTTGGCAACGCATCTGCAATACCCCTGGTGTTGCAGATGTTTATGGGCGGTGGTGATCTCTTACCATCAGAAGACCCACTTGCTCGTTTTCCATCCAGTCTAATAAAATAAAAATAAATCCTTTTGCAGTCAGTATTTCCCGCACTTGGCAAAAAAATCAAAGGCAGCAGAGGTTCTTTTCGACAGTTCTACTGAGTAGCACATGACTTGTCAAAGCATAGAAATGAACAAATTTGAAGTAAGGTAGGCTTGTGTTTCTAAATAGATAATGTCACTGTCAAAGTCTGTCAACGGAATGTCATTTTAATGATCCAATAGACGAACCCATCAAAGACTATTTGCCGCGACGGCCATTGAGGAAATCGGCCGATTTCCGCCGCCCGTGTTTCCAGCTCGAAAAGGTTTAGCGATAAATATTTTACATACATATTTATATGGCAACACTGGGAACAGAGTTTTGATAACGGTGATTTTATAAGGCAACAATATTCATCGTAGTACACCCCGGATCAAACTAATATTGAAATATATTAGTCATCATCATTATTATCTGCTGCTGGGCACAGGTCTCCTCTCAGAGTTAGAGGGCTTGGGTCGTAGTTCCCTCGAAGGCCTTTACACACACCATTGTATTGCTTCGCAAGATTGTGCTGGTTTCCTCGCGATTTATTTACTACGTTATTTTGTGTATCGCACAGACTTAGCTGTCTTGCAGGTGTAGTAGTTAAGTTCAAGTTATTTATAAACAGATGAAATTCCGTAACATTTTACGAACGAAATTCCTTTTTTCAGACGATAATGAAAAATATATATTTCCAATCATCTTAAATAAACAGACTTCCTTTTGTTGCTTCGTACAAAGTAATCTTTAAGGGGCTGTTTCACCATCCATTGATTAGTGTTAACTGCCGGTTAAATGTGATGCCGTCTCTATTTGTTTTGTTCGAATAGAGGGAGACGGCATCACATTTAACCGTCAGTTAACACTAATCAATGGATGGTGAAACAGCCCCTAAAACTGAAACATGAAAATGGAAACTTTCAGTACCAATGTTTATCTTTTCTTCTTTTGTCTGAAATAGAAAATAATTTTCAAGAACTCAGCCAGGCAATTTTCTTAAAGAAAAGCCCATCATCTGATTAACTTTGATTCAATCTTCTTATTTAAGTATTGGAAACTTAGAAAATAATCATAGCGAACGAAAAAAGTTTTTCTTTCGTTACCACACACACCGTTGGTACAACCTTTTTTATTTTCAAGAGTTCTAAAACTTGCCGCCTTCTTACCGCAATTATCAAAAAAATCTTGTCATCACCACGGGAATACACTCTTACACGAATACTCGTATAAGCAGTTTTAAGAAGGAGAATTGTAGAATAGGTTTTGGGGTCGCAGTCATCGAAACCGATGAGGAGGACTATATATATACAGGGTGGAAAGTTGAGATGGGGCAGCAATACTTTAGTTAAAATGTTCAGTTTTTAGTTGTCTACATACTGTTTAATTTTCTTTAAGCATAAAGGACTGATATTCGTAGAATATAATAGAATAGAATAGAATAGAATCAACTTTATTGTTTAGCCGTGTTACATAGATGGTATTAAAATATTACAATTGTTTGGTTCCAACGGTTACCCATTTCGAGTGTACCATCAGCCAAATAAGTGGTCTATCAATTTTTAAACAAGTTCCTATCAAATGAATATGTTGCTAAAGTCGAACTTTCAAGTTGATAGACACGTCTATTGGCATTATTGTTTTATGACAGGCAAACGATTATCAACTTTAGGGTGGTAGACCACATATTTGGCTGATGGTACAATATTTACTTAAAACTAAAGATAGGTAACAAACAAAACCAATTATAATTTATTTACATGTTTTAAGGCGAAAAGTCAAAAAATTCTTTTAAGGAATAGATACTGTTTTTAATTAGCCATTTTTTTAAATTACGTTTAAATTTCATATCATGCAGCATTTTTAACTCATTAGGAATCTGATTAAAAACTCGAATAGCACTAATAAATGTGGTTTTGCCATAAGTTTTATTTTTCACTAAAAGCAATATAGATTATACCTATATTGAGTGCGTAAGTTAACAACAAAGTAAAAAAACAACATGCGAAAGTTTCACTTTGCAAATTAGTACTCTGCGAACGATATGGAAAAAGTTTTCTTTGATTTGTGGGGGTTCTAGTACTCTAACCTTAGTTGGTCTCAAAGAGTGTTTTAATCCTTGATAGAAATGGGACCGATTGGCATTAAAAAAAAGTCAAATCGTTCGATTTTCTCGCTGACTGTACATTCTATCAAAAATCTGTAAATGTCGATTGTCATCACTCAAAAAGTTAGTAAAAGTGCCTAAGAGCAATTTCGCGTAGCGTATAGATCTAGTAGGGATCTCATAGCTGCCCTTGCTGCCCCATCTCAACTTTCCACCCAGTATATGTATCATAAAGATTTGCAACCAATCTTCGACCGATATCCACTCTGTCGAGAGTGTAACGACGGAGAAGAAGAATGAATGGTGTGAAAAATATCACACCTCTGCCCCCCTTATAACGCCACAATGAACGATAACTCGTGCACCCATCGGCTACCGACAATGCTTACCATGTTGTAAGGTAAGGACTCGAGGACTTTTCTCCCTCAACGGTTATCTGTTCTCCGAGCAATGTGCCCCGGCTATTGCCATCTCTTCGAGCGATGTCGGTTGATTGGCCCGGGCCATATAAGCCGAAGAACCTAACTAATGGGGTCAACGAGTTCTTGAGTGGAGACTGCAGATCCCCAAGCGTGGCGTGGGACACCCTCAGACTAGGTGGAGCGATGATCTTCGCAAGGTGGCTGGCAAGAACTGGATGAGAGTGGCCGAGAATCGTGCTCTGTGGCGTGCAATTGGAGAGCCTTATGTCCAGCAGTGGATTAAGATAGGCTGATAATGATGATGTCGGTGATTTAGTTCTTCGGCGAATTTCCGTATTCCGGATTTTCCGGACATTATATCAATTTGAAGGGAATAATTCCATCCAAATTCCTGCCTTCGGTGTGACAGACGCTCGGGTCCCCTCAACAAATAAACAGTCCAGTGAAAACTCTTATCATCCGAGATAATATCAGCTGTTAAAGACAGTTCCATCGAAAACGGGCCAGCCCCTTTGAATTGTTGCCATTTGTGCGGCGGGAAAAGTGTTTTGATACTTGTTTGGCCGTTTCTTAAGGATGAAACGTTTAGAGCGATGAGATGTTAAAAATCTGATGTTGTTTTTCTTGGCCGTTACGATCTTGATACTGTTGAGTTTTCATCTGTTTGAAGAAGAATAAGGAAGAGTAAGGAATATCACTTCAGAGGGTCAGTCATCATCTTCATCTTCATCCCAGCCTATATACGCCCCACTGCTGGGCACAGGACTCCTCTCAGAATGAAAAGACTTGGGCCATTGTTCCCAGGCGGGCCCAGTGCGGATTGGGAACTTCACTTCACACATTGAATTGCTTCGCAGGGAAGTACAGGTTTCCTCACGGTGTTTCTTTCGCCGTGAAGCTCGTGGAATTGAAATGTAATTTTGCACGTGGATTTCGAAAATCTCAGAGGTGCCCGGGTTTGAACTCACGTTCTTGTGCTTGAGAGGCCATAGGTCAACCAGTGGGCCACCCCACCACGGCTTTTTCAGAAGGTACTTTCTTGGGAAAATAGTGTGGTGTTGTCCCCTTGCCTTCCACAACGCGAGCTGGAGTCGTGTAAAAGTTGGAAAACCCCCGACTTTGTCACTTCAAAGTACAATATCTCAAAAACAGCTAAACCGATTTTGATGAAACATATCTTAAAACCATCGCTAGAAAACCTGATTTCAAATAAAAAAACCGCATTCAAATCGGTTCACCCGTTTAAAAGCTACGGTGCCACACACAGACACGTTGCGGTCAAACTTATAACACCCCTCTTTTTGCGTCGGGGGTTAAAAATTCTGAACTTATCACGCTAGTAATATACTCAGCGGCACAAAATTTGGCCCACTCTACATACAACATTTGGCCCACTCTACATACAACATTTGGCCCACTCTACATACAACATTTGGCCCACTCTTCGTACAAAATTTGGCCCACTCTACATATAACATTTGGCCCACTGTACATACAACATTTGGCCCACTCTACATACAAAATTACCTATTACTCCATACATTTGAGGGCCAGATTTTTTGCCGCTCATGCAGTATATTTACCTGATAGAGAGCTCTATTGCCCACTCTCATATCAAGTCCCTCAGTCGCCTTTTACGACACCCACGGGAAGAGATGGGTCCGTACTGTTCTAAAACAAAGCGCATGATCTTGATACTATCCGTTCTATACGGTGCGGTTGGTATGAACCCTAATATAAACAAATGTAGACGTGTTTTCGACGAGCATCTCCGAACGTAAAATGCAGGTGGCCCCCCACTGCTTGGGTCGTTCGTCTACCCGCATTTTGCACAATGCAAAACGAAAACAATTTGTTAGACATTGCAAGGGTTATGATCGGTGCTTGAGCAGTTGAGGGGTTAAACAGTTGTCAAAAGCAGATTTACAATTTGGCTTGAATTGGCAAGTGGTTTTGATGCTTGTTTGATTGAGAAATTTGTAATTTTATATGCACGATAATAATAGATACAGTCAACGTCATAAATAAGTGATCATTTCTGTAGCTTGTCGCTTTCAGTCGCTACACAATTTCGTATGGCTTTTCAAATTTGACGTTAAAGTGACAAGGTACAAAAGTGATCACTTATTTATAACGTTGACTGTACCGAAGTATCACGACGTTTGTTAGTCTATGTTTGGTAGAAAATAATCAAACAACAACGGGACAGCATCAATAAGAGAGAACTTGGGTCGTAGTTCTCACACGGGCCCAGTGCGGATTGGGAACTTAACACACACCATCGAATTGTACCATACCGAACCATAAAGCTTGTGGCAAATTAAGAATGCAATATTCCGAAAAGCTCCCAGGTGTGAGTTCGGAATCCGGATTTGAACCCACGATCCTCTGCTTAAGAGGCCATAGGTCAAACCCTATAGGCTACCACGGCTTACCTTTGTACACTCAGCGACTATTATTGAAATTATGATACTTTTCAGCAGCCAATTGACGAGAATGATGATACATACCTGCAAAGAAAAAAGTAATGATAAAACCTTTGATCCTTTGATTGTTACTATTCTCTCTTGTCTGTACTAAATTCATGAGCCAGTATTTGAACCCACTGTCCTGTGCTCGAGACGCCATAGATCAAACCACTAGGCCACCACGACTGTTGATATTTATTAATCATTATTTATTCTTGGAACTACTAAATCGATTCAAAAGCTACCCAGATTAACAAAGGTTACTTTTTTCCCGAAAAAAAAACTATATAATGGGAACGCAATATACCAGCGCGCTACTTCTAATTCATATTAGAAAACAGAACAACTATACACACAGCGCTATGCATTTCACTCAGTAATTCTTCTAAATCTAACGAAGGTGCGACAGCACACCAGTGTAACCCACAAAATCCAAAATTCCATCCGTCAACATTCTGGACGTCATAATGGATCAGCCCCAGTCAGTGCGCAGCTCTGCTCATATCCTAACAAATGATGCTGCAAGACGAATGACTGAGGTACCCAGGATTAAGGGGGTTCTGGTACCGTCAGCATACAAAACGCGATATGTGATTTATTCAGATGGTTTTGTTTTACAATATCCTACTAATATTATAAATGCGAAAGTTTGTGAGTGAGTATGTTTGTTACTCCTTCATGCTAAAACGGCTGGACGGATTTGGATGAAATTTGGTATGTAGATAGCTGGACATCTGGAATAACATAAAGAATACTTTTTATCCCGATATTCACACGGGATAGGCTTAAAACCTCAAAATGATAACCGTAGGGCTTAGAGTCACGAAATTTGGCATAGTGGCTCTTAGTGCAATGCCAATGAAAACCACGATGTAATTTTCGGGAATTCCCACGGGAACTTTGTAAAATCCCGGAATTTCAATTCAAATGCTGTATCTAATGATTTACGCGTGCGAAGCCGCGGGTAAGCTCTAGTTACAAATAATACCAAAACCACAGCCAAAACTAACAATGTCTGTGATGTTTTCAATCTGCACTGGATCCGCATTGGATCTACTATCTAAAGTAAACGACCGAGTGCTTGATACACTAATACCCAATAGACGACACCCTGCTGTCATCACTATAGCTAATGACAAAAGATTAAAGATGCCAACTATTGGGATAGTGACGAACACTCGTACGTTTACCTTACCTATGCACTGGGCTGTGGCCACCAGTAAGACGAATACAATACAATGACTCGCTTTATTTGTACACCACAATAGTAGTAAGCGATACAAAAAAAAAACAGTGGACAACGAGAAAATTACAAGGTAAGCAATAGGCCTTATCGCTTCAGAGTGATCTCTAAAGACTACAATTTGTCTTACATACGTAGAAATTACCTAGACATGTAATAAAATTTTAATTTACAAACAATTATTTGCGTCGCGTGTACGAATGAAAATATTCCGAAAAAAAAAATACACTGAACAGTACATGTAAATGACAAATTAGACAGCGATAACCATAAAAATAAGGGCTAAAATTAAATAGTAATGTAATTTCCACACTATTTCTGCAACGAGCGAGCAAACTTTATTTTACTGTCGCTACTTCCTTTTGCATTGAAGGCGGCAACCCGAAGAAAAGCAAGTTAAACTCGCAATCTTATTTGATACAGAAAAAATGATATTATAAGTTACTGCCTTTTGCCAGGTCGCGGATGGCTTGGAAATTGTGAATGCTTTTTATACTTTTTTTTAGGTGACAGCTTTCTTGAAATGATTAAAAGACCTATAAAATATAGGCTTCAGGTGTTTTTAGCCCCTGACCCAAAAAGAGGGGTGTTATAAGTTTGATGCCGATGTCTGTCTGTCTGTGGTATTTAGCTGCCAAAAAGGGGGACAGATTTCTGACTTGACTGTAGTATCTGATGATACCACGGTAAACAAGGGCATTAGTCTACCAAAAATGGCATCGATCAAACCGAAAGTTTCACTTTACACTAAACGTGTCAAATCATGAGTCACCTTTTCCATTACACTCAAACATAGTCACGAATCTATGTGACTAATATGACCTTTTTCAAATTACCCCAATAAACTGGCGAAGTATAGATATTATAATAAATCGTGGAAGACAAACCGTTCGTCAACAAAGTATGATATTAGATAGTTATCACGTATTTCCGGCACTATCTCCGTTGAGCGATAGTTGAGAACTATTTAGGGTTGTCACTTAGGATTTATGGTTTTGAGATCCAGTTTGATGCTCAAAAAGAGTTCTATATTCACGAATAGGTTAATGTCCTAGAAAAAATTGAAAAAGTCCTTCAGTTCGATTATTAAAAATCATCATCATCATCAGCCTACAGCAGTCCACTGCTGGACATAGGCTTCTTCGACGGCAGAGAAGGCATGGTTTTCTGTCGCAGGACCGATGAACGGTGGAGCAGCCAGACGAGTCCTCGAATGGAGACCACGGACGGAAAAACGTAGTGTAGGGCATCCTGAGGCAAGGTGAACGGACGACTTTAAGAGGGTCGCTGGCGGCGGATGGATGCGAGGGGCTGAAGACAGTGTTTTGGGGCGCCATGGAAGAGGCCTATTAAAAATATTAGACATATGATTTTGCTTTTTGACAGTTAATGATGAAAATTTATAGCTACTTAGTTAAAATTCCGCGTGACATCACAGACCCCCCACTCCCGAAGTTTGACGCGCTTTATCTTTTTTTTTTTTTTGTTTGATTAAAGAAAAATACGTGTACTATATTTATTGATAGGTATTCTAACTGACATACTAAAGAAATATGTTTTTTTATCAGGAACCTACATAATTATAACAAAAAAAATGTTTTGTAGCCGTTTTTAGAAAGCAACTGCCATAATATGTAGGTATATGAACATAATTATCAGTAGTAACTAACAAACCGGCAGATAATGCACCAGCTTAAGCAACTAGAGATTTGATCTAACAGCCAATATTGAGTATCAGTTTTTTTTGACATTCTAAACGGCTTAGTTAAAAGTATAGATTTTAGTGGTTTTAAAGAAAGAAAGAAAAAAAAATATTTATAACAGCAATGACACATTACACAGGTTAGGAAAAAGAACGATGAGAAGTGTTGCCGCTATAATAAATATATATATTTATTATATATTCGTTAAGTATATTCTTCCTCAACAAAAATTTGCAACGGATACAAACAAAACGCGAGAGTTCAAAAAAACGATTATATCAATAATACCAATTTCATCCGATTGGCAACCCTGAATCTCTATTTGGCAATCCAAAAACTTGCACAGCCATTGAAAAGTATCTTCGCTGATCTTTGCAATAATCGTATTTGCTGGGTTATCAGTAGCAAGTGTAATTTGCAGTGTTATTAAGTAATCGGTGCTGCTCGATTTTAGAATAGGACGGAACCTATCTCTACCCATGTCTGTATGTAAAAAGCGACTAAAGAACCTGACATGAGATTGGGCAACAGCGCTCTATTTTGAAAGCAATACAGAAAGAAACGTTTATATTGCCTATTGCTCACCTTGTAATTTTTTCTCTGTGTATCTGTTTTCTGTATCGCTCACTATTTCTGGTGTACCATAAAGAGTTTTTGTATTGCTTATTCGTAACCTTAAAAAAAAAAAAATAAACACATTTTCTCAAACATGGTCACGAAATGGAGACATGAAGTTTCTCATTTATGGCTCCCTACCACCTCCCTACATAACTTCTTGGCCTAGGCCATGAAGTATGTATGAAAATACATTATTGTCCGCTGCTCTAACTTTTTTAAATTTGCTTACTAACATAAAACTGACAAAGGAAAAATTACAAACAGCCAACCACTACTACTCTATACGCATTTGCGATATTGCGATGCGATGCGATATGCGATGCATGGATGGATGGATGCATGGATGGACGGACGGACTACCCCAAACTCGTCCATCAATCCCTTACTTCATGGCCTCTGCAGTAATGTACTATTAAATAAATACGTTCACGGTCACAAAATGGTCCCAAATCAGCATAATGCCGCTCTTACGGACGGCGCTGATCTTCATTCGGGACCATCAGGACTGCATACATTTGACATAATATTCATCACTCATTTTCATCAGCCGAAAGATGTCCAAAATTGTACCCGTGCGGAGCCGGGGCGGGGTGCCAGTATATAAATAAAAATTAATCGCCGAAATGTATGTAGGTACTCGCGTAACTTCCGAACGACGGCACCGAATTGGATAATTATTTTTTGTTGTGGTCTCGTTATTGTAAGGACAAAGTTTGTACTAAAAAAATATAAAAGAAAAGACGTGAGGTGAGGAAAAGTGCTGCGGGCAACAGCTAGTTAAAAAATAACAGAATATTATTCATAACATCTTTGCCTAACGATATCAAAATGATCTTCAAACTTGACGTTAAACTAATCGAATCCTCCAATTTTAAGCCATATTGAAACTGAATTCCTTGAATTCAAACGAGTTCGAAATAAGCTATATCTATCGAAACTACAAAGATCAATTAGAGTTCAATGTTCTCTAAATTAATATTAATGTATCTTGGGCTATAAAATTATCATTTTTAACAATTGAGCATCTCGGCTTCTTGCATCGTAAAGCTAACTTTATTACCTTTTCAAAAGGACTAGAATGATACGCCGGAGAGAAAAAGATAGGGAATGTCACACTGTTCTACCACTCTTATAATTGGGGGGGCTTGGTTGGTCCTATCGTAGAATGATTGGCGATTGATGTCTTTATGTCACCAGACAATTTGACACGTGTTAAATGATGAGTTGACGATTATAATGCGAATCAAAACTAGTGCCTTGCCTAGTAATAGCATGTGTTGTGACCTAGTCTTGTATGCTAGTGGTGACCTAGTGGTTGGTCCAATTTTGTCAAAAAGTTAATTATCGGTGGAGTAAACGAGTTCTTGAGTGGAGGTCGCGTCTTGGCAAACTTAGTGGGGTATCCCGTCCCCCCGTACCAGTGTGTCATGAATATTGATGCATACGATAACTATTTGCGTCAACTTCTGATAGAAGTAGTTTATCTTTTTAAGTGAAGTATTCATCCTTATATTAGTAAAACGGGGGCCATCGTTTGTATGCATCAATATTCATAACACACTGGAACGGGCGGGAAAAACGCTCGTGAGCCTTACCCAGTGTAGGTATGTAGGATGCCCTCCGGCCAGGTGGAGTGCGTAAGGCTCCTGGTAGAAGCTGGATGCGTGGACAAGGCGCAATGACGCTCATTGGATAACCATAGGCATTAAGATTGTTTTTTTGGAATCTTGTTGTATTTTTTATTTCAATTCCAAATTTTTTGTTACTTTTACGGTCATCCCGTAAAACCCATATCGAAAATACAAACACTTGCTATGCATATGCACGGTTTTGCTATGCATCTATTATTCAGTTTGTATTTTCGATATGGGTTTTACGGGATGACCGTAAAAGTAACAAAAAATTTGGAATTGAAATAAAAAATACAAATGATTCCAAAAAACCAATCTTAATTTGATTGCTTAATAACGACATCTATTGTCCGGGTGAGCGGTTAGTTCCAATGGGGTGCTGAAAGTTTCTCGATGAGGGCTACAGCATAGATGCCGCAGGTGTCGCTGCTTAAGTGAATAAATAAGAAAACAAACAAGCTGGGATATGTGGTGCATAGGGGAAATTCGTGTCTGTATCACTGTCCAGTGGTAGTGTAGTGGTATAGCACGTGGTTCGATTCCCAGCACTGGTCTTATTTTTCTGGTTTTTCTATGCATCTATATTTCAGATTGTATTTTCGATAACCATAGACATGGCATGGAGAGGCATACTCATGATGAAATATCAGATAGTTTCTATGACTGAACTGAGCCATTTGTCAAAGTCAGTGTACGTAAAAATAACACCGTGTATAATCATTTAGGGCACAGGTATCCTCTCAGAATGAGAGGGCTTGGGCCGTAGTTCCCATGCCGGTCCAGTGCGGATTGGGAACTTCACACGCAATATAATAAGTGCTTCGCAGGTTTGTACATGTCTCCTCACAACGTTTTCCTTTACCGTAAAGCTCATGGTAATTTTTGAATACAATTTTGAAATTTCCAAAAATTCAGAGTTGCAAGCCTGCTCGAACCTACGACCCTCTTTGAGAGTCAATCGGTCAAACCACTAGACCACCACGGCTCCGTATATAATCATACAGTGTGGTTTTTGAAGCCGGTGATACATAAAACTATGTTTTGCCAATCTTTAATTCCCGTTAAACATCCCGTTACTGGTATCACGGGCCGATATATCTCCAACATATGCTGGGGCGGGAAGTCATATATTATGTTCGGCACGCCCCTGCCAGGAACGTTTTGTTTCGGACCCGTTATATGTTGTATCTTGTTATGAATAAGCAAGGTATTTTGCGGATGAATTATATTCATATTATGCGATTGCAAACGCATTTTTTATAAAAGCTACGGCGGTAACTTTTTTATGTGGCCTAATTTTAAAGTCGGTGCGAAAATTAAATCATGAAATCTAGTCGAAAAGTCGTTCGCAGATTTTAAACCGCACAACTTTCATACGAACAGTGCAATTTAAATAAAAACTTGTAATAAATCGACAACTGGAAGCGTTTTACACAGAACCAATAGCTACAGCATCTCGTCAGCTTTATAGCAAAACAGCGAACTGCCAGCCATCTCCAGAAGTTTCTACCATATCCCCAAACGAACCAAATACTAGAAAACATAAATATTGGTATCAAAAAGGGATTTTGAAATTTAATAACGCAGCGCAGCCTGTACGGCGAAGATTGCGGCACTAATGCCCAACAAGCGGGCATTTCCAATTTTCGAAGCGGATTTTTACTTTAGGTACGTCCTGTGATTTTTGAGTTAGAAAAGCTACGATTGGAAGTAAAAATGAAATGTATAAGGAGGAATTTCTTGCAAGAAGCCTCTTTCTCTTCTTATCTTGCTCTCTCAACTAGCTTACTGAAGTTTTCTAAAGCTAATTGAGGAAGCAGGTGGTAGGACCTTGTGCAAGGTCCGCCCGGATTGCTACCACCATCTTGCTCGCTAATCCTGCCGTGAAGCAGCAGTGCTTGTATTGTTGTGTTTCGGCGTGGAGAGTAAGACAGCCGGTGAAATTACTGGCACGTGAGGTATCCCATCTTAGGCCTCTAGGTTGGCAACGTGTTTGCAATACTCCTGGTGTTGCAGATGTTTATGGGCGGTGGTGACCTCTTACCAACAGGAGACCCACTTGCTCGTTTGCCTTCCAGTCGTATAAAAAAAAAAAAAAAAGCAAGACAAATACGAACTTATCCGACATAATAGGATGGCGAAACATTATTCAATATCTGTATATAATTATTCATTACCATCATCATCCCAGCCTATATACGTCCCACTGTTGGGCACAGGCTCTCAGAAAGAGAGGGCCTGGCCGTAGTTCCCACGCTGATACTGAGAACTTCACACACATAACTGAATTGCTCCGCAGGTTATGCAGGTTTTCACCGTAAAGCTAGTGGTAAATTTCAAATGCAATTTCGAAAAACCCAGAGGTGCGGATTTGAACTTACTGTTATCTGATTGAGTTGCCATAGCTCAAACCACTAGGCCACCACGGTTTTTTGTAATATAAGTATTACCATACAATGTGTATGTCTGTGTGTTTGTATATCTTTATTTTTTTTGTAGCCTTTTTGTTTTTCCTTTTTGTACAATAACTAGTATAAACAAACAAACAATATGTACGGGAATCACGTTTCAGAGGTTGTTCAAAATAGGCCAATTAACTGGTGTCAAATAGCCTATTTTGAAGTTGTGTGTGTGTGTGTCATAATTTTTTACTGAAATTCCTTTAGATAAAGCAGGTTAAAAAAAAAGTAAACAAAAATCAAAAGAGAAACTCCCACAACGGTTCCTAACCTAATTTATATCCACAGTACAGTCGCCGCAAAAACAAATATTTGGGATCATAAATTTCAACTGGTACAACCCATTGATTTGTGGAAGCTGTTTGACCTTTTGAATGAACTTTGCCGCGCCTTGTTGCGTAAAGGTGTGTTATGTGTTCTCAAGTTAGAATTAACGGAATATAATAAAACAATATCTAAATGTTATTTTTATTTGGCTTGTTTTTGATACAAACGCCTACAATACTTACACTACATAAACAGTACAGAGAAATAGCTGATTTAACGAAATTTACAATGCAAGCAATGGGGCTTATCGCTACAGAGGCAGAGGGATGTCTTACAAGCAAACATTTACGACGAAAAGAAAGCAAGGAATGAATTGCAGCAAGTGGTGGAATCCATACTAATATTATAAATGCGAAAGTGTGTGTGTTTGTCCGTCTTTCAAGTCGAAACGGAGCGATGGATCGACGTATTTTTGGCATAGAGATAGTTTATAGGCCAGAGAGTGACATAGGTTACTTTTTATCCTAAAGCTAAATAAAAATGTTAAAAGCTAGTAAATAATATTATTTACCCATATTTTTATTAAGCATTTGGGAAATAATCATTATGGGGAAAAAATAAAAACAAATAGAGGTTAAGAACCAGAATCGTGATAATTGTGGACAACTTGGTGGATGCAAGTGGCGAGCTGTCGTTCATTGACTTAAAACAACTTACATAAATACTTTTTCATACATACATTTATGATTTCCGTTAACTTTAAGAAAACATTTGACAGGTCAAATGAAGTTACTTTCTCCAATAAACTAGTGTAACTGCTACTGTATAAAAGCTAATTAAAGTTGGGTCCCGATTATAACACGCAAGATCGGTGTTATCCATTAAAATACATATCTATATGCCTTTAATTATAAGAAAATTCTAGACATCTTTATTTATTAGGTAATTGTAAAATCTTTAAGCAATCTGAGGGCAGAGGTTATAAGCAATATGCAATATCATACGTAATAGCCAAGCCTATTTCATATCCACATGCAAAATCCAACTCTAATAACTCTACATACGATTAAAATTTAAACCAACCACGGTATAAAACTAGCAGTGTAGATATAATTGTTAGCGAAATTGATTCTAATGACTATTGAAATATGATTTATATTTGTTTGATTGAATTAAAACTGACCTTTCGCTGTGTTGAAACAGTTTTATTTGCAATGTAGACTTTGAATGTGGGTATTAAAGGTGGAAATTAAATGGTATGAATCAATTTTATATTGTATGAGTGATGCCTCAAATTAGTTACGTTTTAAAGGCTAAAGTTCTGCATGACATGAGTTTAAGTTGGAGAAACATAACACGATTTTCAATTATTTTTGTTTCACTATTTTTATTTAATAAAGACTACATACTTACATACACAAAATACACATCGCGACCACTGTACATTTGATGGCGGTAATCTATTAAGTAATAATTAAATTACACTAACGGGTTTAATTTTGAATAAAGTAATTTGGATTACCAGGGCCAAGAAGCGTTTTTGCAATTATGTTTTGAGCATACAAAATCGAAGATTCACACTTTCAATATACCTAAGTTTTTGTGTATCTTTGCGTCTATTTGGGACCGTCCTAACTTACTTTTTTCTTTTTTCTTACTTACTCGGCAAAAGAGCGTTTTTACACGCAAAATCGATACGGCCTTGGAGTATATTTTGGCTTCTGTAATAAGTATGTTACACTTGACTTGATACAGATGCTGACGCAGCTCTGGTATAATAATCAACACTATAGTCTCGCTTTTTAAGTACTCATACTCATTTATTTACAATATTTATCTTAATTAAAAGACTTTACTTATGGCAAGCGCAACAAAAGGCTTAACTTAAGCGGAGCATCGTGGATTCAAAACCGGGCCCGCACGTTGTGAGTTTTGAAAACATTCGCAACCACAATCTTTACGGAGAAGGAAAACACCTGTGAAGCGATACAATGGTGTGTATAAAGTTCCCATTTTGCACTGCGCCTGCGTTCGAATTATAGCTTAAGTCCTCTTAAGGAGGCCTTCCATTTAATGTATTTTATTTGTATCAAATATGTTAAAGTTAAATCTCTGTCTCTTTTATTCGTTACAAGGCACTACATCTTCAACATTATCTGTACCTACCTGCCATTAATTAAGGTAACGGGTCAGTTTGAAAAAAAAAACGCGGATTGCTGATTCCCTGCAGATGTGTCCCAACCCTAATCCTCATATTAAATAGACTTTCCTTAAATATAACATACGATTCGATTTCCTTTCGCTACACGGGGTCAAGTTCGGGACCGGGTCAAAACTGATGTCCGGCCTTCGATAACCGGACATAAGAGTTACGGGTGATAAGATTTTATCGCGCGTGACTAAATTATCGATAAAGTATAAGTAGGATTTATAAGGTTTTTTCGGAAAATCTTTAGTTGAACTATCCAACTAGTCTTGCTTCTCCGCTACCACATGTGCGCGAGAGAATTATTGTGTATTCATAATGAATTATTATTAATTATGTAAGTTGAGAAAGAGAAATTATCAGAAATGAGGAGTACGTCGAAGAACAAGGGTCACCGACATAGCTAAGCGAGTTAGGTCGTTGAAGTGGCAATGGGCAGACCATATAGCACGGAGAACAGATGGTCGCTGGGGCCGAAAGGTTCTCGAGTGGAGACCGCGGATCGGCAAGCGCAGCGTAGACGTCCACCAACGAGATGGACTGATGATCTGGTTATAGTCGCGGGTTCACGGTGGATGCAAGCCGCTTCCAACCGAGGCAACTGGAGGCCTATGGGGGAGGCCTATGTCCAACAATGGACGTGCTATGGCTGATATGATGATAATGATGATGCAAGTTGAAGTGGCAATAGGCGGGCCACATCGCTCGAAGAACAGATAACCGTTGGTGGAGAAATGTCAGCGAGTGGCGACCACGAACCGGAAGACGAAGCGTTGGCAGGCCTCCCACCAGGTGGACTGACGACATCGTGAGAGTTGCGTGCAAACGGAGGTCACCTGTGGTATTCATCATCAGTTCCATTTCCCCAAATGGTGATTTTCAAGAGTAAATGCACGAGTTACCTACCGCTAAATATACCCAAATCAACAATAGGTGTCCCTACAATATTTGAAGTTCCCTCGTTTTCCTTAGCATCCAACCATCAAATCCTGATTTGGTGATTATGGAACTAATTGAAGGTATTACCTCTAATTTTATAAATGGAGAATTTATGAGGTAACAAGCGTACAAAAATTTATAACCTCTTTTTTTGAAGTCGGTTAAGAAAAAAAGGGCGGAGGATAGGGGCACATTAAGTCAAAATTAATTACCCCCTGAAATATTCTAGAAGAATTTGTAGACACCCTGTATAAGCTAGAGGGTGTTCCTAAAACGGTCTCAATGAAATCAAAACATGAACAGTGCTAAATCTATCAGTAATGCATAAATCGCGGACCAAAGTCCATGTCCAATATTACTCACTGTCCCTTCATGGCGGCACTTGTTATGTTTTAAACCACATCAAATAATTTATTTGACAAATAGGAGAATGGAATTAGTTAATTTATTGTACCACGGAAGAACAATCGTAGGGGTATGGAGCTGTGGTCCGAGATAGGCGGAGCGGGAAGCGGTTTTAGCTTCGTTAGGCCCGACGTATTAAATTTAGAACATACGTCTAATCAAATGTTATTGATTCGCCACACTGTCCATCTGCGTCTGTCAGTCTATCACAAAACTGTATCTTAAGAAACGTATTATTGTTTACATTGCACGTGCATAAATATTATGCAAGTAATTTAAACGTTGTGAATCAAATTTCTAACTTAATATTATGTCAAAAAATAATTTAGATATATTTTCTAACAAAATTTAACTTCTATCGAAAAGTAATGTGGTGAAAATAATATAAGCATGATTTATGAAGTCTAAAAGTTTGAAGCTAGAATTTAAGTACAACATGTTTTTTGCCCACAGCCATTATTGTGTAGAAAATAAATTTAATGAACTAAATTAACTTGCTCCTCAGCGGAGCAAGCGCGGAGCGGAGGATTTTTTGCGAAAAATAAGATACCTAAGCTGCCTATTGTTGACCTTGTAATTTTCTTTCTGTGTATACCAGTTTTCTGTATCGCTTACTATTTGTGGTGTACAATAAAGAGTAATTTTATTGTACTGTATTGTAAAAAGTAAGCACTAAGCACGGTAATACTAATTATATGTAGGACCTTGTGCAAGGTCCGCCCGGATAGCTACCACCATCTTGCTCGCTAATCCTGCCGTGAAGCAGCAGTGCTTGCACTGTTGTGTTTCGGCGTGGAGAGTAAGACAGCCGGTGAAATTACTGGCACTTGAGGTATCCCATCTTAGGCCTCTAGGTGGGCAACGCATCTGCAATACCCCCGGTGTTGCAGATGTTTATGGGCGGTGGTGATCTCTTACCATCAGGAGACCCATTTGCTCGTTTGCCATCCAGTCAAATAAAAAAAAAATGTATTTTTTCTAACCTGTGTAACGTGTCACTGCTGTTATAATTTTTTTTCTTTCTTCTTTATTTTTAAGCTAAGTGCTCACTGATATGGATCTCCGTAAAATGACGCCTGAATATTTTAAAACAGATTTATAGTTCTAATTGTAACGCTCTCCGCTTCAACAAACACGTGCCCTTACACACTGATTGACAAACACACAGACATTGTTAGTAGAGATGCTCTTATAATTAAGTACAGTCAGGCACGCCTGCGGTTAACGGTCGTTAGTGGCAGCTTGGATAAAACGCGGATGAGTACAGAGAGGTTTAGGTAGATATTGTCTTTGTACTAAATACAGGCACGAAGAGTTTTGGGATATTATTATGCTTAGAGAGGAAAAACTTGTTTTTCTAAACTTGCTCCTAAATGAATTACAACATTTAAACCTTCTTGTGCTACGTCTGTGCGAGTGCGACACATATAGGTGCCTATGTGACCAAGCAGATCTATCTACATGACATAAATCAACACAAATAACTGACAGAACCAACTGTCACAAATGGATTCTGCGAGAATTTTGTAATTTTTTGATATCCATTTTTTTAATGTTTACCATACAAACGTTGTAAGATATCTGTAGGTTTATATTTATAATAATCCTGATTTATCAAGCTGGTTTACCGTGAAATAGGAGCAGATAATATACCTATTAGGTATTCTATCTCCCTGTAAAATTTAGATTTTTAACCTGTGTAATTTTATTTTTTATCTGTATATTTTTAAATTAGGTACTTTGTTAAGACAGCTGAAGAGAATTGAAATAAAATTTTTGTTTTCAAAAAAAGTCTTTCTGCCGAGTTCCTTCGGCGCAGTCTTCTTGGCAATGATAGTATTTCTTAAAACGGTGGTAGTAGGTATAAAAAAAATCAAACGTCTGATTTTAAATAACCAAAACGAAGTTGAACCGATGACCTCAAAACATTACCCTCAAACCACAACCAAAATCAACCCATGAAATAAACTAAACACCCGCACCCTCTATCTTAACCCAAGAATTTAGCGCTATGCAGAACAAACAAACAAACTGAATTAATTAATCACTGAATACTCATTGGCGCGACGACAAAGCAAGAATTTAGTTACGACACGACTAAAGCGACTAACTATTTAGTCATCAATTGTGACACCGGTTGACTAAAACGACGATTCGTGTCTACATTTACAACTGAGGTTGCAGGTCACTGTCTATCTTTTATAGGAGGGGTCCATCACCTGATTTAAATCACAGGTGCGTTTATTATATCGTACTTGTTTCATCATTGTGTATATTTTGATTTTGTATTGTACTTGATTATCTTTTCGCAAATTGCCGGCAACGCGTCCGTAATAGGGCTTTATTAGGCAAAGCTCTGCGCAGGGGGGTGACGTGACACTACTGCGAACCCATGAAACATCAGTTCTCTTTATATTTTGACACGACAGATCATGACCAAAGGGTAATTAGTACGTATAGAATCATGATAATCATAACAGTCGCGCGAGCAGAGCGGCGGCGCGCAGTGCGCGTGTTGCAGCAGCCGCTGAGTCGCGTTGCTCCGAAGACGAAGGGCTACGGATTAGCCCGAAACATGTCGAGCTAAACTCGATTTAAGACGTGAGTTATCCGGGTCAATATATTTAATATGAGTGAGTCTCACGGTAGTTTCATGTTCAAAATCATGATAAATTTATTATCTAGTGCTATATACCTTGTGCCATCCACGAAGACGCGTAATTTTCAAACTACTTGTTCTTATGCTCCACTTGGCCTTATGGCCTAGACAACTATATGTAGGTATTAAAAAACGAACATTACATCCGAATTGAGAACCTCCTCTTTTTTTTAAGTCGTTTAAAATACAATTCAACTTATGTTATGGACTTCCATGGGCGGCGATCATTGTTTTCCATCAGAATGAAGTGCCTGTTTATTTTCCCCCGATAATATATGAAAATAAATCTCTACGAAATCACGACGCAAATTAAATAAAATGAGTTACAGTATGAGATGAAGGGATGTTTATTAATTTATTTATTTCCGGAGAACCAACAGCTATAAAGTTACAGAATAAGCTGATTTTATAGTAAAAATAAGCTCATTCTATAAATTTTCTTTGAATGTTGTACATTCACAGTCATTTTTCAAAAGGTGATCCTTTTTTAATGCTTTTATCGCTATTTATTCCCATACGTTCACTGTTTACTTTTGATCGACTTGCTGATTCCATTTTAGCATATTTAAGCCGAAATTTATGGGAAATGTATGTATCAAGCGAGGCAGTAATTCCATTTATTGTTAGTCTGTTATATTCCACACGATTATTTAAACTTATCATTATCATCATCATCATCATCATCATCATCATCGGCCTATCTAAGTCCACTGCTGTATTGTATTATGATTTTTATTAATTATTGCGAAATCCATCATCTTGTTTTTGTTACGTGACAGGCGATGTCATTTAGGGTATTCGATGCCGTACATTGATAACACTCCTCTTTTTGCGTCGGGGGTTGAAAATGCCATTTAATTTGTTTAGAACAAACATAATTATGAAATTACTTAATTTTTGAAAGTTGCAGAACTAAAGTAGTTCCATTTGAGTAGCAGAACCTATGTTTGAATTTTTTGCTCCTGTTACAGGGCCCACCCGGTATACGAATGCATTTTTACCCAATCTTAACGAAGACGCGGCACTAGCTTCGCGCTGGAAGTTCTCTACAAGAAGAGTCACTGCCGTGCGGCTTAACTTTACGTTTCTGAGTATCATTAAGTATTTAAATTATGGCAAACTTCACATAATATTTTTAGGGGTCCTTCAGTTTGTTTTCACATCTTAGTTCTCAGCGAGCCCTTGGAAAAACCTTTGGCATCTCCAACCACAGTCCGGGCGAAAGGGACTACATGCGAACTCACACCAAACTAGGGTGACCATCGGTCTAGACTCTAGATAATCTACCGGAGCGTTTATATTGGTATTAGAGAGAGAGAGAGAGAGAGAGAGAGAGAGAGAGAGAGAGAGAGAGAGAGGAAGAGAGAGAGAGAATATTGAATTGTACGAATTGTGCCCCATTCAGCATAAATGTTGTGGCAATGTATTTCAGTGGGACCCATTTCAAAATTAAACACTTGATACACACAGACACACACGCGACAGGATTTGATATGGTCATTGCAGTGAATTATTAAGAACTTCAATAATTTGGTAGATATGCTTTTATCCTGAAATATCAAATTAAATCGCAAAAAAAGGCGTTGTGTTTCAATTTTTTTTAAGATTTCAAATTCATGTATTACGTTACACATACGTGAATTTGAAATATGGTCATGCTGGCCATTCTGGCAGTTGGGGGGGGGGGACATTTGGCTACAAGTGGACGTCTTTCGCCTGACCATGGCGATGGTGAAAAAGTCCGGACACGTCTGAATAAATCCGGACGTGCGGTGATCCTGTCAGAGCGCGAGCCCGACTCGCAATCAGCCGGTTTTTATCCTGCTTTTTGAATCTCATGGTAACCCTACTAGCCTCTTGTCTCTCAAGAGACCGATACGCGGACGTTACGGCCTTAGCTTTAGAGTACATACTTAAATTTTTTGAAGCTTCAACTTTCGTTTCACTGCTTCAAAGTTGTCATTTTATTTCAAAGCTCGAATCAAATTTACGAGGCTATGGATAGTAAATGAAGTTTTCATTGAAATGAGATAGTTTTGCGAAGGTGTTTGGACGTTTTAGTCAATCATGCAATAGCAATTAGATGAATATGGGTGAAATAATAATAAATTCATTTATTGAAAAAAAAAAACTATTTATTGGCGTACAATCTAGTTTTACACATTGGATACTTTTTAGAGTGGAAAATTTAATAGTGCCCACAGGATAGAGATAAACAAATTTTTCGCGGACGAAGTTGCGGGCAACAGCTAGTAATATTATATTGGGTAGGTACCTTAAGTTTTCTAGGATGGTCCATATTATATTTTTTATCGATAGGAGACTTATTAATGTAGCTCACTCCTGTAGATAGTCATTTCTTTTTCGCTTGTCAGTTTATTATGTTGTCAGTTGTCAAATGCCACCGTAGGTACGTACGTAGGTACGTATGTGTACGTAATGTCTATTTATTTATTTATTCCTCTTAATGGCGGCCATAAGGCTTGGGCCAATGTCAGTTAAATTAAAGGTAAATAATATTCTTCTTATGCATGTTGTACGGTGATTGTAGTTTTTGCAACTTGATAGCAAAATTCCAGAAACCACGCCGAGACCACTTGCGCATTAAAAAATGTCAGACACTAGAGCAATATAGAATTTTGTGATCACTGTTCACTGTTAAGGTTAATCGTCGCATAAAACACTATCAAAATTATACTTCAACTAGCCAAAGAAGCAGAAATACCAAAGTTAGATATCGTCTACATCCGCCATGTTCGAATGCTACAAATGGAATCCCTACGTAATGTCGTTGTATGCCGACATTTGACAACTGACAGCTGTCAATACGGCCTCTTTTTTAAATCAAACAGACCGAGGCACAAAATATGATTGGTTTTTGGAGTCTTTTTGTATTTTTTATTTCAACTCCAAATTTGTTACTTTTACGGGTATCCCGTGAAACCATATCGAAAATACAAACTGAGACAAAAACCAAGTAGCGTAGTAGAAATAAGCAACCTGAGATATGTATTCATTCTTGTCCAGCGGTGGTGTAGGGGTTATAGCACGCAGCACGGATTGCTGAGGACCTGGGTTCGATTCCCAGTGCTGGTCTCTTTTTCTGGTTTTTCTGTGCATCCATGTCTCAGTTTGTATTTTCGAGGCACAAAACCTATTAATCTCACGAAACGTGTGGTTTGCAATATATTTTTACAAAAAAATGGCAAGTGAGAAAAAATATCTATCTACAGGAGTGAGCTAGATTACTATCGATGATAAATATAATATGGACCATCCCAGAAAACTAAAAGGTAGATGTGTTTGTGGCGCGCCGTATCCCTAACCAAACAAACCAAAATCTAAATCGGTTCAATGGTTTCACGGCAAGGAGATAACAAACAGACAGTTGCTTTCGCATTTTTTATTATTAGTAAGGACGTTTGAATTTTGACACGCGGTTACCGAAAAAAGTCAAATGTCAAAGAATCGAGGAAAAATGTTAGAAAAAAAAAACTCAACAAATACCGCTGTATAAAAAATAGGCAAAGTCACACTCTGGAGATAAGGAAAAATCTTGGAGCAAAGTGTTGATAAATGGAGTTTTTTCCGTACATTTGCATTTGGAGATTTCAATGAAGGAATGAATGAACGGATGAATGAAAAGGCTTTTTGAAATGTTTAGATTAATGAACCGATTCTGCCTTTCCGCGCTCCAGAACTTGAGTGCTTTTTAGGAGGCTTTTTTTTAATTTTGCCGTGTTGCTAATTTGAAGAAACGTATTTTAGACTATCGCGATCATTACTAATTGTATGAATTAAATTAATGAAATGTTATTTGGAAGTTTTTCTTTGTCACTTTTAATTTTAATGTAAACATCATCAAAATTTTCACTAAAGTAGTTCAATTTCTAGTAAAAATAATAATGATTAAATACATAAATATAAAGGTTCACAGACACCTTTAGTACTCTCGGTAAAAAAACCTCTACAACTAAAACAATACACGTCGTGCCCAAGAAGTGCACAGACAAAGAAATTTCCACGCGAATTGTCCCCAAGAGATGCAGTCTGATACAAGCAGCGTACACGCCGACTTAGCATGTGGCTTTACGGTTAATTTAAAGTACTTTAAGCCACGTACGTTTACAAAACGAGTTCGTTGCACTTGGCACTTTTATTTGAATAATTTCGGTGTTTAAATTTATGCGAGATAATGAACAGCATAAAGCTAGTTTATAAATGGCAACTTAACTAAAGTTTCTTTGGAATTACAGCTATTTTTTACTTATTTTGGTAACATTTCTTTGTCATTTTAATTATGTTACGTGTATTTAATTATAATGGGAATTAACGGTGCCCGTGTGGCGTGTGGTGTCGGGTTAGAATGACACTTCTCCATTTCTTCCGTGGATGTCGTAAGAGGCGACTGAGGATATAGGTTAAGGTATACCGTAGGCGACAGGCTAGCAACCTGTCACTATTGTACCGTTTTCGTCAAACTTAAAACCAAAAATTGCTCAAAGTGGCTCCGAAGCGGTAACGTTTCGTGTGCTCTCCCTACCCCATTTGGGCATACAGGCGTGATGTTTGTGTGTGTGTGTGGTGTCGACGGTGCTGGCTGAAAATCAGCGCTGGGGTGTTTTAACGCTTCAGCATTATGTTGAATTGTTGAGCCAGTGTCCGATTCGCAACCGCAATTACACATTCTGTATTTTAATAATAATATTGTTGTGTCTTGTGTTGTTGTTAATAAATGTGTTTTCTTTCTTTCGTTAAATTGTAATAACATCAATTGGAATAAGAACGTACTATGCTTTAAGGGATAATCAAAGGCTTTTCATATTGATTTTGCTGTGTCTGTGTCCAGCAGTGGCCAGATCTCAGAATAAGAGGGATTGAGCATTAGTTCCTACACTGGCGCAGTGCGAGATGTTTTCCTTTATTTTAAAGTCCATAGTAAATTTTGACTGGAATTTGAAAGTAAATCACTTTTTTTTGTTCCCGAGCTTACGTCACCACGGCACACCATATTCCAAATATCATCTAATTTATTGAATTAGTACAAGTTTTATGCGTCATATTTTTTATTGAGTACCCAGTAGAACCGAGCAGTTAGAACGGTTGAATTCGTGAAAAATGCCGACGTTCGGCGCAACTCGTAAACAAGCCTGCGAACAGGCGCGGGAGTCGATGTTAGTTGAACATTTTTTACGTGAACGACCTGTATTTTATTTGATTTTGAACAACAAAACCCGCGACTTCGTTTATCTCTTGGAAAAAACATATTTCCGGATGAAATGCCCCTTGCTTTGCTACGTGTGTTACGAGTTAATTTTGAAATAAGATCAGCAGTTTTACCGTAAATAAGTTAAGCAGACAGACAAAGTGACATTTGACACAGCACAATTTTGCACAGTGTGGCGTTCTAAGGAGGAGGCCTTTGTTTAACACTTAAAAAAAACTTTAATAATTTATCTATCTAAGAAAAGTTGCAAAACACTCAAAATTGTCATTGCAAAGTTTTATATCTCAAAAACGGCTGAACTAATTTTAATGAAACATACTCGTAGTTAATAACCCACCGCAAAGAAACCCACTTTAAAAAACCGCATCGAAATTGGTCAATCGGTTTGCGAGCTACGACGGTACAGACTGGCAGATATTGGCGTGACAAGGTTAAAAACTTTCTTTAACAACACACCACTCCACAGTTTCGACTGTCCCGCTTTGTATGCAGACCGCAGGTGCCGCAGTTTGCGAGTCGATGCATGTCTGTCGCCTCCACAAAGGTAATAAAAGCGGTCTAGTCCCGCTTCGGCGCTAAACACCTATGATTTTTCCGGACACACAAATTCTTGGTGTCACCTAAGAGTTTGGGCCGCGATTCTCATCATCATCACCATCATCATCAACAGCTTAAAGCAGTCCACTGCTGAATATAGGCTTCCCCTAACGAACGCCATTGCACCCTGTCCTTGGCTCGACGTCACGAGCCGACTCCACGGCAGCTGCAATGTAGTCGAATGACTCGTTTTTTTTTGTAAACTTTTTTATATTGTTGTCCAAACTACGTAATGATTCTTAATTTGAAATCCTATTACTAAAAAAAAGTGCTTACAAACACTGCAGGTTAATAAAATGATACGGCATTTTTTTTAACCGAAAGCTCGTAGCTAAGTTGCATTTGAATCGGTTTAGCTGTAATGAGATATTGAGCATTTTGAAATGACAGTGGCGGAGTTTTTTTTTTACATTTTTAAGTTAATAAAGTTCCCGTGACCACGCTGCCTACTGAAAGGCATAAAACGACGGTATTTCATAAGGTCCAGTAACCTCAATCAAACTATTAAATTCAACATTGTTATTTAATGTTTAATTCAAGTTATTCACGCCTCGTAAAATGTATCTAAGCTCCACAAAACAATGACTGCACTTAACTAAAATTACAATCGTGCCCATTAAATGCAAAATCGAATTCCTTTGTCCAGCTCCCATCATTATCACGATCATCAGCGATGTCATCACGATCTGTTATCCAATCGTCATTGTGCTAGAAACACTTAATTGAATACCGCGATGTATATATTTTTTAAAGTTGGATGCGGCATTGAGAAGAAAAATTAAGACCGGCCATGACTGTCGGACGTTCAACTGCGGTTAATGTAAGTTGAAATTTTTGTATAACTTAATAATACACGTCGTCGTCTTGATTTGTGTCCAATTAATTCGTATGATAGTATGTACACGAACTATCAGGGGCATTACTAAGTTGTACCGGGTGTGGCCTGTTATATGAGCAAATAATTAAAACATAGATCATACTCGTCAAACTAAACAACAGTTCAGCGACTTTAAAAATAATTAGTTTTGTAATTTTTATTACACTTTTAAGTTTATTTGAAGAAGCAATGTAAGTAAAGCAAAATACTTGATGTCTGTAGCGTGACAGGCGATTGAATTAAAAATTGTATGAAAAAAGCAAAATTCAAAGTGAATACCGTTATAAGATGAGGTTATTTAAATGAAAAATCCACCGCCACTGTCATTTTAAAATTCATTATCTGAAAAATTGGCTCAACCGATTCTATTGAAACATAGCTGAGAACCACCACAAGGACAACTCGCTTTCATATAGAATAGCCGCATCGAAATCGGTTCATCTGTTTGAGAGCTACGATGCCAGACAGACAGACAGACATTGACGTTAATCTAATAACACCCCTCTTTTTGCGTCGGGGGTTAAATATAGTTGTAGTTGGGTGGATCAAATATTTCTTGTTGTTATTCTGTCCCGTTAGTATATTTTATAAAAACACCCTATTTGACAATTTGCGTCATAATGACGTCACCGGCATCAAAGTTTCGCTCCCTGTCCATTATACTAACATGCTTATTAGATGAACAATTATAGAAGGTGCTTTAAACTACCACAAAAACGCATATTTAGCAAATTTTAATCCTATAAACTTACGGTTTAAAAAGTGACTCAGGAGACCGTAACTATTGCAAAGAGTGGCAGTAAAAATTTGATCGACCCAGTTACGCCTAACACGCACTTTGAAAATCGATCAAATGGAATATAGACCAAATGGAATACCTAGTTATGGGCTAGTTGGGAAAGCCAACATTATTAATTTACAAATGGGAAATAAATGGCGTTGAAATGCCTTCTCCGGTTTCTACCCACATCTCGGCCATCATGATGGTGGATTCGTCACGGCCGCGGGTGTTGCAACGCTTTATCGGAGCTTTGTGAACTTAAAGCTTAAGATCTAACTTAAGCAGGCTCGCCACCTGCTTGTCGATTAAGCTTGAAAATTGAGGTCGGACGTTCTCTAGTTATTAAAAGCTAGGAAAAAGGATAATGGGAGTCAGTTTACGAGTTTTCATTTACTTCTATTAAATCAAATTATATTACGAATGCGAAAGTTTTTTAGTGTGTATTTCTTACAAGCACGAAATCTTTATCATAATCACTATCCCAGGTAATATAAGTCCCACTGCTGGGCACAAGAATCCTCTAAGAATGAGAAAACTTCGTACGAAATGGTTCAAATTTGCATGATGTTTTGTGTGACAGCTGATGTTTGAGAAAACAGGAGGATCGTGGGTTCAAACCCGGGCCATCTACTCTACATCGGGCTAGCTAAATAACCGGGTATCCCTGACTTTTTCAAAATTCATGAGTGAAATTATGTACTCTAGGGACTTGGCTGTATACCGCTGACAGGTGGTAAAACTGACCACCGGCAGGTTAGATTGACCTTATTATGTATAATGATAATATTTTTATATTGTGATTCTAGAATTAGATTTTAAAAACGATTGTCAGCGGTATACGCGCCCGGAGCGCAGATTGCTCCCGACGGCCTGAAGGGCTGGATCGCTGGATCTAACTTTGTAAAGTATTATTATAACAAGAATAAAACAAGACACTGAAGAAATATCCTTTTTATTTAATTAAGTTTAAAGCCACGCGCGTAGATTCCATGTATATCTAGCTCTTACATAACTCACATTCGAAATTTACCGCGTATTTTACGGTGAAGGATAACATCAAACTTGTATAAATCTGCGAAACAATTCAATGGGGTGTGTGAAGTTCAAAATCCGCACTGGGCCTGTGTGGGAACTACGACCCAAGCCCTCTTATTCTGAGAGGAGGCCTGTGGAAAATACCGGCGCTTCAATTTAAGTGAAACAGAAGATTAACGGTGCTAGTTGTGTTTATCACTTTCGTATTCGTCAAATCCAACTCGCAATGCTTATCGCAAATTTAAGTAATCCGGGAAGTGGAAGAACCATGTCGTATTGACTTGCCCGTCCCTGCGCGTTGATGTGTGAACGCGTTCACTGGCGCACGCCAACTTGGCAGTGCTACAGGGTTGCATGAATAATTCCAGCAAAATGTGTTGATTTGTGGATGTTTTTGGACTTCTGAGATAAGATTCTACGATTTACGATTTTGCGGGTAGTAGGGACATTTTACTAACTTATTCTGGCGCTTAGCAGTAGAGCTTGCGCTGCTATGTTCCAGCATGGAGATTAACAGACAAGAAAATGCTGTAAATTCAATGAGTGGTGTTGTTCAGTTACAATCAGGTGACCTCATTCTCTTGTGATCCTCCTACTTCATAAAAAAGTTTATTAGTTGGTTAATAACAGAAAGACGGGGTCGTAAGTGTCGCAACAGGAAACAATTAGAAGGATCAAAAAATACTCTAGCGAAAAAATAGTCAAACTGAAACACAGTTTGCAGTTGAAGAAATCCAATCTCCAATCTTCGACTTCCGGGAAATTCTCATACAAAAATGTAACTTAGCTATCGTAAAATTTAACAAGCATTCCAAGTCTACGAAAAAAAAACTCACAGAACAGAGTTTACACACTCAAGGAAGGCCCTTAAGTTTCAAATAAGGCAGGGCTGATCAGGCCCCTTTTGAGGGCTCTCGACACGTCTGAGGGCATATTGTGTCAAATGAAACACATGTAACTGTACGAGGATGCTTGAGAGGCTTTGAGGGCCGATGTCTGTGTCGGGCTTCCCCCTAGAAGGGGGTTCATCCGTCAGTAAATCTTATAGTTAGGTTAAGACCTTCGACTAGATTTGTCTGATGGAAGTATACGAGTACTTACAATGTCCTCGCTTCTTAGCAAACACAATACATAATGTGCGGTTAAGACCTTCAATTAGATTTGTTTAAGGGTAATACTACAACCTTTTTATTTCGCTTCTCTGCCACATAGACATAACAATACACGATAGCTCTCTACATCTGTGCTATAGACGTTTTTATGCTGAACCACCACTTCCAAAGAAATCAACATACCTAATATATGTCACACAGACGCAACTTTCACGAACATCATACGAAATGGTAATGTTTCTCTCTTTGACTTCATTTTCAATGCAAAAACGAGTTGACAACCGTTCCCAAACATAACGGAGGTATCTGTACGAAAGTTTAGTTTTTTTTGTAATTCAATTCCATTGACATATAAGTACTAGACAACATACCTTTCTCAAAACGTTAGTAGACGGTTTCAACACTAAACTATTACTTACGTTACTTAATCCATAAAACTCTTCAGATATTCGCTTACCTGAAAAAATAAAATAAAATAATCAGTGCATTTCAACCAAATAATCACAGTTTACTAAATTTTGGATGGACTAACTTATACTAGAGTAAATACGGCATTACTGAATCAGATCCAATGCAGATGTAAATGACACCCAAAATAAACTAAACTACAACGAGCAAAGCTACAACCATGGAACGGTACTATGAGTATCACGCTATAAGCCAGCCATTATCCGTAAGCCCCCGAAAATGGACTGCGGAACCCTAAAAAGGTTTCAACTTTATAAATAAGCAAGCATCAGTATCAATCGTATCGCATCGTAATTCGGACCCGATCGGAATTGCAGACCTACAATTCGGACCCTTGGAATAAAGCTTGGGAGTCACTTAGAGCGAAAATTACAATTGAAATAAAATTTTATGATTTTCGTATTAAAATGTCACAAGCTATGAGTTTTTATTGAAGCAATTAAATAAACGCAGCGTTAAGGATACAGTCCAATGTTTTTCGAAATATTTACTACCTTACACCCGCGGCTTTGCTCGCATGGATTAAGTCTGGCAGTTATATTGAAAGTCCGGAATTTTATTGAATTTTCATGGGAATTTTGAAAAATTACGTGATGGTCTTCATTCAAGTTGTATGAACCCATGCAAAACTTCGTTTCCATTATGGTTGAGATCTCTAGACCCACATACTTGGTTAAAATGACCGTGTTCAATATATGACATCAACTATAGGGTAGTTTCCTGAGTAAAAATAGTAGATTGTACGACAAGAGCATAAAACCCGAGCCAATACGGCGAGGGTGGATAGACACGTCGAGGGGAGAATTGGTTTAATGCTCGAGTTTTACACTGCTTTTCACTTCGATTGCGAGGAAATGAAATAGCAACAGTGGCAAGAATTGTTCACATACTATTTACCTTATAATTAGATTTTTTTTTGTTTTATTGATTTATTTGGTTGATTTTTAGTTTTATAAAAATTAAAAATTATTAAAAATATATATAGAAACTTTTTTGTTTGTGGCTGTTGACACCTGATTACCTTGGTCTTAGACTTAGACGAAGATTTTACTTTATGCACTAGAGAATAAAAAGTCATTTAATGACGCCTGGATCCAGCATAAACACGAACTTTACGAGCACGAGAAGTGAAAAAATATTTTTCTGTTTAGTCCGTCAGTTGAATTATCAGAAAATATTGGACACGTATCATTCCTTTTGTCAAAATGACAAAGTTGAAGCGCGACAAAGTTCAGGAGTGGGACCCGTGACGTCACGCCGTGCTAACAAGGTGTCGCACGGCGTAACATCACGCAGAACTTAACTAGCTATATCGTCATCATTTTTTATTTAATTTACAAGAGAAAAAATACTTGTCCAATATTTTCTGATAATCCAAGGGGCGATATAACAAGAACAATGTTTTTTATCCAGGAAACTAAAGGACTAATTAGGGCGCTCCTATTGTCACACAACATATTATAAATAACAACACAACATATTACATTATAAATGTAACGGATACAAAATTCAGATCTATTGTCAAGAAGACATTAATATCTAAGGCGTATCATAAAGTTAATGATTATATCATGGACAGGGATATTTGGAAATAATTCCTATCCGCATTAGCGATCCGTTCAAATAGCGAACCTACTGTGTTAAAAATAAAGTTGTGTTAAATACTTGTGATGTATACATATCACTTAATAATATTGTAAATCTGTTTAAAAAAAATATTTTATTTTTTTTGATTTTTTTTGGTGGTAGATTTTTTTTGACATTCATAAGTGCTTGTTATAGCCTAAATTGAATAAAGATATTTTGACTTTGACCGAATCACCATCACATTACATAAACGCCACATAGTATCTAGTTCACACGATAAATAGGCCACAACAAACATCAGTATTTATCTAACCGCTCTCATTACGTCTCCAGCATTAACCTCTAACTGGCAGTTAACCCTCAGTTAGGGGTCATTTGGACCCCACAAACTAGTGTTTTTATACTACCCACCTGATGGCCGAATTAACACAACATTCGAGAAACCCACGCCGTTTGTATAAAATTATGGCCCAATTTAGTGGGCAAACGGTTATACTAAACTAACATGAAGTTTGGGATGTCACATCCGTATGAAATGTTTGCTTTAGCGAAGAATACATTTTTAACACATTCGCCGCTGGCTGTCAAACTCGAGACTTTACAATACGACAGTAAATTACTAGTACAGTCAAGTGCAAAAATATGTATCTAACCACTCAAAAATATATGTTACCATGGCCTCATTACGTCGGAGTAAGACTCTGTGGTACATATTTTTGAAACGTTGAATGAGTTCCTATTTTTACAGTCGACTGTACAATACAATGGCGTTTCTTCTCCCCAACATGATTGTTATAAGTCTTAAACATTTTTTAAACTTTAAAATTTAATAATTAATTAATTTAAGAACAAAAATTTTCAAACATATCATCAAAGAAATTTATAACGTTTTCTCACGCGTCCCTAAGGACCTTCAAAATCGAACCCTTTTAATAACATAAACCTTTATTAACACCCTAATCCCCGAGTACCCTATGATATCATTTTAATCCCCCGAACCCCCCAAGGCACCCCCGAAATTCCTTATTCCCCAGGAAATAAATTAGCATGCGTAGATTGAATTGTCAAAGAAGTTCCGTTAAGTCGCCTAATTTGAAAGGGAAAGTTGCTACATTTTTTCCCCCTGTTTATTTGTGTCCTTTCACTTACTGTGTATTTTTTTGACAAAAAATAAAACTGTCTTCGAGCCTTTTGTCCGAGTTTATGCCCTTAAAAGTATAGCAGTAGTTGTCAAAGAGACGCATTGGGAATGGTTAGTTTTCGTAAATATGTGAGAACACACACACACACACACACACACACACACACACACACACTACACTGACGCGTTTTGAATTCAAACACATGTGCTTCATCATCAGAGCAACAGAACTGGTCACCAGATGCTATACTCAAAAAGATACATTTTATGCCTTAGACACATGTTATTCACGTTAAGGCTACGTTTCCACCACAGATGTGTTGCGTGGAATGTATTTTTCATGAACCAATAGAAACGCTTCATTTACCTATCCTCGCACAGCACAGCTCTGGTGGAAACAGCTGTGCGGGGCGAGGCGAGGTAAATGAAGCTTTTCTATTGGTTCATGGAAAACACATTTCTCGCACATCTCTGATTGAAACGCAGCCTAAAAAACCAGAATCGAAATCAGCCGATCCGTTTAAGAGCTATGATACCACAGACAAACAGACAGACATTGGCGTTAAGCTTATACCACCCCTCTTTTTGCATCAAGGGTTAAAATAGAAGGCCGTCTTGACAATCCAAATAAACTTGATGCTAAAACAAAGTAGCTTAGGACAAAAACAGAAAAAATAAAAGTAAGACTCTGTAAACACATTACGAGCGGAAGCCAAAGGATTGTCAGCCGCTTCAGGCGCAGATCGAGTCGAGATAAAGGACTAATCAGATCCCCCTTCCCCCTCCCATCACAGATGTAAAACTCTAGATCTCTTCATTTTGGGAAGAATCTTCATGGAACTAGAAGAGCATCCAAGATAAATAAAATAAAGTTTTGGATAGTTTTACGTAAATTTAATATTAGACGGAGATATACTTTTTCAGACAACTTTAACAACTTCAGATGTAGCTCAGTCACAAAACAATCATTTACAAAATTTGCAAAAAGCTCCTCGTTGACTCAACTGGAGACCTATGGGTCGGCATTTCTCTTAAAGAATACACTATCCAACGAGGAAACGCTGTTAAGCTGCCAGCCTTTTAGGCACTAAGCCACTGCAACTATTTCTAGATTTAAGTAATTTAGTTTCACAAACGAGTTTTTGTTTTAGTTTAAATTCAGATATTACATTTGTTCCTTATTTTTATTGCCTTACATAAATAAATAATATAATATAATAAATCGGCTTTGATGAAACATATCTAAAAATCATCGCTAGAAAACCTGATTTTAAATTTAAAAAAAAACGCTTTCCAATCGGTCCATCCGTTTAAGAGCTACGGTGCCACAGACAGACACACGGACAGACTTAGAGGTCAAACGTATAACGCACCTCTTTTTGCGTCGGGGCCCGGATTAAAAAACAGACCACACATGGAAAAAAGCATCTCTGTCACTTCTAATTTTCTTCCCTATTCTTAACAATTCTATATCCGTGTTGGTCAGGGGTCGTGAAATAAAATTCCCTTAACTTCGTCGAATAAATCACGGAGGAACAAGTTATAATGAAGGAGCGAGACGCTAGATTAATGATGTTTTGTCTCAGTCGCCGCAAAGTTTTATAATAAGAATTGTAAAGTGAGTTTCGTTAATGAATTGATAGATGCAGACAGTGTCGAGTCTCAGAAGGAAGTACAAATTTGATGAGTTCAGAAAGTGGGTGGTGGATCACACTTGCTATGTACCTACTTCACTACACTATAGGCCGAGTTTCTCAGCGAGCTCTGTAGAGGGTTATACTCAGGGGGTTTCTCTACAGGATCGAATCAGAAATGAGGAGATACATAGAAGAACGAGGTTCACCGACATAGCCAAGCGAAATAGCTCGTTGAAGTGGCAATGGGCTTAAGAGCTTATAGCATGGAGAACATATGGGGCCTTGGATTGGGGCCTGAAAAGTTCTCGAATGGAGGCGCGGATCAGTACGCGAAGCGTAGGGAGTCCACCAACGTGATGGACGGATGACCTGGTTAAAGTCACGGGTTCACGGTGAAACGAAGCAACTGGGGGATATGGGGGAATCCTGCGTCCTACAGTGGACGTCCTCCGGCTGATATGATTATGATGAGATTGATCCTAATCAGGTCTCCCGAATCACCCCATATAGAATCATTTCACATTCGGAGAAACATCAATACGCTTTTACTCGTAAAAGCAAAGGTCGAGAAATTAAACCCGTTATAAAATAACCAATTTACATTGACGATCTACTAAAGCTCTAATATTCGAAGCTTATCTTACAAAGCATCAAGAATAAGTTTCCTAACTCAACAACAATTTGCTTGGAGAATATTTTTATAGCAACAGAGGCATAAAGTTTTATGAGCAGAGTACAGGAGATGCCATTCTCGGAACAATTTTAAAAAGTTTATAGCGTGTGTTTCTTTTAAAAAGTATGCTCTTTGGATAAGTTTTTTGGTTCCGTATAAAATGGATCTTTATAATTTTAATCTCGCTGTACTACTTTAGCCTAGCTGAATGTGATATGCATTAGTGTTAGCGCCAGGTATTTGCGTCTCATTCTATAACACAGAACCATGACCGACAGCTTTTTTTGGGGTTGCGTCGCCTTCAGGGCCAAGAACACTAAGTCCTTGTTTCTGTTCACTTGTTTTTAGGTTTTAAATTTTATATTAGGTGCTTTATGGGAGACAGGGGCTCGCAGTCGGGAAAAATCCATGGACGACTTTTTTTTTATTCGACTGGATGGCAAACGAGCAAGTGGGTCTCCTGATGGTAAGAGATCATCACCGCCCATAGACACCTGCAACACTAAGATGGGATACCTCAAGTGCCAGTAATTTCACCGGCTGTCTTACTCTCCACGCCGAAGCACAACAGTGCAAGCACTGCTGCTTCACGGCAGGATTAGCGAGAATGATGGTGGTAGCAATCTGGGCGGACCTTGCACAAGGTCCTACCACCTGCAAAAACTGGGAAGGGACCCAGACAGGGCCGGACTCTCACCGGTTAAAAAACCTGGCTACACGTCCCTAACTCTTATTAAAGGAAGTAAATATATAATGGGACACTTGACACCAATTAGCCTAGTCCAAAACTAAGCAAAGACACTAGGCAACGGATAAACATACTTATATAGGTAAGTACATACTTAAATACCCTATAATTATATTAAACATCCAAGACCCGAGAACAAACATTTATAACCATAACCGGGAATCGAACCCGGGACCTCAAGCTTCGTAGTCAGGTTCTCTAACCACTTGGCCATCCGGTCGTCAAATATACATTAAAAGGTAAAATAAAATGTCAAGTGTTTCTTTTGAAATCTCAGCGTTGACGAAAAACAAACTGAATACCAGACGTACCTAAACATTCGTGATTTTCACGTAATTGAGAACGAGACTTTTTTTTCTGTACTTACAGGCGAAGCCGAGAATGGAGAAGATAAAAACAGTTCTGGACGAAAGCTAGTTCATAAAACCGTGAATTAGTTTTTGCTGAAAATTTTATTTTTGATACAAGTTTCTTTTGCTGACTGTACTCGCATTGCTTGTCATCGAACCTACATAAGGAAAGACAATTATTGTACAAAGGTGAACTTATCAGGTGACCCGCTTGATCGTTTGGCTCCCTCTCATAATAGTTAATAATAATAAAAAAAATTATGTAACAAATTTCAAGTCAACCCGACTAATAGAAGTGGATCAAAATGAATTTGCAAAATTTGAAACAAACAATTAACTATACGAGAAAAAGTTGAAGCTTGAAAAACTACGGAACCCAAAAAATCTGATTACGCACTTAGGCATTCCGCGTGGATTTTTTTTAAATTTTGGAGGCTACCCTCACTCATAATAAGGGGGAAAATTGCTACATTAGCGCCAAATGAATAATTTTGGGACGCCCATGTTTTCCTTACTAATTTAAATAAAAAACACGAATTTTGAGGGGAGATAAAATTACGCGAAAAAACGAAATTATGGCTATTATTTTCAGTAGATTTGGAGTTGCACGGATACTGCGAGATGCCGTTTTTAACCGCAACAACGTGACTTTAATAATTAAGTCTTTGCTTTGTGTAGAAGCAATTAAGGTCGCCTGTTTTTTTTATGGAACAATTTCATGATCATAATCATAATTATTTATTGTGTGTGGAATTCATGTTACAGTTAATTACAGATATATTTGTACAAATATAGTTTCAACAAACCATTCCTTTTCAGGTGTACACACATGAAAATCGATACAAATTGAAATTATATAATTTAATTATTACATTAAGCATAGCATCAAAATTAAATGTCCAAAATTGATATACCTACCTACAAAATATTTAATACAATTTACAATGTCAGTCAAATTAAATCTCAGATGTACAATTAAAACACAAATGAAATTTACTCTTAATTAAATATTAAATAGATGTCATTCTTAAATAATCATTAATACGATAAAAAATATTGTCCTTTTTTCTCTTCCTTAACAAAACTTGTGCTGTGGGTACTTAGATGACGGATAAACATATTTTATGTGCATATAAATACATATTAAACATAAAAAATTGGATAGCAAATATTCATATTTTTTCCCGTATGAAATAGCATCACATATATTGGAGGTATTCAGACTCAGACGTTTAAAATAAAATGTATAAACTTGATTTCCTTCTTCGCAAAATAAGTTCGAGTAAAATCGAACCTTGCATTCAAAGCTACACGGTCAGAGGCATTCTTCAAAAACGGCTTAAACGCGAAGGAATCAGAATCGTTTATTTCTTGGAATACAGTATCCAATGTGTTACAATCTTCTTGTCGCGTATCCAGCCTGCATACAGGCATGCAAATTATTAACATAATTACTATACAAAAAATTACAATATGATTATTTAAAAACTACATTAAATTCAATTCAATTGTTAAAAGTATAGCTCTATGTGGATGCCATAAATGATTACGCGAATGTCGAAGTTGATAAAGACGCTATCGTTCAGCCAAATTACTTTTATTAGAGATCTGTTGACCGATCTGATGTGAAAAAAAATTACATAAATCATCGCACTCTTTCTCTCCCGGCAACGTGTTTCACAAATACTTGCCAGACTTCACTCAAATGTACCGCTTTAATAACCTCTCATTTCAACCGTCACTTTTAAATGAAGGTAATTTTTCCATAGATAAGTAGGGGGTAGAATCGACCCCCTTACCCCCGGTAAGATTGCGCGTGTCAGAGACAGTGTTAAATCACCCGGTTATTTCGACCATCCGGTCGTTAACCCTTCCTGAGACTAGCACGACTGTGGAATTTAGGTAAATTTGTGAGAGTAATATGGTGATGTCATATACAAAGTTGTACGCAGCAGTCGCGTAGCAAAGTTGACTTTCATCATCATATCAGTCGTAACATGTTCACTGTTGCTTCGGTTGGAAGCGGGCTGCATCCACCGTGAACCCGCGGCTTTAACCAGGTGTCTGCCCATCTCGTTGCTGGACATCCTACGCTTAGCGCCTGCCAATCTGCGGTTTCCAGTAGAGAACTTTTCGGCCCCAACGGCTTGGTCTCCTGGCCTTCGTGGCTTGAGAGGTCGGCCAATGGCCTTATCATAGGCACTGGTACTCTCTCTGTTTAAGTTTAGGTATTAAAATAGTTATTTAAGATTATTTTATCAGTAACAATGCTATGCTATGGACAATAAGGATCCTTCCATGTGGTCTGAAATTTTTTGTTTTCCACTGTGGGTGCAGGCTGCTTCCAACCAAAGCAACTGGACGTCTATGGGGGAGGCCTATATCCAACAGTGGACGTTTTATGGCTGATAATGATGGTAATGAACACTAAAAGTCTTTAAGCTAAGCCGCAAACCGACGGACGGACAAGGCAAAACAATAAGGGTTCCTGTACTACAGAATCCTAAAACTTAAGGTTTTAAAGTTATGAATATGCTAGTCTGTCCTGGGTCTGGACTACTCATCCCGTGAATGTGATAAGGACTTAATTAAGTGTTCAATTCCTTGCTTAAGGGTTAGAAGTCCTAGCCTAGGGTCGTATTAAAGTCGGTTGGGTCTCATCCATCTTAACATATGTCCATAACGACTTGACTTGAGATCCTCTGTATATCCCCTAGAAAGGTAAGGACAGTAGACGGCGACAGTGAGGATTTTAGCGCACCGTCTCTTTCTCATGCCCTACTCTGAAGAGGCACGGTATGCTAAAACTGAACTAAGAGCTGGTTCACATTAATTCGGATCTATCTACAACGTTTTACCGGAAAGATAAAGGTGTCGGATGCATATAATTATATATAACATGAATTTCATCCCTTCCCAGTTGTCCATAATAGTTTTTCCCGACTGCACGTCCGCGTCTCCCTCGCATCTCCTATAGAGCACCTAGATTAAAACTTTAAAAACTAAAAACAAGTGAACAAAAGCATTTGTCCTTTAAGGTGACTCAATAAAAAAAATGCATATGCATAGCACTGTTCACATTAGAATGACGCGACAAAACTGTCGGCGGTAAAACATTTTATCGGTCGTTCAGTCACAATTTTGGTCTTTTATTTGGACTGTCTGAAATGAACAAATGTCTGAAAACTTAAGTTTTCAACCACTGCGTCCTATCCGTTATCATATAAGGAGCTAAAGCGTAGACGCTTACATTACGATTAATCCATTATTTCAAAGTCACTCAGCGAGCTATGGAACGAGCTATGCTACAGGACAGAATCCGCAATAAGACTATCCAAAAAACATGTAAAGTCATCAACATATCTCAGAGAATTAACAAGTTGAAGTAGCAGTGGGCTGGACAACCGTTGAAGTAAACAAGTTCTTGAGTGGAGACCGCGTCTCGACAAACGTAGTGTGGGCGCCCTCCGGCCAGGTGGAGTGACGATCTGCGAAAAGCTGCTGGTAGAAGCTGGATGCGTCGAGCCTAGGACAGGGCGCGATTGTGCTCATTGGGGAGGCCTATCCAGCAGTGGGTTGATACAGGCTGATGATGACAAACGAACATACGGCAATCCAATAGACTGAATTAATGGCATGAATTTGCCTATAAAATGCCTATTCAGCCTAGATTTAAGACGGCCAGATTTTCACAAAGACCTATTTTAATAAAATTTTAACAAAAAAAAAATATGAAAATGCAACTCATTCTCAGCCCATTCGTTTGAGTTAGCGGGTGCCGCGTAATCAAATTAACTAAGTGAATGGAAGACCGAAACGACTAGTCATTCGTTCATTGTTATGACAGACACTGTAATGCATTTATCTTGATTTTTTAATTTTCACGAGCAACTGTGTAGTGATGAGAAATATATTTTTTATTTTAGGGAAGGTTAATAGGGAGATCCCGCAACAACTTGATCCTTTACGTTTTTGTGTTACTTTTGCCATACTAGATAATCTGTTACGTGACTTAACACGGTCGGCCCCGGCAACGATATACTATTACCTAAGCTCTAACCAATATCCCACAGCAGTCGCTTCTATGCCAGTGACATGAATGTCGTGTCAAAATAATTCGTACTTCCTAAAGGCTGGCATAGCGTACGTAAGGGCGGAATGTTGCCCGAGCCAAATGCGATCCACTAAGCTCTTACGCTAGGCATAGCGCATCCCAGTCACAAATACGTGTCACTAGCAGACCACTAAGCTCTTACGCTAGGCATAGCGCATATCCCAGTCACAAATACGTGTCACTAGCAGACCACTAAGCTCTTACGCTAGGCATAGCGCATATCCCAGTCACAAATACGTGTCACTAGCAGACCACTAAGCTCTTACGCTAGGCATAGCGCATATCCCAGTCACAAATACGTGTCACTAGCAGACCACTAAGCTCTTACGCTAGGCATAGCGCATATCCCAGTCACAAATACGTGTCACTAGCAGACCACTAAGCTCTTACGCTAGGCACAGCGCATATCCCAGTCACAAATACGTGTCACTAGCATAGGAGTGTTAAGGTTAATGTTGAGGTGTTAAGTGGCGATAAGTATAGCAAAGAAAGATATCGAAGAACTATAACTTTGCTCAACCGCGAACTTACGATAGCACCTCTTATACAAAACATGTGTTCATGCGTCATGCAGCTCCTCCTCCATAGGTACTGTAAGAACATGCACGAATCACAAGAACCCAACTATTACTACCACTACACTACACTGTCGCGTTTCGAACTCAACCAAAGTTCATCCTCATAGCAACACAATAGTTCACCATGCTACCGGATTAGACTCAACACCTGGTAGCATGTCTAATATCTGGTAGCATTGTGAACGGTTGTGTTGCTCTGAGGATGGTATACAATTGCCGATGTAATTTCACGTGCTCATTCAAAAACGACATATTACTATGTACTCAATCGTATATGAATATATGAAGCACAATTGCGTAGGTACATTACTTGTACAATTCCTAACATGTCACTTAGCATACTGGCATTACATTTCAAATTTGTATTACATGACAGATGTCAAGTTGAAATATGCCCGAGGCCTAACCAAGATCTTAATCTGTGATATTAGTGCACAGACGAAGGAAATGAAACTGCGGTCCATACATCAAGGAAATTCCCATCCGAGGGGAAATTCTCGAGCCTGGGGCGTGTGCGTTAACTTGGGGGGAACGTCGAAATATTTGGAAATTTATAGTTTAAATAACTTCACCAACTTAGAAAAGTTCAAAACACTACTCTCATTTCAAAGTTCAATATCTCCAGAACAAACATGCTAAGAATCACCGCAAAGAAATTAGCTTTCACGTAAAAAAAACAAGTCGACATCGATTCATGGTCGCCACTCGAGCCTCTTCTCCCCCAACGGTTATCTGTTCTTCGAGCGATGCGGCTCGCCCATTGCCATTTCAACTTGCGTATTCTTCGAGTTACGTCAGTGACTAGTTCTTCCATATTTTCTACCGCACAAAAAAAACCATAGCTCGCTCCATCGCTTGTTTCCGTGATTCTGTGACAATAAATATCAGTATTTATATTATACTTGTAAAGCTACAATACAAATACTGCAGGGCTACTCCGAAACTCGAAACTCGAAGTTCGTGTCGTGCGGTCCCTCTCGCTCTCGTATTAAATAGTATAAGTGTCAGGTGTTTGGCTTATAGTAGGTAAGCAAACGCTTTTTACAAGCTTTTATTTGACTAGCAATGTATGCATGAATGTGGGGGTCAAATCTTGCAAGTTGAGCTCAGCGACTCAGCAGTGCAGGGATCGAATGGACTTGAAATTTGACATATCTATGTAAATTTGGTAGTCAGGGTTGTCTCCGCAAGCGGGAACTCCTCAGTGGTTAATGGAATCGACTTGAAATTTGGTAGAAAAATGTAGTTTAGATGACAATACAAGTACAGACAACAAAAATTAGTCCGCAAAAAAAGCTTATATTAAAAATAACTTTTTAACAAAAACTTTCTTTACTTATATCCAACAGTTCCGCCAACTTGACGCACACCCACTAAACGGCGGCTGCGTTACGGTCTATTTAGATAAGGCTGTATATTGTGCCGTTTATTGTGGGAGTTTCTTCGTATGTATGTAAAATATTTGTCGCCCGCGCTATGATATGTTCCTAGTTTCTCGTTATGTTTGGGATGAAGATATCAAGCTCAGAATTGGCTGGTTGACGCCGCGATATTGACAATACTTTTTGTCAGCTGTCAAAAGAAGGTGTAGCTATGACATAACTGTTTGATATGATATTGCGAGTTATAAATTGATTATGTATTCAACTAAATCAACTAACAATCCTATTTCACAGTAAAATACGAAAAACCGCATGTTCGTGGTGGATGCAGACCGATTCCAACAAAAGCACTGGAGGTATGGGGGAGGCCTATGTCCAAAAGTGGACGTCCTATGGCTGATATGATGATAATGATGATGATGATTAACGGAACTTGTTCCAGTCAGTCGTTTGATATGATTGACTGTCTATAACGTGGTCCAGCCTTTTGGTTTCCATCCATTTTTGAGTAAATAAATCCTTATATTTACTCTGTGCTAAGGAAGAATGCTTGTCACACATACTTTTTTTATTTAAATTTTGTTAGACATAACTTCTTAGCAAAACAAAATTATTCGCGTATCATCCAATTAAACTAACAGCTGTTCAACACGCAACCATTCAAACCCCTATGGGAAGCGACTTATCGAAATCATTCGTGTTAATGACATTATTTGTCGCCTTTTTATTCAATTGTCATTCCCTTGTCACAGTGACAGGGCGCCATGTTGTGCATGTAAATTTGACAGCTACATCGGAAGGTAAATGAATTACCGATGGGTTTGGATACAGGGTGTGTTGGAGCAAATTGTGGCTCGGGGATTATTTGGAATGGAATAAAAAATATTCGTCTATGACTGATGCACGCAAATTTGTTTGCTTCCTGTGATAAAAAGTAGGGAATATTCATTCAGTTAAGTGGGTTAAGCGACCGTATAGTTAAAAAACCGTCTCATGGACAGGCAGCCTTAGTTTAGCAAAATATAGTTCAGTAAAACAAAACGACTGAATGAGTAAAGAAACCGTATTAGAGTATATAGTACCTAATACTTCATTTCGTTCGGATAGCCAATCTCTCTTTTTAACTGCAATGTCTAAGATATTGTGTCCATGGGCGCAGTCATGCCCCCCCCCCCTAATTAGAAAAACATTACCATTAAATGTAAATGATAAATTGATAATTCTGAAACCCTTTTTCATCCACGTTACATAGCTTTGAATAGAAAATTATGTTTTGACTCAACGTAACCGTGAAAGGGAATATTATTCTGCCTTTTAAATGTATAATTTTCGGTGAAATAATTTTATTATTGAGTTCAAAATGGTCTTGACATCATCATCATCATCCCAGCCTATATGCTTACGTTCCACAGCTGTCATGGTGGCTGGCAAGAACTGGATGAGAGTGGCCAAGGATCGTGCTCAGTGGTGTGTAATTGGAGAGGCCTATGTCCAGCCGCGGACTAAGAGGCTGATGATGATGATGATGAAAATCCCGGCATTCTGGTTCGGATGCAAAACTGGTTTGCGCGAGCAAAGTCGCGAGAAAAGCCTAGTGATGTAATAAATTAGATGTTAAAGTTTATAAACTGGGGCTCATAACAAAACTGCTGGCAACACTTAGGGGGAATTAGGCAGCATCCCATAAAGATTGCCTTTCTCAAAACGCCATTGGATCAAAATCCTTTAAGATGGGGTCCAAGTTACTAGAGCTTGTACTCCGTATTATGTAGGAGGTGCACGAAATGAAGATCTTACTTTTGCATTGTTAGTTCAATAGCTCTAACTGCACACATGTAGGTACTAAATTCTTATTTAGACCACCTAGTGTGGGTAATATTTAACCTAACCTAACCAACATAAAGTTGGAAAACCCCCGACTTCACTTCAAAGTTAAATATCTCAAAAACGTCTGAACCGATTTTGATGAAACACATCTAAGAACCATCGCAAGAAACCCTGATTTCAATAAAAAAAACCGCATTCAAATTCAACCTGTTTAAGAGCTACGGTGCCACAGACAGACACACATAGCGGTCAAACTTATAATACCTTTCTTTTTGCGTCGGGGATTAAAAATCGACTCTAGTTTAGCACACAAACGTAATTAAGACATTACAAGTTTTTTAAGGGTTCCGTTGTCAACTAGGAACCCTTATAGTTTCGCCATGTCTGTTCGTCTGTCTGTCCGCGGCTAAGCTCAGAGACCGTTAGTACTAGTTTTTACATCACGCCTGATGGTAAGCGAAGCCGTGGACTAAAATGGAGCACGCTTTGCTTAGCGATCAGGGAACGTCGACGCAGGCAGAGCATTCCACTACTTAGCTGTCCGGGAATACAATACATTAGAATACAACACTATGAAACCGAATTATAGAATACTAGCTGGTGCCCGCTGCTTCGCCCCCGGTATGTTTTTTTTCTAAATCTTATATATATATATATATATATATATATATACCTATATATATATATATATATATATATATATACCTTATACCTTCTCCTGACAAAAGCAAACACAACAAAAAAAGAATTAGCGAAATCGGTCCAGCCACCTCCAATCTCCATAAATCTATCCAATCATGTATTCATGTCTATATCTCCATCTCGAGTTCGGTGGCTCGGTTGAAATATAAAACTTTATGCTCTTGTGACTTAAACGGCTTCCTCACAGCAGCATTAGACATTGAGGAGACAATAATCCAATTTATCTGCCGACTCGGAAGAGTCGTAAATTTGCCTCCAACTTTGTTAAAGGCTGGCCCCAATTTGATCAATTTTGGCCTCATCAGTGCGCTCTGTCAGCGGTTTTTTCTTCATTAAGCTTTCATTCATAGGTTTTTTTTGTAAATCGAATTTTTAAAAAGAGCTTGGGTAAACAATTCTATCTACACAGTCTATATCTTTATCAACATATTATAAAAACTGTAATGCGTTCAAAAATCGGGAATTATGACCAGCATAAAGATAAATACTTATTGATCCAATGTAATTAGTCTTCAAAGGTAGTCGGTTTTAATGCCTCTAAAACCCAGGCGTGTTTATTTTCGGCAAAACGTAGTGCATTTAATCTTACTCCAACCTTTCGAGGTCTGCCTGTACCAATATAACCACCTTCAGCTCCTTGGTTTAGAACTCTCAGCTAAACTGAACTTTGGGAGTTACATAAAATCCTTGGCAAAAACCGCTGCGAAAAAGCTTGGTATCATATCCAAGGTTAGGCGATACTTCACTACGGACCAGCTCATTGGTCTTTACCGAGCCCAAGTCCGATGCTGCATGGAGTATTGCTGCCACCTTTGGGACGGTTCTGCTGAATATCAGCTAGCTGCTTTGGATTCGGTAGAACAGCGAGCGAAGAGGCTCATCGGCGTCACCTGCGATGCGGATTTTTGTCGTCAGAGCGTTCGTCATCGCAGAAGAGTGGCTTCCCTGTCGGTATTCTACAGGCTACATTTCGGAGAATGTGCTTCGGAATTGCACGACCTTATTCCACCTGCTCCTTTCTTCCACAGGTCGACCAGATGTGGGGGGGTCTCCACCCTTACGTTGTCAGTATTCCAAAAATCCGCACAAAGCGTTTTCGCTCTTCCTTCATCAACCGCACAGCAAAAGAGTGGAATTCCCTGCCTGCGACTGTGTTTCCTGAACACTACAATTTGGCCGCCTTCAAGTCCAGGGTGAATGAGCATTTACTAGGCAAGCGTGCTCCATCGTAGGCCTCATCCTCGCTTTCCATCAGGCGTGATTGTGGCCAAACGCAAGCCTATACTGTATAAAAAAAAAGTATGAATTAGATTAATATAAATATAAAAAAATTAAGTGTTATGAATGTCAAGTAATTAAAGAAAAAACAACAATTAAAATAAGATTGGTTATATACTAGAGATGTTGGGATTACTGTTATCATTAGAACAAATTTCTCATCTGTCAAAATGTCAATGTCATTGCATATATTATACATTAAATTTTTCAACAGATTCGATTTGTAGCATTCGAAGATGGCGGATATAGACAATATCTAATTTTGCTATTTCTGATTCTTTGGCTAGTTGAAGTATAATTTTGATAGTGTTTTATGCGGCGATTAACCTTAACAGTGAACAGTGATCACAAAATTCTATATTGCTCTCGTGTCTGGCATTTTTTCATGCGCAAGTTGTCTCCTCGTGGTTTGCAAAAACTACAATCACCGTCCAACGTCCCTCTCAATTTTTTTTTATAACCTAACCAACAATCTCATCCCAGCCTATATACGTCCCACTGCTGGGCACAGGCCTCCTCTCAGAACAAGAGGGCTTGGGCCATAGTTCCCACGCGGGCCCAGTGCGGATTCCCAAACCAAACCAACAATAAGTATTTTATTACCATCTAACATCCAAAACTAAAATTATATATAAACTGAACTATGTTACAAAACACTGGCGAAATTGACCTATTAATTAGGACAGAAAAGCCATATCTTAAAAGAGAAGAAGAAAAGAAAGCAATTCGATTTGACCTCAATTGTAATATTACTCGAGATGACGTTTTATACGAAATAAAAAGTCAATTGCAAACTACTACACATGCGATAACTTCGTACCAGTAAGTACCAGTGGATAAATCAAGTTTCAAAAGAATAATAGACAAAATACATAATGTTCATTTGATAATGATGAATTTTTCGATGAAATTATTGTTTATACAATCAATTATAATATGTTGTAATGTACAGATTTATTAAGGTCAGGTTAGGTTTATTTTGTGACAATCCTGAAAACAATAGGATTTCAAAAAAAATGCATTATGTCAATTGACCATTATGTATTTGGAACATTATTCTTTTTAAACTTTATGTGTTTTGGTATGTGCTTTGCATATCCCTTTCTTAACGAATCCCTAATGCATTTTGGCACATTCACGTCCAATCAGTGAACTCTCTACTTCATTTCTCAGGATAGCTGATTGGACCAGACAAGTTGGCAAGTTGGAGTCAAATCTGTTTAACCGACTTATAACTTACAGCGACCCGCCCCGGCTTCGAACGGGTACAATTTTCAAAATTACCGGCCAAGAGCTTGTTGGAGTTATATTTTTCTAGGGATTTTGTATTTTGTACTGAATTTTCCAAGTAAGTATATTTTATAACTTAGGCTGCCATTTACGTACTCTTAAACTACTAATAATTCTCAAGCAAACTCAGCCGTAACAGTTTTCCTTATTAATTCAATATTTTACCTAAATTGAATAATGTTTTATTTTTGACATAATTACCGCTACACCATGGATATAACATAAGTTGAGTTACGAATGAAGTTGCCGCCCTTTTAGAAAAACTGAGGATCGTTTTTAGGGTTCCAGAGCCAAAATGGCAAAAACGGAACCCTTATAGTTTCGGCATGTCTGTCTGTCTGTCCGTCCGTCCGCGGCTTTGCTTTGCTTTGGATATATGTAAACTATGCCGACAAAATGGTACAATAAAAAATATTTTTTGACAGAAATATTCAACTTTAAAGTGCATATTTTCATTAAAATCAAGCGCCTCCCCCCCTCTAAAATCTAAACCGGTGGGTGGAAAAATTTGAAAAAATTCAGGATGGTAGTAAGTATATCAAACTTTCAAGGAAAACTATAACGGCTAAGTTTGCTTGAGAATTATTAGTAGTTTTACTCTTAAATAGCAACCTAAGGTATAAAATATACCTAAACTTGGAAGATTCCGTATAAAATACGAAATTCTTATAAAAAATATTACTTAGTTTTTTCGTAATGGCTACGGAACCCTATTTTGGGCGTGTCCGACACGCTCTTGGCCGGTTTTTTAGATTAAAAAGTCAGAGTTGCTAACAGGGCTCGAACTCACAAACCGTTGCTTGAGCTACCATATATTATACATATATATAGCATATAAGATAGCTTAGGTCAAATCACTAGTCTACCACAAAAAAAAACATCACCTACGTTGATCCATGTCTATCCTCTAACCACTCGATAATAAGTCGAGTGCCACTTACATGTCCGGCCAAATGAACATTGTCACCCGCTGATGTACATTTGAGAATGCTCGTTGCGTCAATTGGGACCCTCTTAAGTATAGAGGTTCCCAAACTTTAATTTTTGTTATTTTTTTGGGTGACATTATTATAAAAAAACTTTTATACTTCTAATACCTTTTAGAAGAATTTAGTAGATACACAGGCCTCGGATAAAATGCGTTGCATTATTAAATTTGTAAAGATATGAATAAATCTATTAACATTTGAACAGTATTTATATATTTCGAGGAAAAATACTACACATGTAGTAAAGTTAGTCAACGAGGATGAGACAGCCGCTATAAATAATAATTTTGAATTGTCGTATAAATTAATTATTTATTCGTAGGGCAGACGCCAATTTTGCGAGGTGAATCTTATCTTTTTATGTACCTACATCGTGATATTGGGGATAAAGTTAGTGGGTGTAAATATTCATGTGCTTATTTAAAATTTATAAAAAAAATACGTTCATCATACCTAAAGATACCTTTATTAAATTTAGGCTGCCACAAGCACTAATAAATGTGAAAAAAAACTACCACCGGTTCCAAGAAATCTCTATTCTTCTCTATATAAAGATAAAAACATTTGACTATTAAAAAGACATGCTCAAACTAAATATAAATGCATACGTAATACACATACTTTAAATACTAACTAACCACAATAACCTCCAGTCGATTCACCGGTCTCAAGTTGGGAATCGAACTATCGAAAGTTCTAACCAAAATCCAAAACAAATATTCCAGATTGAAAAGTTTGAGGTCCCCTGACCACGGCTGTCAAGCGGCCACCGCGCACCGTGATTGGCCAGAATTGACCGGTCTCGACTAATCGACAGGGCTTGACAACCCTCGGTCTTGTTTTACAATGTCACAAACGAATCACAAAAAGTTGATTGGTTTTGTGCTGTACGGAGAGTGTTTCTGTTTTTCGCTCCGATAAAGTTGTTGGTGTGAATAGAAAGGAATTGTTAAAAATATTAACAGCATTTTCAGAAATTCAACACATTCGGAATTATTTGTCTGTAAATAAAGAGTTCGCTATTTACGACTGTACTGATTTATGAGAAAATGGAGAAAAGAATCAAGAAAACGCATATGACATAAGACTTAACTGTCTTGTAAGTCTGGTAGTCCGTAGTGATACGTCAGCACGGTATCAGTAAAAGTGCGTTAAAAAATGTAAAGTGTAAACCACGTGAGTAATGTTTCAAAAAGATGGCAAAAAATATGAATTCATTTGTAATCATTACTTGGCTGCTCGGCAAAACGTGCCGGCACATAAAAAAAAAGATTTATTATACTTCAATTATACGGATTATAAAAACCAACAGAACACCTACCTCACCTACCAATTAATTTCTAAAAATCTTAACCCTACGGCTATAACGTAAATGTCTTCCTAATAATTAATTTAAACTGTAATTTCTCTTTCTGGGATATCATGTCATGTTCCTAATTGTAAATACTATGTGGTGGTGGTATATGTTACTAATAATACTTATCCCGTTGTTATATTTTTTTTATTCGACTGGATGGCAAACGAGTAAGTGGGTCTCCTGATGGTAAAAGATCACCACCGCCCATAAATATCTGCAACACCAGGGGTATTGCAGATGCGTTGCCAACCTAAAGGCCTAAGATGGGATACCTTAAGTGCCAGTAATTTCACCGGCTGTCTTACTCTCCTCGCCGAAACACAACAGTGCAAGCACAGGAGTAACAATTTTTAATTGTTGGTAAGTTTTACGCGTTCGTAAATCCGTTTTTTTCTTGTTTTTCTTCAAATCGACCTATCATAGCCAAAAAAAAAAAACAGATACATGTTTCACGTTGTAATTTGTTTCATTGTAAAATTAATTCCTTTCAAAAAAGCGCAATCCAATCAAAAACACACAGTGTAATAATATATTTCTACTCTCCCTGAATCCTTTCATTGTAAGTGTAAATAAACACTTGCATGATCTCATGTAAAAGCGGATTTACGGTTAACCATCTGGAGGTACAATCAGCCAAATATATGGTCTACCACCCTAAAGTTGATAATCGTTTGCAAGTCACAAAACAATAATGCCAATAGACGTGTCTGTTTACTGGAAAGTTCGACTTTAGCGAAATATTCATTTGATAGGAACTTGTTTAAAAATTCATAGACCAATTATTTGGCTGATGGTACATGGGGAGGCCTATGTCCAGTGAAGTGTACATTCTACAGCTGATATATATATATAGTGATGATGATGCACTGCGATATCTTAGGAATCATCGTTATCCTACTTATATTATGCGAATGTTTGTGAGTGAGTGAATGAGTGAGTGAGTATGTTTGTTACTCCTTCACGCTGAAACGGTTGGACGGATTTGGATGAAATTAGGTATGTAGATAGCTGGACATCTGGAACATAGGTTTTTTTTATTTATTTATTTATTTAGGTACAGTTTTACATAATAGGTTTTACTTGGCCACTATTGGAAACCTCTAGGGTTTTAGTAATAGTTGGCGAGATCACGCAGATCGATGCTTTTTACTTTTATTAATTATTAATATAATATAACTTACTTTATTCCAATATTCCTACGGGATAGGGATAAAATCTCGAAATAACAACCGCTGGGCGAAGAGTCATGAAATTTGACATGATGGTTTTTAATGTAACGTCAAAGAAAACCACGAATTAATTTTCGTGAATTCCCACGGGAATTTTAAAAAATCCCGAAGTTTCAATTCAGCTGCTGGATCATGATTTACGTGTGCGAAGCCACGGGTAAACACTAGTTGATTATAAACTAACGTTCTAGGCATTTCCACGTTAACAATGCCAAATTCATATCACGTTTCCTTCAACTTATGAATATATTCTTGAAATGTTTTCCTTGCGACTAAATGACGAAAAATTGGAACGCGGCATAGGCATCAATTTGTTTTACGACTACTATTTAGGACTACAGCGCTCTAATATGTTTGTGTTAAATAACAGTCGGTTATAGCTTATAATGTTTTGATGGATAGGTCAGATTGGAACTGCCAATTGGACATTAATGATTTTGTACCGTATATTTGTGGTGACTTGTGATATTTTTTTATGACGTATTTTCTTTCTTTCTATATTGACGACCTGATAGCACAGTGGTTAGTTAACCTGACTACGAAGCCTGAGGTCTCGGGTTTGCTCCCCAGTTGGGATAGATATTTATATATAAAAATACAAATGTTTGTTCTCGAGTTTTGGGTGTTTAATATACATTTATGTATGTATCTATCTATTAAAGAACGTTTATCCGTTGTCTACTACCCATAACACAAGCTTTGCTTACTTAGGGACTATACTTGGTTTGGATAGGTATTTAACTAAATGTAAACAAAACAACGTCAATTGGTCTTAAATATTGAAATTCCCCCATTAGACTATCTAAACATTTACATTTCTGTATTGAAATACACTAGTCTAGTTTGTATTACAATGATAGATAAGTAAAATGTTTAAAATCCTTGAATGTACCAAATCTGGCAGCTGAAGTTTGTTTACATTGGTTGTTTACATTTAGGCCGCCTATTGCTCACCTTGTAATTTTAATAATTTGTTTTCTGTATCGCTTACTATGTCTGGTGTACAATAAAGAGTCTTTGTATTGTATTGTATTGTATTGTACATTTAGTCAAATACCTAACTAAACCAAGTATAGGTCATTGGTGCCAAGTGTCCTGTGATTATTATAGTAAGTAAAACTTCTGCGTGACGTCACGCTTTGGGACACTTTATTATTAACTAAGAATTTCCCGTTTTTGAAGCCGGTATATGGCTGCGTTTATACCAGAGTCGTGCGAGGATGCGTAGCAAGGAATGAACCAAGAGAAACACTTCAAATACCTACCCTCGCTCCGCTGAGCTGTTTACTCTAGTATCCTCTAGGACAGGGTACGCAAACCCCTCGACGGTAGGGGGTTCGCGACAAGGTTTACGTGATGGTGGCTGCAAGACTGGCAAGATGATTAAGATTGGTTTTTGGAGTCTTCTTGTATTATATTTGGTTCGCTGTCGTCTAGAAACTTTAACAGGGGTACGTGGAGCCATAAGTTTGAGAAACCCTGCTCTAGGATAGGTAAAGGAAGCGTTCCTATTAGTTCACGACAAACATCCACACAACGTGAAAACGCAGCCTAATAGGATTATCAAACTATAAAATCACTCTTACCATATTGAATCATAGCGAAATAAATTGGAGCTAAAAAGGGTCTTTCGTGCTGTGAGGACAACTATCCGACGCATGATGAAGACGCATTATGGTATTTCCTGGGTTTATGACCGCATCCTTGCCGTCTAGACACACCGGATGTATCATGGCTATAATATAAAAAAAAGTATTTGACATTTTCAGTTTAACCTAAATATAACCCTGCTAGTATTTTGCACTACGGTTTAATTTGTATCGCTGTAGAACGCGACGTAGGACCTTTTGGTGTTCGGCGAATTTGAAAAGGTTGGGTATGAAATATACAGAAAGTAGCTTAAGTTATGGGCTATATTCTAGAACAAATCTGGATTTTAGTTTTATAATAAACATTGAAAATGATTGGCTGCTTCAACATGTTGCTAAATAAGGTATTTTGAACCCCTACGTGTTAGAGTGGAATGATAATATGGAGTATACCTACAACATGAGACCACTCAATCTAAAAGGTCTATGTCCAACAGACGGACTAATATAGTTGGTAGTTAAAGATAATAAACTACAATAAACAACACGGCTTAAAATACGTCCCACAGCTGGCCAAAGGCCTGCCCTTTTTTCTGCCATTCGTCCCCGTCGAAAGCATGCTGCTGCGACACTACTTAGGTATACGCGTCCAAATCGTCGCTTCGTATGACACTAAAGAAAGTTTGATTGAGTTTATTTTGTTTTTGACAACTTATTTTTTTTTAAATAATCTAAGATCATGTCGTCCGGAAAATCCCTTATTTTCACATTAGTTAACTTAAAAAAAAATAAAATCAATTTTTAAATCTATATAAATCCCTCCGTTTTATATGCGTTGTTAAGTGACAAAGAAATTATGCGCGATAAAAAGCAAAGTGTGAACTAGTGATGGGACATTTAAAAGTATCGATATTTTTTTATCAATTTAATAAATGACAAAAGCACACAAAATATTTAAAATCATATTAATACTAAAATAGAAAATTCGCCAATATATGACACAAAAGCACACAAAATATTTAAAATCATGTTTAATCATGAAAAACTGAAGTTACCGACACAGCTTGCAGAATTTGAAATCCATGGGAATTCATGAATGCGAATTGAAACTCATGAAAATTCCCTTAAATAAGTTATTAATCTTTTCTTTATAATGGAAGTCTCTATGTATAATATCAACTTCGTCCAAGGGTGGGCTGAGGTAAGACAGTTAGGTATTTTGTTTATAATAAATACATTTATAGACAGATCCTGCTTCTGCCGGATCCGTTCCCTAAGCTTAATAACATTTATTTCACAACATACTACATTTGTCTCTGTTTTAAGTCGTTACACTGTTGAAGAGTGGTCAGGCCGTTTGTTGAGGATCAGTAGTGATATCCATGAAGACTTCTTAGGAAAATGTCGTGGTGGTTTCCCCATGGCTTTCACACCGAAGTGCTGGAGTTCGTATTTGCCAATATAGATCACTGCAGCCCACTCTCATATCAGATTCCTTAACGCCTGTATTCACTTTGATTAGTGCGAGTGCAAGTGATTAGCAGGTGCGTGCGAGTAGTTAGTGCAGGTGTGCAGTGCGAGTAGTGTCCAATTTTGTTTAGTGGCTAGGCTAACACTAACAACTGCTGTCCAGAGGTATTTAGTGGCAGGCACGTTGCGAATGAGGGGGGAGGGAGGCGCGCGGGACGAGGCCTCTCGCAGTCCACTCGCAAAAAATATAAGCTTCTAATCACTTTACTACGCAGGTTACTTATCACTCGCACTAATCAATCGCTGTCCAGGCGTGTTTTCTCCTAATCACTAAGCACACCTGCACTAATCACTAATCAAAGTGAATACAGGCCTTTAGTCGCAGTTTACCATATTCACGGGAAGAGAAGGGTCCGTCCTATTCTAAAATCTGTCACGGTACGGATACGGGCTACGTTTATACAAAAATGAAAATAAAATTTAAGGAGAAACCGCGTTATTCCAGAAAAGTATTCCAATTGGCACTTAAATACGTTAAAAAACCCCGAAAGCCACTTCATCTCAATTAACTAAAGGCATTCTCAAGATATAAAACAACAAATAAAGACCAATTAGAGTGACACCTTAAACGTAATTACTCCTTTATTTACACCAAATTACTTCTTCAAGAAAATTTACGCAAAAACCACTTAATTCCTTAAGTGGCAAAAACAAAGTTTTTCGTTTTAATGAGAGAGCGCAATGATTCACAGGGACAATCATCATTTATCATTCATTTTTTGTGATGACGAATCGTGATTTTTATTCAGCTATGCGAATTTAAAATTCTGATTTGGGAATGGAGTCATTGTCATTCCGTTGCGGTTTGATGATGCATCGGCTACTGCGTCATTGTTGTTCGAAAGCGCCACTTTACTACTTTGAGGGTTCTACCACCTTTTTGTGAATTTCTACGGAATCATGATAAGCCACTTACGCATCTTCATCATCAGCTGTTTGACGTCCACTATTCGACATAGGCCTCCCCCATAAACCTCCAGTTGCTTCTGTTGGAATCGGCCTGCGGCCTGCATCCCGTGAACCCGCGGTATTAACCAGGCCATTCGTCCATATCCTTGGTGGACGTCCTACGCTGCGCTAGCCGATCCTCGGGATCCGATAACTTTTTAGCCTCAACGGCCATCTATTCTCCGTGCTGTATAGCCTGCCCATTGCCACTTCAAAGAGCTAAATCACTTGGCTATGTCGGTGACTCTCGTTCTTATACGTATCGTACTTAATGCATATCTAACTTTTTTATATGGGTTACATATACAGCGTGTATTTTTGATACTACCACAAACTTTAAGGGTAGTGAAGGCCCTAATAATCACATTTTATTATGTTTTTAGTAAAAAAATAGATTTATCATTTTCCTTACAAAATGAATTGGCACGCAATGTATCACTACGTGATACTGCTTTGTTTTTATTCAAAACGTCGCACTTGATGACGTGACAGATGTCATAGAACGTTTCTCTCTCGTATCAAATTATTGTACGCATTGTACAGTGCTGCTCGAAATAGCGAAAAAATAGCTGAGTGTCGCAGAAAATTTATAAGAGAAACAATAACGTATATAAGAACAAAACTTTCATCGCGTCATGTCACTTTTATTAATATGTATAATACTGTGATCCATCACATACGATGTATTATAAGATTACACATGCTTTAAGAAATATTGTCTTTTACCCGTGGATTTACTTATACATTATTTTATTTTACCTTAATTCCCACGCGGTTCCAGAGCGGCTCGGGAGCTTCACACGCGCCATAGAATTGCTTCACAGGTGAGTGCAGGTTTCCTCGCGATTTTATTTAGATGGTATACTAAAAAGTAAACGTATGATAAACAGACGAACTCTTAAGTTTACGACACGAGTTAATATGTTATGTTATAAAGACGAGATATATTATTTTAGTGCTCTAAGAAAGGTCAGGAGGACGTCGTAAAGGACGATTTATATTTTCGTCACATAGAACAAAAGGATTTATGGCATACTTAAGAATTAATGAACACTTTATCTGCGAGATGATGTGTAAGTGCTCGGGTATAAGCAATGTTTTTATAGAAATAAGAAAAATAAGTTTCTGTTTAAATTTTCATTTTTAATATAAGATTTTTTTGCTGACTGTACTTTTTGTTGACTGTACTTACATTGTCATACAACTTACACATGTTTACCTAATTTAAAGTCAATCCAACCATTGGAAGTGGGTCAAAATGAACTTGCAAGATTTGACCCTAAAGCAATAACAGTAAACAGGGCAAGTTCTAAAAGCGCGTAAAGAAATTCTAATAAGTTCAAATCAAATTAACATTAAAAATACACGAGCGACTGTTACCTCTTCAGGCACAAGCTGCTGAAAAAATTTAGATGAAATTTTATATGGAGATAGTTTGAGAACCCAAGAAGGACATAGGATACGAATTAGGATCAACGAATTATTTACAGTCGAAGTCGCTGGTAATCTAGTCACGTAAAACCTACACCAATTTACTATAAACAACCTTTCAAAAACCAAACTAACAAATCAAAATAATTACAAACAAACTGACTTTTTTAATCGACTATCGATAAATCATTGCCCTCTCTAGTGGTATCAACCGCTATGCTAATATGGCGGCCATTTGCATAAAACAAATCTGCTGCGACCAATTATAGTTATTTATAATTAATTGAAGTGCGGGAGGTCTTGTCAGACTTGTAAAGTATTGCTTAATTCAAGATAAATATACTACTTGCAGTAAATAACTTTTTGTAGACAATGTGTTATTTTTTACTTCAGTTAATTTTAAGGGAACATTTAACAGGTCTAATGTCTACACGACACTTGTGGTTTCACTAGTTCTGTTTTTATGAATAAGAAGATAATGAAGATAGTAATTAATCTAACTGATAAACAATTTTTTTTTTACTTACATGCTACCCTATTGCCCACCTGTCGATCAGAAAATACCCTTTTTCTCAGGTACGGGACAAGTACTATCTAGTAAATAAGTACCTAGTGTCGTAAGTATGTGTGTGGTTTTATAACTCCTTCACAATAAGACGGATGGACAGATTTAGATGAAATTGAATGTGTTAGAGAGCTAGACTACTTATACCTCGATATTCTTACGGGAATGATGTAAAATTCCAAAAATGTGTATGTTATTACGGGTCAAAAGATGTGTGACTGATAGAAAGACAGATGGACAGCGGCGAAGTTTTAAAGCTTTGGTTTACTAAAGAGCAGAAAGGCTCTATTTTTTTAAAGTCGGTTTAAAAGTAAATTACTTCTCTAGTCGCCGTAAAAAGCGCGCACTAAATGTTTTCCGATACCAAATGGTATCTTGAACGATAAACTTTAAAAGATATAGTAAAAAGATAAAATAATGATGCACTTTAAGATACAATAAAGGAGGACTGCAGCGAGCGGAGATGCATTTTGGTGTAAATTTAAAGATTTTGTGAAGTTTTTCAATCATACGAAAGTGAAAATTAAAAAAAATATAAATATTCAATATTTTTAACAAAAAGAAAATGTTCCGGTATTCAAGGCCTTACAATCGTAAGCGTATTAACTTATTTTAACACTCATGTATACAGGGATAAAAGGATTTTTATCAGTTTACCTATAGAGTAGCCAAAAAGGGAAATATGGAAAAAATATAATTATAATAATCATTGAAATCAGCGTGCTAGTGTTGTCCTGTCTTAAAAACCTTTTTTTAACTAGAAAAAGATTAAAACAGGAAAAAATCAACTCGCTACTACTTATATAGCTCTATAAGTTAACAAAAATTGTTCGTAATAAACTGTGTGTAAAATGTATCAATAAATACCTAATAATGTAACCTCGGTACGAAAATTGATGATTATTTATTTAAGGGGCTCCCCAAAGTTTTCATCGACTTTTGACAAGTTTTGAATCGTATCCTACTTTTGCACTACAGATAGAATTATAAGTCAAACGACTATCGGTTCTCCAATCTTTAATCTCCGTTTTTGTCTACCGGATTTTGAAAAAAAAAATAATACTTAATTTTGTATGATTTTTTTAAACATTGTCTGAAAAAACACTTATTTCGTATCTCTATTGACGTGAAAGATCTAACATATACGAAATCTACATATTTGGGTTTGTCTTTGACGTCTCTAAAAACTGGTCGAGGGTTTTTATTTGAAACTAATAAACACAAAAGTTATGGCCAGAAAACCAGTTTTTTGGCCTAAAATTGTTCAACTTTGATGCCAAATATCTCGAAAACAATGAACTTTGAAGTAAATATGGGATACTATATTGCTTAAAGCCGTTGTTGTTAACATAATAAGCTACAAAAATCATTAGAAAACTAAGGAATTCAGATCGAAGGTCGTTGGAAGATGGAATCCCCTTAACTAATGAAAATCGTTTCAAAACATAAAATAACACACATGTTAATGGTTAAACATACATTATTTCACGTCTATACTATTCAGAGCTTACTCGGACAAAGAATCCTATTTATATATCGTATGGCTATTTATAATCATAAATTAAATTAACACTTTCTAAGCCTAGCTATTCAGAGAAGGAACGCTTCCAGCATCATCGTACCTTGCCTATGGGGGCTGCTTTAAATAATTTGCTTTTGCTTTTTTTAAATTAAGTTTCATTTCTACTCCGCTGTTTTCAATGCGCGACGGCATTAACCTTTGCAAGTGCATCTAGTAATACCCCGCTTTCGCTTGCAGTGGCTGCAATCTTATCAGTTGATACTTCTGATTCAGATAACGAAAGATACTCGGATTGGGTTCTCTTGTTCGACGGAGTACGGTTTTTATGGACTTTTAAATTGCAGTTCGCTGTCAATATGCTAATATAAGAATTCTGCTAATGTTATAAACTAGTTGATGCCCGCGACTTCGTCTGGGACTCGCGAAAACTATGTATCATCAAGGGCTCATCATATGAGCCATAGGAGGTCCGCTGTTGGACAGGCCTCCCCCAATAATCATCATCATTTTAAAAATCGATTAGTAGAACCAACACCACATAAAGTTTGCCTTTCGATTATCTCCCTATCGTAAAAAGCAAATTCGTTTTCCACTGTCTGTCCCTCTATATTTTTTTAACTACAGAATTTATTTTGGGTGTGTGATATGTTATTGCCGAAATCTACTTGTCTACATAACAAATTTTAAAAAATCTCTGAAGATATTTTAGCGAGACTAAGCAATATCCATATAACCTACGTTCAAACTGTCGCATTTATAATATACTCAGCGGCACAAAATTTGGCCCACTGTACGTACAAAATTACAATACAATACAATACACTTTATTGCACACCAACACAGTAAGCAGTACAGAAAACTCAAGTATATACATAGAGATTTTTTAAGGTAAGCAATAGGCGGCTTATCTATTACCTATATTTGCATACATTTGAGGGCCAGATCTTTTGCCGCTCGGTATATAAGTATGATTATAACATAGATTTTTTACGTTTTAATATCACGTAGGGGCACATTTGCCGCGAGTGCCACTTACGCGTTTTTGTTGTTAATAGAGTTTCGAACTTTAACACTGGCGTTAAAAAGCGTAAGGGAAAGAACTAAGTAAAAAAATACAATATCTCTGAACTGTTATGTAGGGTAGAATAAAGAGCTATTGTATTGTAAACCCAGATAATAATTCTGAATGTATCACGGAAGCTTTTTATGCTAAAATTCGTATGAATTGTATTCGCATCGTACTTATTGAGAAAGAGATTTGCTCAGACGTTAGAACTATCATATAATTCCTTAAATATTCGATCATACATTAAAAAAAACCCTAATTAATTATAAAGATCGATCAAATCTTGCAAGTTAAATTTGAACTGCTTTAAGCGGTGGGATTTACTTAAAATTTTATGTAAATCTTGTGACAAGACAATACAATAATCTGGTAGTGACATCCTGGTGGTTCAGCCAGAATCGCTAGATTAAAATTTGCCAAACCTGCATTTTTGTTGTAGTTTTAAGCCCCTTCTATAATTGATCATCTAATAAGCATGTTAGTATATTTTGAACATGAAACTACCGTGAGACTCACTCATATTAAATATAATAACCCGGATAACTCTCGTCTTAAATCGAGTTTTGCTCGACATGTTGCTCCGAAGACGAAGGGCTACGGATTAGCCCGAAACATGTCGAGCTAAACTCGATTTAAGACGTGAGTTATCCGGGTCATTATATTTAATAAGTACATGTTAGTATAATATAACACCACATTTCTTCTATCAAACTGTAATACTTATCTCCCCTCGTTGATGAGACAGAAAAATAACAAGAAATTATGTACTATCAAAATTGAAAATACAAACTGAAATATAGATGCACAGAAAAAACAGAAAAATAAGACCATCACTGGGAATCGAACCCAGGCCCTCGGTAATCCGTACCGCGTGCTATACCGCTACACCACTGATGGTCAACGGTACCGACACGAATTTCCCTATGCACCTTATATCTCAGCTTGTGTTTCTTACTTAGTCACTTAAGCAGCGACGCTAGCGACATCTATGCCGTAAGCCCTCAAACTTTTTCGGCATTCCTTTGGAACTAACCGCTCACCCGGACAAGAGATATCGTTTCTAAGCAATCAAATTAAGATTGGTTTTTTGGAATCTTTTTGTATTTTTTATTTCAATTCCAAATTTTTCATTTTATGTACTATCAGCCAAATATGTGTTCTACCACCCACCACCACCTACCAAGTTGATAATCGTTTACATGTCATAAAACAATAATGCCAATAGACGTATTTGTGGGCTTGAAAGTCCGGTTTTAGCGACATATTCATTTGATAGTAACTTGTTTGTGATGACTTATGGCGCTGAGACGTGGTCCTTAACTGTTGGCCTCTTAGAGAGGCTCAAAGTCACGCAACGAGCTATGGAGAGAGCTATGCTTGGAGTTTCTTTGCGCGATAGAATACGGAAATTCGTCGAAGAACTAAAGTCACTGGCATAGCTGAAAAAATATGCAAATTGAAGTGGCAATGGGCAGGCTACATCGCTCGAAGAACAGATAACCGTTGGGCGAGAAAAGTCCTCGAGTGGCGACCACGAACCGGAAGACGAAGCCTTGGCAGGCCTCCCACCAGGTGGACTGACGACATCGTGAGAGTGGCGGGAAACCGGTGGATGCAAGTGGCAAGTTGTCGTTCATGTGGCGTTCTAAGGGGGAGGCCTTTGTCCAGCAGTCGACGTCTTCGGGCTGATGATGATGATGATGATGATGAGGAACTTGTTTAAAATTGATAGCCCACTTATTTGGCTGATGGTACTATGGCCAGCAAAAGTCGATGGACAATTCCCAAACATAATCGTCTGACACGTGAAACGGCGCCATCTATGTGTTTGAAGTGTATTAGCGGTATTTACTTATTTACTAACTTAGGTAGTTTATTAAGATGCCACTAGATGGCGCTGGCGCTGACCTTAAAAAAATATTTTATATTCATGTTAGAAAAATGATATTTCACTGCCGTAATAACTAAATTATGTCCCTGCTTGCGAAGCGCGTAACGACATTTTCTGTCTCTTTCGTACTTGTCGTAAGAGAAGGAGAATATTATTATTCGCATTACTATCGTTTCTTGTCCTTCAAATATTCCAACGATAAATTCTTTGGTGTGTGTGAAGTTCCCAATCCGCACTGGGCCTGCGTGGGAACTACGGCCCAAGCCCTCTCATTCTGAGAGAAGGCCTGTGACCAGCAGTGGGACGTGTATCTATAGGCTGGGATGCTGATGATAGATAAATTCTTTATTTACGAAGACTCATGTTGCGAATTAGTGTCAACTTTAGTAATCTCCAAATCTAGCAGTAAATTTACAAAAACACAAACTCAATATTATCGCCTGGTGGGATTTGAACTTGTGACAATACGAACGAAGAACGAAGTTCACAACCACTTGACCATCGTACTGTTATCTTAAGCGATGAAAATCGGATCTATATCGGGTCGTCTTAAAATTAATCGGTAAGTCATGCGTGTTTAACGAAACTTAAAGAGGGTAGACTGAAGATCTTCAAACTACCAGGCTAAGTTTTTTATTACAAAGATTTTGCTACTTGTTCAGCTGCTTGCAACATCGTTTGATCGTCTCTTTCAAGTTGAATCTGCTTATTATCGTAATTATTCTTTAAAATGAGTTCTCATCGCAATATTGAAATGGTTAAAACATGTGAAATTATTAATTTATATGAAGAAGGAAAAAATATGTCGGAAATTTCTAGAGAAATTGGAGTTAATAATGTGAGTTTTTTTGTTACGTTCATCCTACCAACTTCTTCATTAAAATTATATCTACGTTATATTATTTTATGTTTATTTATATTGTTACAGATAAAAACAGTTATATTATGGGTACGACGATATCAAGACGAAGGATCTTTGCTGCATCGTCAAAGATCGGGTAGACTACGACTCATAGATGCCCCGCTATGATGTTGCCCACTGTTAGAATTGTCTATCCAGAAGAACAAGTGCCGTGCATAACGTTCGTGCAAGATAACTGCCCAATACACGGGTCGCGTATTGTGCAAGACTGGTTTGATCAACACAAAAATAATATTAAAGTCGTTCCTTGGCCTGCCAGATCACCGGATTTAAATCCCATTGAAAATGTATGGGGTGTTATAACCATGTCCAACGTTGGGATAACCAAAATAAGCGAACTCTGTTACGTTAGAAGCCCACTGTGTAAAAATAAGGGACAGTTATTCGCGGCTCTAATATGTGTGAAAATCTAGTTGCATCGATGCGATTCTTTTTGCAAGCAGTTATCGACAATCATGGTGGTTACACCAGTTATTAAAATAAAATGATAGTTACGTGTAGACCGGTTATATACTGAAACAATTATGTTATAATAAAATATATAAGGTGCAGATATTTTCAGGGTATGTAATTAATAACCTAAGAATCATAATTGACGCATAAATTATTTAAGTATTGTGTGGTAATATTTTTTTGCTTCATACAAAAATACCATTCCGTCCAAAAATAATCAGCCTCGCATTAACGTTAACTGTATTTTTTTAATTTAATTTAAGTAATTGAAACCAATTAACGACGATGCAAATAATCGATCCTCAAAATATCCGCATCTGATTTTCTAGCACACTGTATTATATCACAATATTTATCTTTATTTATGATCCTGTAGGTATCACTTTGTTATGAAAAGTAATTATTTTATTATTATAAACAAAACATTTAATTATACCTTGATAGTTTTGTTTACTTATTTATATGAGATAAGTGTGAAAGTTCAATATATGACTGTAAATACTGTAATCTTATTATAACTGTCAGTAACACATTACACACTACAGTGGATCTACGCCATCAACTATTGATAAGTAAATGTTTAAAACTGGAAAACTTCAATTATTATAATTTATAACGCTTTCGAGTCTTATGATAACCCGGTCGCAGGTATAATACTTTCAAATACTATTTTTTTATTGTGGTTCAGCTTCAATCCTCTTTCCAGAATCGGAAATGAATACTTAAGCTAATACCTCAATAAAATGTTAAAATACAACTTTGGTCAGGTGCTAATTAAATAACTGAAAACCTCACACGACACCCAGTAAATATTTTTTCATTTTATTTTAAGTTAGTTGTTTGCGTTTATTTTCGAATACCTTCATTATTTCCTAAAATAATTGTATGTTTACGTAATCAGTAAGTAATTCTACTTCATTTCTAACTTTACAGTTGTAATTTTAATGCCAGATTTAGAAGAAAGCCAAACTGACGCAAAACGGCCAGTAGTAGGTATTAAATTATCTAAGGGGTATGAAACATCCCTAAAACATTTAATTGGTGTATGCATTCGTAATATTTAGACTGGGCCCAATAAAAAAAGGATTTAAAAACTCAAACACACCTGATTTAAAACATAGTGTAATCGATTCTACTCTGGATTCTGAACAAACTTCTTTCTGGTTTTCAGTTATTTAATTAATATATAGTATAACATTAATAACTGCGTCAATATTTAATGAATAGAAATATTGTTTTAGGAATAAAATTTTATGTTTTAAACTTCAAAACGTGTATTATTTCTGTTACAACGTTATCCTTTTTTCAGAGTATTTTTTTTAATTTCCATATCAGTTATCTACAAAATTAAAATATAAACTTATAAAATATAAAAATAAGAACAAAAAAAACAATTCTGATATGTAGGATACGAACTCATGATCATTAACGAGTTTATCTAAGCAGCCGATCAACTCAGCTATCAACACATTACTGTTACGGGATAAAATATCGATCATATCATAATAACTGTTTAACAGCGCCATCTAGTTCATTTCTTGTGAACACTTAACAAAATCGCCAACTCTCGTGTTCAAGCGATTATAGAACGTAGGTGTCCATCCACTTATGCAGGCCATTGTACATATTCAAAGAAAATCGAACTTGATGCTTGATGCTAGGTGGATTCTTTTATAGATATGTGTATAATATTACTTATAGCAATGTATTGTAGCTTCCACTACCTATTTTAATTTTTAAACTCACTTTTTGTCTGCCCCTGACTGAATGCTCCTCTCATCCACTCAAAGGTTGACTGGCAGAATCCCTTAGTACATTATATCTCATTGTTTGTCAATTGTGTTTGTTTACTTATTTTGTACAATAAAGAGTTTACATACATACCTACATGAGTATACTCCACTCGTGCGTACACACATTTTTTTTTGATACCAGCGTTACCCAACGCCAACGCCTTTCCCGATAGAGCCGAGCGCTAAATTAAATTCCGACACACACACAATGGGGCCCTGATTTCTTTCCCTCTCAGAATGTCTAATAAATACGACAGAGGTCGCGGGGAATGCCGTTAAGTATCTCGAATGGTACAAATTAGACGGTTCCAAAGGGAATATGTGATGATATGCGTGGGAAAACCATTGAAATGAGCGTATTCTTGGAAATAAAATAAAATAGACTATTATGCTTTGGTTGTGGTAAAATTGGTCTTATAAGTACAATAAACACCTTGCCTATTCTCACAACAAACGCAAACGTGTTTTCGACTGATTTACTCCATATTAGTTTTTGCTCGCGACTCCGTCTGCAAACAATTCGTTTATTGCTAAGAAATTTTCTGGAATCTTAAACTATCTTTATTTAAAATTTTATTTAGATTGGTTCAGCGGTTTAGGTGTGAAGAGGTCACAAACAGACACACTTTCACATTTATAATATTGGTATGGATATGGATCCATTAAAATAATATAGACGTACTTTTCAGTAGGTACTTGATTTTTTTTCCAATAAAACATAGGTATCTAAGAAACATTGCTGGAGAACCTGCTTCAAATAAAAAAAACGCATTCAAATCGGTTCACTCGTTTAAGAGCTACGGTGCCACAGACAGACACACAGACAGAAAGACAGACATACAGACTGAATAACAGACACACATAGCGGTCAAACTTATAACACCCCTCTTTTTGCGTCGGGGGTTAAAAACAACTGGTAACTAGGTAGGTTAAAAATTTAGCGGTTGTGTACGTTTACGTGTACCTACCCGTAAACGTTATTATAAAAATAACAAAATTTCTTCCAAATCACCAAAAAGGCCAATCGACCTATCTGTATGAGAAATAACAACAATATACCAAAACACGCACCGAAGCGAAAGGGGAAACTCGGGCAATATGGCACAGCGTTCACTCGAGCAATAAATCAATAACACGATATTAAATAAAATTCCCTCCATATATTATATGGGGGCGCACGCATTGTGTAGAAAAACGACCAGTCTATTAAGACCTCCAATGCCTCTAACGGCTTTATGAAGCGCGAACTACGAAGGAATAATAATACTGGATACGAGTTCAACTTGTGTTGGGCGTTTCATGTGTCAAACGGGACTAATGTTTTTTTAATATGAGAAGTTATTGCTTATTAGTATACAATTGTATACGGTTGAAATTTGTAATTTATTGCAAATATTGTTGTGTACGAAGTAATGCTGGGTGTGCGGAAATATACAATATTATGATAAATTAAACATTTGACTTCTTTTGACACTAGCTGTTGCCCACGATTTTGTCTGTGAAGAATTAGTTAATTGCTATTGCCAATCCGAAGGAACTCTGCAATTTTTCTAAAAACTGAAGTTTTTGCATAATTGAGTAACAAGCGTCTTCATGAACTTTCTCATTTATAACATTAGTAGAATAACCTCCTAACGCCCAAAGTCCTTTATAAAGGACTTATTGTAATTTGAACATCAAACTATCATAAATGACAAAGTTTGATGTTCATAAATCAAAAAATTGACTTGGGCGTTACGAGGCTATGAAGGTATTCTGCTATTGAGTCTAGCTGAAATTAATTGTAGTCAAGAGACAAGTTTGGAACAAATTAAAATTTCCGAAATAATTGTCATTTAAAAAAAAGTGATTGTATTAGCATAACATGATATGTATAACAAATGTGAAAACGATAAAGGCGGACTTATGTCTCGCCACGGAGCCACCTCTAACAGGCAACCCTTGAAAACAGAAAGAATAAATAAATAGATTTAAGCGGAAGATTAATTTTTGTCCTTTATTAATTACACGACGCTATACATATTACTACGAACAAAAATTCATCAAACTACACATCCCCTACACAATAAGGTTCTTTATTACCCCAATTTGCCTCAATCCGTCGGCCAAATGACAACGCTTGACTGAAACAGGCGAGGGCAGCGAATTTGTCTCCATTGAAAAACCTTTCGAAGGTCGATGTTGTAACACGATATTGTTATAACGCCTTGCTATTTATCAAGTGTTCCGTTTGGCCCCCGTTTCCCCGATACGGGGTGATCTACTGGGGTTAAGTTTAGGGGATATTTGTCGATATAATTTTTGATATACTCATAACATTTATTTCTGTGGTTTGATGATAAGACGCAGCCTAAATACTCTTGCCCCAGAAGAAGTTTAGGGGCTGTTTCACCATCCATCGATTAGTGTTAAGTGATGGTTAAATGTGATGCCGTCTCCATTTGTTTTGTTCGAATAGACGGAGACGGCATCACATTTAACCGTCAGTTAACACTAATCAATGGATGGTAAAACAGCCCCTTAGTGTCGCTCGCACGTCACTAGAGCTGTACCTACTATCGATAAACAAATTACATATTGAAGATCTATTGAAGATTGTAATCTATTGAACATTTTCATCGAAACATTGTCTGACTTTTATGGATTTTTTTCATGAAGCTGAAAAAAATTACTGGATATTGGATTGACATTATATCACAGATTCTGAAACGCCGCCCATCCGACTCGGACTTGTCGGTTGAACTTATTCCCCTAACTTATTCTAACTTTGATGGCTTCTTATTTTCCAGAGCTTGCCAACGTTGCTGCCTGTGTGTAGTCCCGTAAGGAAGTGTGTGATGTGCAGCGCCATCAAGTGCGGGCGATGTGATGAGCACACGCGGCGCGCGTCGAAGATGCCTCGAGCGAGGTTACTGCCACTTGCCAAATTAGGTGAGGTGACATAGCACGAATACAGATTTTTATAATCTTTAAAAGGCAAATGTGTTAAGCTAGTTAAACGATTTCAAAAACAATGATTTTAAGTGTACACACTACTACAGTTCCAATAACCTCATTTTATTTACCTAACTTCTCATTTCTTAAGCTCAGTTTGGAACTGCAAGCAACATCGTGCAAGTCACATTACACTGCGAGGCTGTAAATTGAGCGAAAATCAAATGGATGAAGTGGTTTCTTGCAAATTTAAAGTGTGCTTCAGTGCTCGCCAACCCGGCCATCTGTGTGTCGTCCCGTGAGACAGTGCGTGATGTACAGCGCCATCAAGTGAGCGGGTGATGAGCACACGCGGCGCGCGTCGGAGATGCCTCGAGCGGGGTTACTGCCACTTGCCAAATTAGGTGACGTGACACGGCAAGAATTAAGTACAGATTTTTATTGAAAAAAAAAAGTGTCATGCATACGCAAATTTACTTTAACAAATGAAGCACACATAATACCGGCCAAATAGAAGCGACAGTGTGAAATGCACTGAGGTTTTCGTACAAATTTAAAAGTGAGCACGAAATGAGTTTGTAGTCAATCTCAAAAATTGCCTAATCCTTCTTTATTACCTACTAGTAGCTGATAGCGCGTAGAATTCGTTTATCGCTATCCCGTGGGAACTACGCAATTTTTCGGGATAAAAACTATCCTATGCGCTTCCCCGGGACTCCAACTATCTGCATACCGAACTTTATCTAAATCGATTCAGCGGTTCAGACGTGATCAGGTAACAAACAAACAATCAAACAGACTGACTTATAAAACTTCCGCATTTATAATAATAGTGGAGATACTTGCTTTGTTACTGTCATTTACATAAAACATATCTAAAGATTATAACAATAAGCTTGAAACAATATTTTCCGAACTTTATAAGCTTAATGGGTACTCAAAGTTTATTTTTTCTAATTCCTTAATAAAACAAGAAGCAATATTCGATTAACCCTTAATTGAATGTAACCAACTGTGGATAAAAGGGGATTAAGTGTTTAGCCTCCAGCCTCCACAAAGGGGTTCAATTCAACTTGATACTTACAAGGGTTTTCTATGTTAATTGTAATTTCTTGGGTCTTTCAGGGAAATTTCGAGATCGTCTGTGAAATAAGTAATTGTGGATGATTTGGTTGTCTGGGGACCTGGCTCTATACTACAAAGGGGTCCTAATGGGCTCGCATATTTATTAAAAGTCCGAATGTAATGTTTGTCAGAATTATCGTTTATCATTACTATTTTTTCTCTGGATCCAACAATGAGGGCTATCGCGTATGAATTCGCCGCTAGAGGCGCTAGTGTAGCGTGAGGTCTCCGAAATGTCAAATCTCATAGTTTTTGGGTGAGCTACGCGGGTTTATTTATAATTAGAATAATATTGTGAATATTTTGCAATATCTGTAATTAAAAAAAAAAGCCGTGGTGGCCTAGTGGTTTGACCTATCGCCTCTCAAGCAGAGGGTCGTGGGTTCAAACCCCGGCTCGCACCTCTGAGTTTTTCGAAATTCATGTGCGGAATTACATTTGAAATTTACCACGAGCTTTGCGGTGAAGGAAAACATCGTGAGGAAACCTGCACAAATCTGCGAAGCAATTCAATGGTGTGTGTGAAGTTTCCAATCCGCACTGGGCCCGCGTGGGAACTATGGCCCAAGCCCTCTTGTTCTGAGAGGCCTGTGCCCAGCAGTGGGACGTATATAGGCTGGGATGATGATGATGATTGTAATTAAGTATGGCAAATATGCGTTCCGGGGCAATGAATGTCTGTGTTTTGAGACAGTTTTGTCTTTCGGAAACCTTTGTCCTCCCTTTTTTCCGAACAAAACGGGGACTATGGAACACTGTGACATGCTCGATATTTTTTGGTACGGTTGTAAGTGTATTGAATATGATTTTAATCTAAACTTTGTTTTCACGCCCGTAATAACAGACTTTGAAAGCCATACTTAAAAACCTCACGCAACAGTGCGCCATCTAGTGAGACAAAAAACGATAGCCCTCATTGTTCCGAATTGCTATAAAACAAACCTAACCTATAGTTTCATAGAATAACCATTTAAAATTTTCAGAAAAGTTTAAAGTTTCAGCGGGAAAAAAATATGATTAACGATGATTTGGGCAAAAATTACGGTATGACTATACTTGGTTTGGATAGGTATTTAGCTAAACGTAAACAAAACAACGTCAATTGGTGTCTTAAATATTGAAATTCCCCCATCAAATTATCTAAACATTTACATTTCTGTATTGAAATGCACTAGTCTAGTTTTTATTACTATGATAGATAAGTTAAATGTATAAAAACCTTGAATGTACCAAATCTGGCAGCTGAACTTTGTTTCATCATCCCAGCCTATATACGTCCCACTGCTGGGCACAGGCCTCCTCTCAGAACAAGAGGGCTTGGGCCATAGTTCCCACGCGGGCCCAGTGCGGATTAGGAACTCACACGCACCATTGAATTGCTTCGCAGGTTGTGCAGGTTTCCTCACGATGTTTTCCTTCACCGCAAAGCTCGTGGTAAATTTCAAATGTAATTCCGCACATGAATTTGGAAAAACTCAGAGGTGCGAGCCGGGGTTTGAACCCGGCTGTTTGAGAGGCGATCGGTCAAACCACCACGGCTTTTTTACATTTAGTTAAATACTTATCCAAACCAAGTATAGCGAAGAGCATGCGAACTAGTGCGCTCCCACTACGAATTGCAAAACTCGAACTTCGTATATTGCCGTCCCACTGACGCGAGTGAAAGGGACGGCGCGATACCAACTTCGATTTTCGAGTTTCGTAGTAGCCCCTCTGAGACCTTATTATCTAACACGTGGAATCACAATTGTATTCACCACTTCTTTCTGTCACACGGGATAAGACGAGGGGTGAAAGAGATGATGAATGATGATGATGACAATCGCGAAAACGCGATAGACATATGGCCTCCGGTCTCAACTAACCTATGTACCTATAACTGGTGGTTGCGGTTTTCTAATACTTTGTATGTCTAATAATTTTAGTCTACATTTGTTAGTTGAAGCCCTGGCTACCAATAACATGATACCTCACGCAAGATGCTAACGTGTTACGAACTCTTTAAGAGTTCATTCTCAAGGCTTACAATAAAGTACTTTTTTTCTTACCGATCTACAGGAGGAGGTGAACGATGTGTGCTTTGCCAATATTTTAGTGCCTCTAAGAATCCATTTTATTGTAGCATACATACACTGGCCTGCATAAGTGGATGGACACCTTACGTTCTATAATCGTTTGAACACGAGAGTTGGCGGCGATTTGTTAGGTGTTCACAAGAAATGAACTAGATGGCGCTGTTAAACAGTTATTATGATATGATCGATATTTTATCCCAGTAACAGCAATGTGCCGATAGCTGAGTTGATCGGCTGCTTAGATAAACTCGTAAATGATCATGCATGAGTTCGTATCCTACATATCAGGATTGTTTTTTTGTTCTTATTTTTTATTTATAACTTTCTATTTTAATTTTGTAGATAACTGAAATGGAAATTAAAAAAATACTCTGAAAAAAGGATAACGTTGCAACAGAAATAATACACGTTTTGAAGTTTAAAACATAAAAAATTTATTCCTAAAACAATATTTCTATTCATTAAATATTGACGCAGTTATTAATGTTATACTATATAAATATGAATTAAATAACTAAAAACCAGAAAGAAGTTTGCTCAGAATCCAGAGTAGAATCGATTACACTATGTTTTAAATCAGGTAGTGTTTGAGTTTTTAAATCGTTTTTTTATTGTGCCCAGTCTAAATATTACGAATGCATATGCCAATTAAATGTTTTAGGGATGTTTCATACCCCTTAGATAATTTAATACTGGCCGTTTTGCGTCAGTTTGGCTTTCTTCTAAATCTGGCATTAAAAATTACGACCGTAAAGTTAGAAATGAAGTAGAATTACTGATTACGTAAAACATACAATTATTTTAGGAAATAATGAACGTATTCGAAAATAAACGCAGACAACTTAAAATAAAATGAAAAAATATTTTCTGGGTGTCGTGTGAGGTTTTCAGTTATTTAATTAGCACCTGACCAAAAGTTGTATTTTAACATTTTATTGAGGTATTAGCTTAAGTATTCATTTCCGATTCTGGAAAGAGGATTGAAGCTGAACCACAATAAAAAAATAGTATTTGAAAGTAAATTATACCTGAGACCGGGTTATCATAAGACTCGTACGCGTTATAAATTATAATAATTGAAGTTTTCCAGTTTTAAACATTTACTTATCAATAATTGAAGGCGTAGATCCACTGTAGTGTGTAATGTGTTACTGACAGTTATAATAAGATTACAGTCATATATTGAACTTTCATACTTATCTCACATAAGTAAACAAAACTATCAAGGTATAATTAAATGTTTTGTTCATAATAATAAAATAATTACTTTTCATAACAAAGTGATACCTACAGGATCACAAATAAAGATAAATATTTTGGTTTATATAATACAGTGTGCTAGAAAATAGGATGCGGATATTTTGAGGATCGATTATTTGCATCGTCGTTAATTGGTTTCAATTAAATTAAATAAAAAAAATACAGTTAATGTTAATGCGAGGATGATTATTTTTGGACGGAATGGTATTTTTGTATGAAGCAAAAAAATATTACCACACAATACTTAAATAATTTATGTGTATATTCTTAGGTTATTAATTACATACCCTGAAAATATCCGCACCTTATATATTTTATTATAACATAATTGTTTGAGTATATAACCCGGTCTACACGTAACTATCAATTTTATTTTAATAACTGGTGTAACCACCATGATTGTCGATAACTGCTAGCAAAAAGAATCGCATCGATACAACTAGATTTTCACACATATTAGAGCCGCGAATACTGTCCCTTATTTTTACACAGTGGGCTTCTAACGTTTCTGGAGTTCGCTTATTTTTGTTATCCCAACGTTGGACATGGTTATAACACCTCATAATTTTTCAATGGGATTTAAATCCGGTGATCTGGCAGGCCAAGGAACGACTTTAATATTATTTTTGTGTTGATCAAACCAGTCTTGCACAATACGCGACTGGGCGGGCAGTTATCTTGCACGAACGTTATGCACGGCACTTGTTCTTCAGGATAGACAACTCTAACAGTGGGCAACATCATAGCTGGCGCTGCGGCGCATCTATGAGTCGTGGTCTACCCGATCTTTGACGATGCAGCAAAGATCCTTCGTCTTGATATCGTCGTACCCATGATATAACTGTTTTTATCTGTAACAATATAAATAAACATAAAATAATATAACGTAGATAAAATTTTAATGAAGAAGTTGACATGATGAACGTAAACAAATAAAAACTCACATTAACTCCAATTTCTCTAGAAGTTTCCGACATTTTTTTTTCCTTCTTCATATAAATTAATATTTTCACACCTTTTGAACCATGCGATGAGAACTCATTTTAAAGAATAATTACGATAATAAGCAGATTCAACTTGAAAGAGACGATGAAACGATTTTGCAAGCAGCTGAACAAGTAGCAAAATCTTTGTAATAAAAACTTAGCCTGGTAGTTTGAAGATCTTCAGTCTACCCTCTTTAAGTTTCGTTAAACACGCATGACTTACCGATTAATTTTAAGACGACCCGATATAGATCCGATTTTCATCGCTTTAGATAACAGTAATATGGTCAAGTGGTTTTGAACTTCGTTCTTCGTTCGTATGTCACGAGTTCAAATCCCACCAGGCGATAATATTGAGTTTGTGTTTTTGTAAATTTACTGCTAGATTTGGAGATTACTAAAGTTGACACTAATTCGCAACATGGGTCTTCGTAAATAAAGAATTTCATTATCATCAGCATCCCAGCGTATAGATACACGTCCCACTGCTGGTCACAGGCCTCCTCTCAGAATAAGAGGGCTTGGGCAGTAGTTCCCACGCGGGCCTAGTGCGGATTGGGAACTTCACACACACCAAAGAATTTATCGTTGGAATATTTGAAGGACAAGAAACGATAGTAATGCGAATAATAATATTCTCCTTCTCTTACGACAAGTAGGAAAGAGACAGAAAATGTCGTTACGCGATTCGCCGTATCACCCCACGGTGTCCCACCCAGGCAGAAACGTAATTAACACAGCACTACGGCAGCGAAATATCAAATTTATAACATGAATATAAAATATTTTTTTAAGGTCAGCGCCAGTGCCATCTAGTGAGATCTCAATAAACTAACTAAGTTAGTAAATAAGTAAATACCGCTAATACACTTCAAACACATAGATGGCACTGTTTCTCGCGTCAGACGATTATGTTTTGGAATTGTCCATCGACTTTTGCAGGCCATAGTACCTGTAACAGAAAAAGTATGTTAAAACATTTCTGAGCTGTAGACTTTTGTTATATTTTTTTTCTTTGCCAACCCCCATGGCTACGCCATTTTGTGAGTTCACACAAAGTATCGACAAAAAATGATTCTATCCATGATTTAATTATTAGTAAAAAGCAAGACTCTTCAAAAAGTTCCACGAGAATTAGGTGAGAAATGCAATAGAGTGACATCCAAACAGACATACAAAAGCATTGTGCCCAAACTGAGACGGAGACTCAGTCTCAGACGCTTCGATCACGCTTAGCGCTCGCCCAGTCAATATCGCCTTATTATATTATAATTGAATTAAAACAATACACATTCATTTACTGAACGAAGTATGCGTGATTTTGTTAATTAATTTTGTTATATATATTATTTCAAGTACCTAAGTGCTAAGAATAAAGGGCGGCGCCATATTTTGTTATTCATGAAATATCGCAGAAGCTGGGAACAAAACGCGCGAAGTACTCTGATAAGGTTGGAGCCCGACTTAAAAGCGAATAGAGTGTAAATATAAAAACTTGTTTTTTTTTTACGTAATATATGGGCAGCCCCTATCCGCTTTTACAAGAGAGTTTACATTCCAGACATTATTTGAGACATATAAGTAAGTATGCACGTGATTCGTTATTGACTATTCTCCTGGAGCCTAGAGGTAACGATTTTACTGAAACTATTTTTTTCCTCGTTCGTCTTTATAAGAGTTCTTTAAAGGGGAAAAATTAAAATAAGTGATGTTTATTTTTTATTTTGACAGCTTCGTTTGGAGACGTTATATGCGTCTTAATTTGTTAAGCCGGTTGATATTTTGCCTGTAGATTTTTTGTAATGTTAATGTTATGTCATTAAGTGAGGTACTTCTCGTTTTAGGTTTATTTCATTGTTTTATAATGTCAAAAGCGGCAGCGTTTCATACCCGCTACATCCCTGGACTCCCCCTTACCCTCCAATCCACCTATACCAATATTCCCTACGGTCCTCCGTGAACCCGACTCAACGTACGGCGGTTTTTGTTATTTTGCCTGTCAACTGTTTTCCTTTATTTTTGATATTGTTGACGAGGTACGAAGTGATTTGAAATGCTGATTTCTGTGTCACTATAAGTTATGGTGTTTCGGAATGCTATACGTAAAATACACAGAATGTAATAAATCTCTTTATTGTACAAAAAGGAAATGTATGTGTTTTAATATCTCTTTACCATCATCTCGACTTGTGTTATTAGTAAAATTACTTTTACTATTAATTTTTTATATGTACAGTCACCAGCACCAATGTCTGACACAACAAGCGTGCGATACGACTCTATTTCTAGGGCCGGAAGGACGTGTCAGATATTTTTGCATTTGATTATTTTTTTTGAAGGAGTTAAATTCATAGGCCACCATGGAACCATTTCACGGTAAACGTCATAGTGACATCGCATTAATTAACAAGGAAAGTCGTAATGACTTTTCCTTTGAAAAGGTTCCATGGTGGGCTACGAATTAAATTCCTTGACTGTACCTATCCGAAGCTGCCCATAGTTAAAAAAAAATTGCAGACATGTAAAAAAGGTGGACTTCTGATTCGCTATCGCCACTCTAGACCTTGCTATCACTACCAACATAAGAGGACTACCACGACGGGATCGCCCCACTAGCCCTAACAACGTTAGTGCTTATTTCGTTACACCTACCAACGTTATGTATAATTTTCATTAGCCCTAATATTACCATAACTAACCTTGTATACCTAACCTAATTTTTTGGTGAACCTACGTTCTCCTAATCTTTACTAATACTCAACTAAGAATAATGCATGGAACGAACGGTACGGAGTAATTAGCAAGCGGGCGAGCGAAGCGAGCGAGCAATACCGTTCTGAGCAGAAACGACTCGCATATAGGTTAGATTTAGAAGGCTAAAACGGGAGCGAAGAGTAGCGGAGTACGTCGTTGGTATTTTTTGTTTCAGCCAGAAAAAATACAGCAAATTAGAACTATTCGGTCATGGGTCAATTAGAATTATTCGGTTACATCATTAACTAAAAATTCTTACTTTTCCGTCTCCCCAGTTTATACATATTTGAAGTTGCTCTTTTTGTGAAATCTAATCCTGATAAATTTCATTATTTCTCAAGTAGAAGGCTACAAAACAAACTATGTGCAGCCCCTTGTAAAACAAGCCATAATTTCCAAGTTAGCAGTTAATAAGTTCCCAAAAATCGACGTTGTCACTATTCTCCTCTGTCACAACTCTCCTCGGTCTCCCCTACCTAAATGATAACTGTAATTTAATTGCCCTGAGGCAGAACATTAGCTGAACTTATTTTATATAATGTATCCATCATCCAGCATTGTTATGTGTATACCTATTGTTCACAAATAAATTATTTGATTTGATTTGATTAATTGAGGAATTAGGCATTGTAAAACTTTTGGATTGTAACATTAGGACTAATGGTTAGTTGGGACCAACAAAAATTCGATCGATCGTGTGATTTTAGGGTTTACAAAATAAGACTTAGTGAATTTAGGTTACAAATTATTTGGGGAACCTAGCTATAACACAGAAAAGTAAATCCTTCGCCGAATCAAATGAAAATACCTGAGTGTTTGCGGCACTACGCCGTACAAACATTTGAAGAAACATACAGAAGAGCCCTTGGTAAATACTGAAATGCGTTACGGCTGTTTACTTTGCATTGATTCCTTGAAGGCGGTATAAAAGAAGCATTTTTAAAAGGAAGCAGGTTATGAGATGAAATTCACATGGTTTGGTGCTAAGGTCCTCACTGAAAATCAGCGCCACGGCTTGCCGTGGCATTATGCTGAGTGGGGACCTGTTTAGCGTCATGTATGTCTTTATTTGTTCTATGTTTGTTCCTATGTTTGTTTTTTATGGCGTTAAATAAATGTATTTTCTTTCTTTCTTTCTATTTGCTGGTTTTTCGAGACGTTTCGATTTAAAAATTTAAATCCAGATAGTTCAAGCCCGAGCTCACACCTTTGAATTTTTCAAAATGAACGTGCGAATCCACATATTTTTCCATGAGCTTCTGGTTCTATCGAACCCACGATCCTCTGCTTCACTAGGCTGCCAAGGCTTGTTGTTGTGAAATGTATTCCTTACATTTCGTAGACTTATTTAGATTTCATGTATGTACTTACATTCTTATTTACACCAAATAAAATTATATTTTATTCCATTCTATTTCGTTATATTCTAATCAATTCAATTCTGTAATATCGCAATACTATAATGTACTATTACAGAGTTATTGTTTCCTGTCACGTGTGTCGATCATTTCTATAAAAGTTATGCCCAACTTCGCCCCTTACTGATCCCTATAGATTTCCAAATAATATTACTTCCGAAGTTTAGTTTGCTCGTCATGTTACGAACCGTAATTAAATTCGGCCAGTTATTCTGTATTCTCATAAAACTATACTTTATTCATTTACGTGAAGGTAAGTGGTTTTTTTATTTTATTTCTTTATATATTTGTGCATCGTTCCGTGAGTCACGGACGGTTCTGGCGGAAAATCAGCGCTGCTGGCGTTTAACGTCTCAGCATGATGCTGAGTCAGCGACGTATTTGTGTCTTCCGTATTATTGAATAAATGACTTTTTTCTTTCTTTCTTACTTGGTATATGTTTACAATTTTTTTAAGCTAAAATGTGATGTTATGGGAAAATTGGGTGTTGCAAATAAAATAACAAATACAGTAAATTGTAATTGGGTACTTTCGTGGGTATAAAAAATATTATTCTATGTAGTCCGTCGGAAAATTTGTCAGAAATAAAATATTTATTTATTGGACGCGTGGAAGGTTTTTCCCTCCGCAAAAAGTCCGTATTCTGTATACTGGGCGTTTTTACTTTAAATGGCGCAACAAACTTTTTTTTAGAAATAGGTAAATCCGGATTCTCCTTACGAATCACGAGTACTATTGATTTAGTTAGACGAAAAAAAAGTGTACCTATTTTCTATCTCAGCTTTGTGACTTTTTTCATACAGATGGGTCGTTACGAAATGGACACATAATTTTTTAATGGTAAAACGGGGCCTTTTTTTCTTCTTCAAAATCAATAGTGCTCGTGATTCGAGTAAGAAGAACCCGGGATTACCTAATTCTGAAAGAAAAACATTGTTGCGCCATTTGAGGTAAAAATGCCCTACTACGACTCATTGGACATTTTAATACTCGAGACAAATTGACCAGTGGTTTTCATGGCATTTGGACATCTAGATCCCTTGGACATTGTGACACTTGGACCAACATACCCCGAGGGTACAAGTCTCGGTAAATCTTATGTGTATAATAATTATGTATGATGTAAAATCACGCCAAGCACAATCCCTAAGGGCTTAACAATGCCCTCCTTGTTGATAATTGGAAGTCACCGTGTTTTCTTAATGAGGTTTAGGATGCCACGTTATTTTGATCTTTTGTTACTTAATACGATGTAATTTTTTCAATATTTTCATCATTTCAATATGATAATCTAAAGATCTTTACTTATACTCTAAATGAAAACCACTTCCTGCCGTCTGTACGCATCTTTTAAACTAAGCGACGGATTTAAACGCGTAGCTCACCATCAGTTAAATAAATTTCCATGGAAGGTTTATAAATATATTAGCTTGAGCCCGCGGCTTCGTCCGCGTAAAATTCGGTTATCGCGCACTGTTCACTCGGGATAAAAAGTAGCCTATTTCACTCTCCGACCAAACTATCTCTATGCCAAAAATCACGTCAATCTGTCGCTCCGTTTCGACGTGAAAGACGGCCAAACAAACAAACACACACACTTTCACATTTATAATATTAGTATGGATATGATACTATACTAGCGACGCGTTCCGGGTTCACGCGGGTATAGTTTTAAGAATGTTACATGCCTTGATTTGATTTTATTGAAAATTGTGCATGTGAAATCGGGGCGGAATGCTAATATTGTTTAATTAGGGTTCAGTATTCCTACAAAGAATCCTTATAGTACCGCTCTCCTGTCTGTCCGTCCGCCCTTCCGTCTGTCCTCGGACCGCTCGCCGCCCAGGTTCGAACCCACGATCCTCTATTTAAGAAGCCATAGGTTAAACCATGTAGGCCACCACAGCGTAAGTACCAACGGCCAGGGAAAAAAACCGGCTATGTTCGAGTCGGATTCGCGCACGAAGGGTTCCGTACCATCTATACAACAATCATTAGACATTAGCAATGTCCCACCGTATGGGAGCCCCCCTTACTTAAATATTTATATTTAATTCTGTTTTTAATATTTGTTGTTAGAGCGGCCACGGTTATACATAATCTGTGGAAATTTCAACTGTCTAACTATCACGGTCCATGAGGTACAGCCTGGTGACAGACGGACGGACAGCGAAGTCTTAGTAAAAGGGTTTCCGTTTTTACCCTTTGGTTACGGAACTCAAAAATCTGTACATTTTCTTTTTTTCTGCACTTTCGTCTGTTTCCAAGTTCCTATTAATCAAAAAATATTTCTTCCCCATCTTCAAGTTCTCACTAATAGTAACAAACTTGATACTCAGCGAGTTCTCGGAAATGTTACAGAAGCAGATTTATTAATTAAGGGTTGTAATAATATAGTAATTAATTAGCGGAAAGTCGAGGCAGCCTATAAATTAATAATGCTTGACGTCCGGGGAATGTGATACTAGCTTCTTATATTTACGACCTTCTATAGTCCGAGAGATAGTCGCGTCGACGGAATATCTGTTCGTCGAATATTTTTTTGGCTTATCGTTTCTTTCGTCGAATGTTTGCTTCGTGTACTTACGTAATACGGCCCAGTGCGGATTCACACACACCAATGAATTGCTTCGCAGGTTGTTACACGATATTCTCCTTCCTGAAAAACTCGTGGTAGGTAAATTTAAAATGTAATTTTACATTCAAATGGTGGAGTGGAATCCACTATTCTTTGCTTGAGATGCTAAAGATCAAACCACTAGACCATCACAGCCACATTTGACGAGGGATCTAAAAAAGGCTAAAAAGGCTTTTAGTTATGTAGGTTGTTAAAATATTTTATATGTGAAAATGGACGCATTTCAGTCATAACAATAACAGTGTCAGAGCTCGAAATTTATACGCCATAGCTTTTAACAGTTATGCGAATCCCATGTTAGTTTCGTTGAACTCCTGTCCCTTTATTTTAAGGTATGTTTATATTTATATTTTTGCGAAGATCGCGGGTAACAACTTGTCGCACATTTAAAATGAAATTTACACAATTCGAATTTTTCTCATTTTAAATCTAATTAATAGAAAAAGTCTAAATAGTCGTAGAGAAACCCCCTAGTTATCACCGTAGCTCGCTGAGCAACTCTGAGCTTATTTATAAGGCCTATAGTGAAGCACCTCTCGGATCCAATTGTCTTCAGTGGCAACACACACTGGTTGAAGACTTTTCGTCTTAAGGCACTGATGACATTTGAACAAATTTTATCAAAGAGTGGTGAAAAGCCGTCAGTATATTCAGTTAAATTTCAAATTCAACGGCAACATCCTTTCCTATGCACTAGTACATGGAACGACCGTTTGGCCTTAATAATCCTTCTTTAATTACTAGGTCAGCATGATTCCATCAGACTAAAACAATAATAAATGCATTAACTAAATATAACAATGATCTATCTATGATCTAACCTTTACTCCAAAGATCGATGCGATCGGCGCGCGCCGGACAAAATGGCGGTGACCCGAAGTGTCGTAATCGTGGGAAGTCGACTGTTAGAGGTAGATAGCAAGTACTTTACTTTAATTTAATTAAAAAATAAATTTTTTCGTCGAATGTTTATTTGACCTAATGTTTGTTTGGCAGAATGATCGTTTGGTTTCATTTCCTTGGAATAGGTTAGGTTTATTTTATAATTTCTCTGAGAAGTCGATGGTGTCGATGATAAATCATTAATAAAATAAAATGAAATGTTGAAATTAACGTAAAAAAATCAAAATTAAAATCTAAGTCAAAAATTAAAAACTAAAGATAGGTACGGTGACTTTTGTGTGATACTATTTGTTTTTATCAGCAACGCTTGCTTAACGAAATCTAAGATATTTTTAAAAATGCATACGATTTTCAGATTCCAGACGGGATTCAAATCCACACCTTTACGCATCAGTCACGCGAAAATAGATGTTCTTAGTATTAATCTTTGCGTAGTTTATTTTATTTTTGCAACTATTCCACACTTCGTGTTAAACAAATAATTGCAACACTGTTATCAAAGTTCCACAGGTTTGACAGATTGACATATTAACACATGTAATCTGACAGCCGGCAAGTATTTGCTGTCAAACGATTTTTGCCGTAATTAAGTGATTGTTCTTGACTTGGAGTTTTTTCACATGACGCAATAGGTTTTTGGATAGAGGATGGTTAGGGGATTTGTTTGAGTTGGTTCCGTATGCAGATGTACTTTATTTTTGAAACTGATTTTTGTCATTGAAACTTACACAATTTACAAAAACGTATTTGTAGGTATATATAATGCCACGAGAGTTGAGGTGAATGATTACACAGCTACAAAAATAACTGATTGCACAAATGGAGAATGAATGAAATGAATGAGCAAAAATGTCAAAATCCTGCTGTCATTACATGACATGTTGTAGTTGTGAGTTATCATTCACCTCAACTCTCGTGGCATTACCTATAGGTCGTGTAGCCTAGTGGTTAGACCTATGACCTCTCAAACAAGGGTCGTGGGTGTCAGCCCGGGGTCATACCTCTGAATTATTCGTGCGTGACTTCTACTGGGCCAGCGTAGGAACTAAATACCCAGACCTCTCGTCCGGAAAGGAAACCAGTGCCCAGCATTGGGACCGGACGTATACAGGTCGAGATGATGACTAATAACTACATGTTTCCGACAATTTCTTGTATATCCTCAGGATAAATACCTGTTTCCGACAGCGAAACATGAAACCACAGACACACATACACACAGAATCGAAACCAAGCGAGATTATCAGTCTCTCAAAGGGCCGGCAACGCACCTGTGACACACATACTCGTGTTGGCTGGTGTCCATGGGCGGCGGTGATTGCTCGCCACTTGCATCCACCCCTTGCCCGCAACTTTCGCGATATCTGTTCATGTAATGGAACCGCCAACGCTTCGTCTATTATTATTACATACGGAACCCTAATTCACGTTGTCCGCTGAGTGATTGCGGGGTCGCGGGTTCGATCCCTGACCTCGCCTTTCACTCGAGGCAACTTGTGTAACAGATACGTTACGTTTATGTATTGGAAACATATTACAATTAGTGTTATGTGTGTGAACAAAAAACTGGTCGCTTTTCATTGTAAAAAACGAGAAGAGTATAGAGAATTCGTCATTATATCAGCCGTGGGACGTCCACTGTGGACATAGACCTCTAGACCACCAGTTGCTTCGGTTGGAAGCGGCCTGCATCTATCTTGAACCGGCTTTGACCAGGTCACCTGTCCATCTGGTTTGTGGACGTCCTACGCTGCGCTTGCCGATCCGCGGTCTCCATTCGAGAACTTTTCGGCTCCAACGACCATCCGTTCTCCGTGCTATTTGGCCTGCCCATTGCCACTTCAACGAGCTAATTCGCTTGTCGTACCTAACTAAAAGTACTGTAAGGCAGTTGTCTCACCGCCAGCGAGGAAACGATTGGCTATCGACTATTTTCTCGCTCAAGAAACGAACAAAAGATATAAGATCCTGTGTGAGTAAAAGAGACACATATATTAATAGTTGATCGCTGGCTGTTCACACTGTCGGCGAGATCTCGCTCTTACATCTTTTGTCGCAGCGACAAGAGCTATAAAACTCGCTGAGCTATAGATACTCGCTCAGCGATGTCAGCTTGGCGGCCCCGCACGAGCGAGTCGAGTGGAGCGAGTAATCGCCCGTCGCACTCGAACACTCGCTTACAGCCAGCGACAAAACTACACTCGCTTCTCGCTGCTCACCCACTCGTTTCTACTTACTCGCTCTACTCGCTTCTCGCTCATCGTCGGCGGTGGGACAAGTGCCTCAAAAAAATAATGATCCGATTTTTGTATTTATCGATGAGGCAATTACTTACCATATAGCTGCTGAGTCGATTTTGAATTTAAGCTCTGTCATCGCTACAGTCAACGACTATAATAAAGTTACAATATCTCTACAACATCCGTCAATATCGCATCGAAAACGATATCACTCTTCCTAACCTGCGAATCTTAATCTAAATTTATAACTTCACATAACATCTTATTTTGACCCTTAACTTAACCCATTTAGATTTAAAATTGTATATCCCTGCCATTACCCTTGCAAACAGGGTGCTAAGGAAAATTGCACCGTATCACAGGGTCTCAAGGATGCAATTGACGTAATTTGAAAAGGGGTCATATAAAACAGAATTTACAACTACCGCCATAAGTAAAATGCCTCTAGGAATGAGATATTGGGTCACTCTTAATTCCTATGAATAGACCACTATTTATTCGAATCGCCCATAATATTTGTCGAAAATAAAATTTATGGGAGGTTTTATCAGCTTTATTGAGTTCCCTATGCATTTTGGACGCCATTTTGGTTCCTAAATTAAATACATTTATCATAGTCGCAGGTGATATGTATGTTTAGTGGTTTCACCTATCGCCTGGAAAGCAGAGGATCGTGGGTTCAAATCCAGATTCGCGCATTTGATTTTTTCGTAATTCATGTGCGGGACTACATTTGAGATACTTTGAGCTTTCAGTTGAAGGAAAATATACTAAGGAAACTTTCGCTACGCACATCCCATGCTTAAGTGTATGTGAAGTTCATAATGAGCATTGGGCTCGCATGGGACATTTTATGCAAATAAAAACTTTGACTTTGACTTTGACTTTGGGAACTAGGTACAGCAATTTTTAGACCAGAAATGATGCTGATGATGATGAATTGGTCTGTATCGTGTCCACTTCTATTGACTAGCATTTTTTTTATTACTTAGTTAAAGGGAAAAAAATTAAGTACTAGAGGAAACTGGGTAATAATTATCAATACCCGATTACGGAAGCGTTAAGTCCCCTCCCTCCCCTAATTACTGCATTGACAAAGAAAAGTAAATCGTTCGAAAAATTACTATTGTGCTGGCCGCCATTCTTCTAGCGTCGATAAAATGTCGAAGGGTTATTCTGAAGTGAAAATTCCATGCCTTGAGAGTTTGGCTTAATATCGAATAAACTGAAATTTCACTTCAAAATAATAATAAGTTTTATTTCCAGAACAATACAGGTCCAACTATAAGAAAGGTATATTAGGTACAATAAAATTGAATAAACTAAAACTATAATAAATCTAAAAGTGGACCCTGCGGCATGGTACCAAAGATGCTGGCAGCATTTCCCCGCTGGATCGCAAGACTGATGCGTTGAGCGAGCAAACTGCCAGCTCTTCGGTCTCCTGTGGTACCTCTGAGTCTCTTTGATAGATCTTTGAAGAGACTCAGAGCGCCAGGGCCCCACGGACCAAGGGTCTCGACGCCGAAAGGTACAAGATCATATTCGGCACCGAGACCACTGTATTTTCAAAATTAGTCTTTGAAATGGTTTAAAAAAGAAAAAGAAAATATGTACGTAGGTACTTGATATGACATCATCCATCCCCATCCTCATACGTCCCACTGCTGGGCACAGGCCTCCTCTCAGAATAAGAGGGCTTGGGCCGTAGTTCCCACGCTATCCCAGTGCAGATTGGGAACTTCACACACACTATTGAAGGTCTGTGCAGGTTTCTTCACGATGTTAAGGTCATGGTAAATATATATCCTTGATATGACAGCTGTTGGAATTTTAACCCCCGACGCAAAAAGAGAGGTGTTATATGCTTGATGTGTCTGTGCGTCTTTCTGTGGCATCATAACTCACAAATAGATGGACCGATATTAAAATCGGTTAATGATTTATTGAACTTTAAAATGAGTGTGGCAGCGTGTTTTTAACTATTCTAAGTTGATTTATCTTTTACCATTTTCCAGGCCCCGCTAATTTAAATAAGCTAGTACTAGTACAAAATGAATCATAGTTATATGTTGTTTACCTATGAGGGATTAATTTAAAAACGAATAGCATTACAACTTCAATTTGCAGGTGGTAGGACCTTGTGCAAGGTCCGCCCGGATTGCTACCACCATCTTGCTCGCTAATCCTGCCGTGAAGCAGCAGTGCTTGCATTGTTGTTTTTCGGCGTGGAGAGTAAGACAGCCGGTGAAATTACTGGCACGTGAGGTATCCCATCTTAGGCCTCTAGGTTGGCAACGCGTCTGCAATACCCCTGGTGTTGCAGATGTTTAATCTCTTACCATCAGGAGACCCACTTGCTCGTTTGCCATCCAGTCGTATAAAAAAAAAATCGATTTTGAACCATACTGCAAATGTAGCAAGGTCGAATATTTGTGTACATTTATGTGGTTGCTGTATGTGTAATAAAAAAATTGTATAAAAATATTTTTAAGCACCAACAGTTTTTTTATAATGATTTAATTTTGTCTTTATCCCATACACATTTACTTTCGTAAAATCTAGACCAAACATAATTTAGCTTTTTATGAATTAATCATTAAACATGAATAAAGAATATTACCTTCGCGCTTCTTGTACTAAAGATTCTGAAACTACTTCTAGTTTAAAACTATGTTTAGATAAAGTTACAATAACTACTCCTCTGGAAAATTTTAACCGTCTCGTTTTGTACGTTAGACAACGAACAACGTTTTTTATGGTTATTTTTAATAAGTAAATATCTAGAATTTAAATTTAGTTGGCTTTGGATTGAAAAATGTTTGCTTAACGAACTGCTCCTAAAAATACAAATTCTTATACATATACCCGGAATTTCTAAGAACCCACCTTCTATCTTCTTATTTAAATTATAAAACATAACATCAAATCAAAACTAACTTTACTTCAGCTTCATTTCCAATAACGTCTGTCTTCAAATACAAAAACGTACATCAAACTGTCATAATCATAACTTTTGGCTTGGATTCAAAATACAAAACCATTTCAAAACATAACGTTTTCGACCGTTAAATCTTCAAATTCAAATATGGAGAACGTAAAATAGGAAACGTCAGCTCAAATCCAGTGCTGGCAGGGCAGCGAGACTTGCGAGCACTGATTTTAGTTGAATTCTCAGCTACTTCCTTACATTTCGATTACTGCATCTCGTTTTTACATCTATAGTTAGAGAAAGAAACACATATCGAAATGAGATTCGACTTTGTGTGGGTTAGATTCCGCATTCGAGACACGTAGCGATCCTCAAATCGGAATCGCATTCGGAACGCACCCGGGGCGTTCTTTTTTTCCAAATTTGAAATTTGAACTCGGTTCTTAACGGCCATGATTTATCGCGCGCCCGTGCGTATGTGGTAATTTGGTTCGAAGCGTTTAAGGCGATTCGCACAAACAAAATTGCGTTTAATTTCTAATTTGTATGATCGATTCGTTCGCCTCTCTTTGGACTTCTGATTTTTACTGCCTAAATGGAGTTTAAATGGCAAAAACGTCAATCACAATGACAACGACTTATTAATAAGTAATCCTACAAATGTTATAACTGCGATTCGTGCTAAAAAAACGGTTGAACGAATTTGAATGAAATTTGGTGTGGGCTTTTAGAATAACACGTAAGCTCTTAATTACATAACATACTTGATATATTTCTATCAACTAATAAAAAGTTATTATAAATTCAGGCCGTAAAGAAGCATAACCCAATATATTTCTTATCAAAAAATAAAATATTTTTCTCTCACAGACGTGAAAGTAATAAATATTTTTCTAGGGCAGTCACGTTTGATTTAAATCGAGCAATCTGCCGAAGTGGGCTAGGTTCCAAACAGAACAGCTTTCATCGCCTTTTGTTAATAAATCTAATCTATATTTTCTTTCATAAAAATATAAATTTAATTTGTTGCGAAAACTAAAAAGACTTGCCCTTAAACATTGGGCTATGGAAAAAGTAACAATGCATTTAATGAACCCGCTTTATTTCTTTTTATTATTTTTAAATGGTACGGTAAAAAGTTTATGATGTGGCCAGCAACATAACTTTAAATGGAGTTAAAGGTATATATTTCGAGTGGCAACAAAAAAGGTTGCGTTGAAATGACTGACGTCTTATTTATCATCGTTTTAGTATCAGACAAAAAAACTTTTAAAGTTGTTATTAGATTGGTCTACTGCAGCAAAGGCCTTTAAATGCCTATTAATACTTTTTTAATTCAGGTGAAGTGAGACGTGAGTTCCCAATCCGCACTGCGTGGGAACTATGGCCCAAGCCCTCTTGTTCTGAGAGGAGGCCTGTGCCCAGCAGTGGGACGTATATAGGCTGGGATGAAGACGTGTTTTTGCTAAATAACAGGAGAAAATAATCTTGTTTTTATACAGGCAATGTTATGTTTATCGATTACCTTTATAATCAGAGCTTTAGATTTTGTATAAAGTTGTAGTTCGGGTAGATGTAGACGGTGAATTAAAGAAAGAATAATAAAAAACGTTTCACAGCAAAACGCTGTTCCTGTTTTTTCTTAATAAGTGTTGATAAGCACTGAGAAAACATTTTTTTTACTGGCCAGAAATAAACCGACATATTTTAAAAAGCGAATCTCATGACTCATACTTTTTCACAACCACAGAGCACTGGCATGTCAACCGTTACTCTCGATGAGTAATCTATCATCTATTGTCTATGGTGCATTTATAATGAGTCGACCTTGTCGTTTCACTTGTTGGAGCATGGACACCATTGTTCTTTTTAAAAGCTTCGCCTTGACATAGAGTGTGGAGTTGGTAAAATAATGTATACAGAGTAGCCCATTTTGATTGGTATGGGTAACTTTGAAACTAAGCGGGTGTGGCCTGTAATATGACCAAATAATGAAAACATAGATCATACTTGTCAATCGGAACAAGTTCAGCGACTTTTAAAAATAATTAGTTTTTTAATTTTTATTACACTTTTAAGTTTATTCGAAGAAGCAGTGTAAAGCAAAATGCTTGATGTTTGTAGCGTGACAGGCTACGTCAGTTGTGTTCTGGGATGGCGTACATTGATAGCAGTATTTAATTTGTATCAAAAAAGGAAAATTTAAGGACTAACTCATGTTGTTCAGTTTGACGAGGACGATCTACGTTTTAATTTTTTGCTCGTATTACAGGCCACACCCGGTATAAGACGCTGCCATTGATTTTAGTGAAAATAAAAACTGTCATAGACTAAAAAAAACTCTTAGGCCAAGCGCGCACTACGATTTTTTGTTGTGCAATAATTTTGTCGCAAAAATGCAACGTATATACCTATGTATATACCTATTAGCCGTGGTGGCCTAGTGGTTTGATCTGTCGCCTCTCAAGCAGAGGGTCGTGGGTTCAAACCCCGGCTCACATCTCTGAGTTTTTCGAAATTCATGGCGGAATTATTACATTTGAAATTTACCACGAGCTTTGCGGTGAAGGAAAACATTGTGAGGAAACCTGCACAAACCCGTGAAGCGATTCAATGGTGCGTGTGAAGTTCCCAATCCGCACTGGGCCCGCGTGGGAACTATGGCCCAAGCCCTCTTGTTCTGAGAGGAGGCCTGTGCCCAGCAGTGGGACGCATATAAGCTGGGATGATACCTATAACAGCGTGATTCTAAAATCGTGTCGCAAAAATTAAAATCGTAGTGCGCGCTTTTCCTTACTCAGGTCGGGAATCGAATTAGAGGCCTTTGGTCTAACACGTTTGGAATCACAATTGTTTCACCACCTCTCTCTGTCACACTCTATTTGATAAAGGAAGAAAGAGATGGTGAATACGATCGCAAACCTCCGCGCGTTTGGACATACCTCCTGGTCGTATTGAAAAAATACTTAACGTGCGAATCCCGGCAATGTATGAAGCTTTCGTAAGACTTATTTACTCTAAACTAATAAAAAAAAAGTAAAAAATAAAATAGTTGAATTAGATAAGCTTAAGAGGCTCAAGTCCGCATCAGTAGTGGCCGGTATATTAAACGCGACCTTTAGATATTTGGCGCAGCGAGATAGAGATAAAATCTACTAGCTAAATGCATGTTTATGTATTGGTTTGAATGTAATACATACAGACTTTTGCATTGGAATTCTATGAGGTTTAAAATAACTAGTAAAATATTTATTTTCGCATAAAAAAGAGAAAATTTACACTTTGTACAAATATCTGATCAAAGTAATTTAAAATAAGTAATACATACAGTGTGTTCTTAAGACAGAAGGCGGTATCTCAAAACAACAAAAAAAAAACGCGTTTGAGTTATTTAAACACCACATGCGGAATGTCTTAAGAAGATAGATAGATAGGTATAATTAATGCAAAAACGATTTTATTTTGTAGATATCGCGCGCCTTTTGCCTTAGGAGGGCAGAATATTAATAAAAAAAAAACTTAGTTTTAGCTAACTATATTATAAATATCATGGGACACATCAAAACCCGAGAACAAACATTCGTATTATTCATACAAATACCTGCCCCGGCCGGGAATCGAACCCAGGACCTCAAGCTTCGTAGTCAGGTTCTCTAACCACTTGGCCATCCGGTCGTCACTCGGTCGGGGTCGGTCGGGTCGTCGCAGTGGGCCCAAGTAGGAACTACGGTCCACGCACTCTCATTCTGTTAGGAGTCTGATGATGATGACGATGATGATGATGATGATAATTTTAAAAGCTGTCACTTCATTTCAAAGTGTAAGGTACGCAAGGTACGTTGCGCAGAAAAAGTACCTAACACGTGTATTAATTTAACTCTACATAAATTACATCTACCTAAAGTTTTAACCATAAATACCCTATTGAACCCTAAACTCGTTAATCACAGGTTTATTTGTCCGTCTGTCCGAAGGCTACACGATTGAATACTATTGACTCCGACAATGGCTTGTAAGTGGGCGTTGAAGAGGCCTTGTGTTACACTGCGCACCATCTCCCAACAATCCATACTAATATTATAAATGCGAAAGTGTATATGTTTGTATGTTTGTCAGTCGTTCACGTCGAAACGGAGCGACGGATCGACGTGATTTTTGGCATAGAGATAGTTTATGGGCCAGACAGTGACATAGGCTACTTTTTATCCCGGAAAAATGCACAGTTCTTGAGGGAACAGCGCGCGATAACCGAATTCAACGCGGGCGAAGCCGCGGGCAAAAGCTAGTAGTATTATACCCTAGCCGTTACCCGCGACTCCGTCCGCGTAATTCGATTATCGCTATCCCGCGGGAACTATGCAATTTTCCAGGATAAAAGCTATCCTATGTCCTTCTCTGGGACTCAAACTATCAGTGTACCGAATTTCAAGTAACAAAAAGACTTAGAATCTTTCGCATTTATAATATAAGTAGGATTTAGCGACCTCTAGCGCCAAATAGACTACGACACTTTTTACTTAGTGTATTAAACGTGTGACACTCACGTTCATATAGAAATACCAAATGGCCAAAACAGAGATTTGAACAAATCTCTAAGGGGTATGACCAAATCACGCAGGATGTTGAATTGGGAATCCGGAAAAAATTATTCAGCGACACTTGAACGGTGCACTTAGTGTATTACACCGTTACACGTGTGACACTCACGTTCATCTAGAAATACTAAATGGCCTAAACAGAGATTTGAACAAATCTCTAAGGGATATGACCAAATCACGCAGTATGTTGAATTGGAAATCCGGAAAAAATAATTAATTTGATCAAATCCTTGAATCTGTTTAGTGAATGACGAAATCGATCAAAAAAGGCAACTCGTGTTTTCATATCACCACATTTGTTTAGTGAGTTCATAAAATCTCTGAAACACGTCAGTGTGTTGACGAAACCGGTAAAATAAAAAACAAGTTAGTACCTGTTTTGATAATTTCTCTAACAGATTCTGGGATTTGGTCAAATGACTGGTTTTTCTAGGCAAATGACAAGATGTTAAAAGTCTAGTCAAATAATTTTAAGATCCTGCGTGATTTGGTCATTATCCTTGAGAGATTTGTTTTTTTGGAAACTACAGGTCTGTATAGTAGTTACATTATGTAAGATTTTTTGCAACTTTGTCTTTGTATGACTGTCTGTTTCACAATAAATAAATAATAAATAAATCATGTTTAGGCGATTTCCCTGCGACAAATAGACATACGTTAGCAGTGTACGGCGACTATGTTGACACGATTCAGAAAACATTTCATCGAACCATCATATTTCGTAAGCCGGCTTTCGTAAAACTGGCCATTGTATGGTAAACGTTAGGTTATGGCTCGGGACTGTTGCAGCCTATGACTGAGGAGTTAAGGAGTTGATAGAGGGAGCCGGCTGACTTTGGGGGTGGCACGTATTTGCCCTAATGCTTACTTGATCTGAAGTATATATTTCAGAACTAGGTAGTCTCTTGGTTAAAAAAAAATGTACTACGCGGGAGCTATGCAATTTTCCGGGATAAAAACTATCCTATATCCTTCCCCGGGACGAACACTATCATGTACATATACCAAATTTCATCTAAGTCGGTTCAGCGATTTAAACGTTATGAAGTAACAAACAAACAAACAGATAGACTTACAAACTATCGTATTTTTAATATTAGTGTGAGTCCGAAGATATACGAGTAGCTATATTCATCATTTTTAACCGACTTCAAAAAAGGAGGAGGTTATCAATTCGGTTGTATTTTTTTTTTTTAATGTTTGTTACCTCAGAACTCCGTCATTTATGAACCGATTTCAAAAATTTTTTTTGAGTTCGTCTAGGAATGCTTTCAATTAGGTCCCATAAGCAGCAAATTAGGATCTGATGATCGAATCTTAAGGAAATCGAGGAACTCTTCAAATATTGTAGGACACCTATGGTAATTTGGATATATTTAGCAGTAACTCGTGCATTTGCTCTTGCAAATCATAATTTGGTGAAGTGGAACTGAGGATGAAGACCAGATTTGACCAACGGAACTACTACTATCAATAACAAGTATTTCACGGGTTAAATTTAAATTATCATGATTAATATACTTACCTAGATAAGCAACTAAGAAGAAGCTTTAAGTTAATGATTCTTTCGAACTGATCTGATGCTGAAGCCAGAAGTAGGCGACGGAACTCTGTTATAAAACAACGTAACTAAGTCGTGTTTGGGCTTAATGGAATAGTTGTGAGATGTTCTTTGGCTACGAATCACTAAAAAGTGAGAAATAAAAAAAAAAATTAACAAAAAGTAAAACCGACTCCAAAAAAATAAAAATAACAAAAAATGGAACAGACTACAAAACCCTTGAAAATATTTTCTAGGTAAGTAGGTACGTACTAGCTCGAAGTCGGTGACTCAGCACGACCCAGCAGGAGGGATTGAAACCCATAGTATGTAGGTGAAGTAGACGACTATTGTGAATTGTCCCACTCCTGCTGGCTCGTGCTGAGCACCGACTTCGAGCTAGTACGTACCTACTTACCTAGAAAAATATTTTCAAGGTTTTGTAGTCGGTTCCATTTTTTGTTATTTTTTTATTTTTTGGAGTCGGTTTTATTAGTTTAAGTAATTGACAAAACAGCGCCGAGGCCTCGCGACTCGCTGCGTGGACTCGGCTTATGCTGAGCCGGTCCCTTTTGCCATAAGCAATAAATATGTTACTTTATATGTTATTTTATTTTACTGTTTTTTTTCTTTCTTTCAAAAAAAATGTGTCCAATATTTTGTGATAATCAACTGACGGACACACAAACTAGTTAGTCCCGCGTGACGTCACGCCGTGCAACATTTTTAAGAAGGAAAGAAAGAAGAAAGAAAAAACATTTATTCATGACAGTTAAATAAACGCCAGGCATACGAGAATAACAATCATCATCATCATCATCTCAGCCGTAGGACGTCCACTGTTGGACATAGGCCTCCCCCACAGACCTCCAGTTGCTTCGGTTGGCAGCGGCCTGCATCCACCGTGAACCTGCGGCTTCGAACGAGAACGAGAACGAGAACGGCGGCGGCGGGAACGAGAATAACAATGTAATCAAGCAACTATCACGAAACGAACCCACCTCAGCATAATTCCGGCTCGAGAGCCAGCGCTGGTCTTCCGGTGGGAGCTGCGCGTACGACCGGGTTAAGCCCTTAGAGGGCTAAGAAAAAAGTATCATCCCCAAAATTTACTATGAATCCATAATCCATAATAAGATTATAAATGCGAAAGTGTATATGTTTGTATGTTTGTCCGTCTTTCACGTCGAAATGGAGCGACGGATCGACGTAATTTTTGGCATGGAGATGATTTATGAGTCAGAGAGTGACATAGCCTGCTTTTTATCCCGGAAAATGCAGTTCCCGAGGGAACAGCGCGCGATAACCGAATCCCACGCGGGCGAAGCCGCGGCCAAAAGCTAGTTTATCATAATAAAATAAGGTGCCGATATTTTCCAGTCACTACGGCTTACGTACAGTGAATATAAAGTATTCTAATATGCAAAGCCCTAGGTAATATCAAAACCACAGAACCTACGACGTAACCTACAAATTCGGTACCACATAGTACCTATTATAGGGTTGTCAGTCACCGGGGATTATTCCGACAACACAAACAAACAAACGTGCAAACGGCGTATTTTTCGACATAGACAAAAGTAGTGTAATGCGCTTAGAACATAACATTATGTTAGCGATAAGAAAGCATATTATCACCTCGTTTTTTTTAAACTCGGTTTTGATATTTGTACCTAGTGTGCAATAAAGCAACAACTGTTTAATAGTACTTAAACATTGTACAGTTAAGACAGTTTGGTCTTGCTATTGAAATTCATCCACTTCTACAGTACTCTATAACTTCTATAAGCTTCTAACTCTTTATTAAACACCATCCCGTGATACAGTCAGCAGTACTGAAATCAGAGGGTGCATAGAGATAATTTACAAAGGTAAGCAATAGGCAGCCTTATCGCGTCAGAGCGATCAATTCCAGGCAACATTTACAACAGAAGAAAGTTAGGAATAGATTATAGCTTCTACATAATAGTTTTGATTTGAAATTTGATACAAATAATGTAAAAGCAGTCAACAAAAAAAGGTGGCATTGAAAAGGGAATCCGTATTTTTTCAGTCTGGCAACCCTACACTACCTAGTAACTACAGGTGACAAAATTGCTTGCATCGACCGACATTATTGTGGCCTGAGCGCCGCATATTAAATTTCTTGGGGAGACGCTTAACAATATGTGTACTCCGGCTTTGACATAGTAACAGGAGTGATACACTCACAACTGTTATTGTAGATAGGGTAAAACTAAACCCAGTACTAAAATGCTCTGTGAACTATAGACCTCGGGAACGTCTTTGCATAGCTTTAAAACTGAAAAAATGATCACCACGCAGCTTATAGTGCTCGGCTCGGGGTTGATCTGCGAGCAATGGAGAGGGCTATGCTTGGCGTTTCTCTACGGGATCGAATTAAAAATGAGAAGATACGTAAAAAAATTACAACAAAAAATAGAACCGACTACAAAAAACCATGAAAGTAATTTTCTACGAGTCTGAAGTCGGTGCCTCAGCACGAGCCAGCAGGAGTGGACCTATAATAGTCTACCTCACCTACAACTATATGAGTATATTGGGCTTCAATCACTCCTGCTGGGTCGTGCTGAGGCACCGACATCAGACACGTAGAAAATTATAATTGTTTTTTTTTTGAGTCTTTTTGTATTGTTTATGCATGTCTCAGTTTGTATTTTCGACGTAGAAAATTATTTTCATGGTTTTTTGTACTCTGTTCTATTTTTTATTATAATTTTTTTTCGCACTTTTTTGGTGCAAAAGATCTAAGAAACAATAGTTTATTGTCAACTGCCCGTCACCTTCTACGAAAAATTGCTTTTTCGATGCAGAGACGTTCATTATTGAGGAGTCCTGGTGCTTCATCGCCCGTTCCATTTCACCAAATGATGATTTTCAAGAGCAAACGCACGAGTTACTCCAAAAAAATTTCAAATCGTTTCATAAATGACGGAGTTCTGAGGTCACAAACATAAAAAAAACCGAATTGATAACCTCCTCCTTTTTTTGAAGTCGGTTAAAGAGCTGGGGTCACCGACATAACCAAGCGAATTAACTCGTTGAAGTGGCAATGGGCAGGCTAAATTCAACGTAGGGCTCTTCAAGGCTAGAGTGAATAGGCTGTTACTGAACCAGTGAGATACACCATTGGCCTCATTTACACTTTACATAGGCGAGACAGGGGTCAATAACGGGTCAGTTTTATGTATATATAGCACAGAGCACTGATGGCCGTCGGGGACTTGGGGCCCGAAAAGGTCTCGATTGGAGACCGCAGATCGGCAAGCGCAGTGTAGCGTTCACCAACGAGATGGATGGATGATCGTTTAAATTATACACCTGCGTGGACAAAACCGCGGGCAAAAGTTAGTCCGGAAATACAACTCGGAGCAAAAACGTTACATTAAAATACTGTTATCCACTGTCCAAGAAGCTTCGATTTTAAAACGAGATCGCAGAAAATTATTTCCATATTTCCACGCGCACAAAAACACTGGGAAAGCAGCAAATGGAAATTCGAAAGTCACAGATCGATTTCCAACGTTCGTCACAATACATTTTGCATTGAGAAATTATCATAAAAATAGAGTACAGTCCGCTGGCAAAGTTTTAGATTTAATATTGGGTAATAGCCAAGCGAATTATCTCGTTGAAGTGGCAGGACATAGCTAGAGAACAGATGGCCGTTGGGGCCGAAAAGTTTTCGAATAGAGACCGCGAATCGGCAAGCGCAAGTCCACCAACGAGATGGAGGGATGACATCGTTAAGGCACACGATGGCTGCATTTGGGCGCGGCGGTTACTCAGACACGGTGGATGCAGAACGCTTACAAGCAAAGCAACTGGACGTCTAAATATGGATGCGGCCTATGCCCAACACTGGACTTCCTACGGCTGACATCATGATGATGATAAATAAAGTTGTTGGACATGCAAGTTCAAGTGGCAATGGGCGGGCCACATCGATCCAAGAACTGATAACCGTGGGGAGCAAAAAGTCCTCGAGAGTAGTAGGTAGTTTTGGTGCTAGTTTTAAGAGCTTTTATACCTGCTGAGCTGGCAACGTTGCATTTTTGTTAGTTTTTCTCGATTATTTCGTAAAAATTGAATGAAAATTAAAAATGTGTGGTGGTGTGATAGAACTTAATGTTACTCCAATAATTATTCGTGATAGACTTTTATATTCTTTAAAAACGAACAAATGTTTATTAACGGTTTTTAAAGAAAATAAAAGTATCACGCATAATCATTTGAATTTTTATGGAATAATCGAGAAAAACTAACAAAAATGCAACGTTGCCAGCTCAGCAGGTATAAACGCTCTTCAGTAGTCTTATTAGTGTAAGGTTATGGAACCTTACGTACTTATGGAACCAAAATAAATATCTCTGTCTCTCTTTCTTTCTTTTTTTCTCGAGTGGCGACCACGAACAGGAAAATGAAGCGCTGGTAGGGCTCCCTATTAGAGGAACTGACGACATCGTGAGAGTTGCGACCAACCGGTATGTAATACCTGTATGTGATGAAGGTACACTTGATCCTCAATCGATGACCACGACCACGTTGTCAACAGTGAAGCAAGTTAGAAGTGAAGAAAATTCTCCAACCCACTGGATTTTAAAATGAGTCCTACTAGGATTCTCGTTTATCGCTATCCCATAGAAACTATGCAATTTTCCGGGGCAAAAACTATCTTATATCCTTTTCCAGGTCTCAAGTTATCTCTGTACCAAATTTCATTTAAATCGGTTCAGCGGTTTAGACGTGATGAGATAACAAACAAACAGACTTACAAACTTTCGCATTTATAATATTAGTAGGATTATCACATATAATTTAATAAAAAACGAATCCTTGCGCAACCGACTGTACCCAAAAAGCGGTCAACAATATTCGATGATATGCAAATAGATGTAATCTGCAAATGCATAAAATATTTACAGCTCGCTGCATTGATTTGGCTCTTGGCGTATTTATTCTTCACTAGCCTGTACCCGCGGCTTTGCCCGCGTAAACCGAAGGATATTGTCAGCAGCAGTAGAAGATAGCAGTTGTGCTCAAAATGATCTAAACACTCCCCTATTACCTTGCCAGTAGGGCCGTGCATTTTGACCACCGTAACTGCTCATCCACTTCTGCTGCTGTCTGTACCACTAAATTCCCAAGGGAATGCGCAAAAGGCCAAAAATGTGCCATTTTAATTTTCAAGGGTTCCGTAGCCGACGCTCTTTCTTCGGACTTCGACAATAATGTAGCTTCCCCACATCCATATCCATACTAATATTATAAATGTGAAAGTGTATGTGTTTGTATGTTTGTCCGCCTTTCACGTCGAAACGGAGCGACGGATTGACTTGAATTTAGCATAGAGACAGTTTATGGGGCAGAGAGTGATATAGGCTACTTTTTATCCCAGAAAAATGCACAGTTCCCGAGGAAACAGCGCGCGAAAACCGAATTCCACGCGGGCGAAGCCGAGAGCAAACGCTAGTAAATAATAATATGTATGTATGCACTGTCTATTTGCGAAGCACTGTTATAGCTATAAGTTTCTAACATATATAAAAGTAACGGTAAACAGGACTCATTAGCATGGCTATGTTAATTACGTGATAAAGAGCGAGTGTATGGGAAACAGCGAAATTTAACACAGTAATTTGCAAATGTATGCGAAAAAAGTACAATGCGGACAAGCGTGGTAATTTTAGTTTCAGTAACAAATTTTAATGAAATACTTTGTAATTTGGCCTTTTCGGTATTACCACGGGACTTTAGCGAAATCCTGGTATTTCAATTCAACTGCTAGAATGGTTTTTATGTGCAAAGAGCTAGTGGACTAAGGCAGTGATGAATGTCTCTTATTTTTACAAGTTTCACCTGACCCGTTGTCTGTCTTTCTGTCTGTAAATCAAATCTTACAAGTTAAATTCGACCAACTTCCAGTAGTTGGATTGACTTGAAACTTGGAATCGTGTCCACAGGACGGAACTCTTCAACGGTTAATGGCATCGACTTTAAATATATGCAAATGTAGTTTGGGTGACAATACAAGTACAGTCAACAAAAAGTACCTACAGTCAGCAAAAAAAGCTTGTATTAAAAAATGTTATTTTTACCAAAAACTTTTGGTTTTTAGATCCTTTCTGGGTCCATAGGGTCCCGGCGCACACAAATTAATTAAAAAAGTGCGAAAATGCCAGGTCAACACTACAGGAGATCGAACAATTATTAACGAGATGGACGGATAACCTGGTTAAACCCGGTCACGGTGGAGGCAGGCTGCTTCCAACCGAAGCAACTGGAGGTCTATGGGGAAGCCTATGTCTAACAGTGTACGTCCTACGGCTGTGATGATGATGAACTCTTAACGGAAAAACCGTAAATGCAAAAGATTGGAAAGTAAAAAAAAAACAAAGTTCGGTACATATCCATCGAAATTACGAAATTATGTATAGGTAATATCCACACGTCATAACTATTCAACGTTACCGACACTTCAAAATGAAACGATCGACACTTGACAGCCTAGATCTAGAGCAAACGTTGAGCGATCATTTTTCTCGTGACACTTCGTCTCGTGACACCTGACACCGCTCTACTAGTGACGGACACTCCAGGAGTGTCGCGTAGATTGAAATGTCAGGTGGAAATTGCTGGGAAAGATAACTTTTGACAGCGATGTAGAATTCCTGTGGAATTCAGAAGTGCTTTACTTGTATGACTATTGAGGCTAGAAAATAGTATCATAACGAAAATTTGTATCGATTTGTATTTGACATCATGATCTTTGGCCATGTCCCACTTCTGGGCACAGGTGTTATCTTAAAAAGAGACAGTTTAGGCAAGAGTTCCTACGCTCTCTTAGAAGATTGAAAATTTCACATAAATTGTTTCGTAGGCGCATGCAGGTTTCCTCAAAATGATTGCTTCACGGAAAAGTTTTAAAATGAATTCTAAAAAACATACAGGTCCGGGCTCTAACCCTAAATCTTCTGTTTGCAAGGCTTCAAGCTAAACCACTAACAAAGCCAACACGGTTTTTTGTGCTTGAAAGAAAAAGAACAAAAAGTATGTAAAAATAAACAATTATTATTAAATTTGTATGTAGGGGCTTATACCTAAAAGTTTTACTGATATAAAGGCAACACAATTCGTGATTAAACTAATTAATATCCCTGGAAAATGTTAAAACTACCTGCTCATCATCACTATAAGCCACAACTTTCTTAGAACACAATGAATGACAACTTGCCATCTGTTTCCCGCAATTTTCGCGATCAAAAGACCAGAAATCAGTCGTTATTAGCTAAAAGAAAAATAAAATAAAGCAACAATAATGAAAACTCGAAACATTCTATTTTGAACGCGGCCATATTTTATTCGCGAAAAAATTGACTTTTAAATCCGTCCAATAGAATTCCTATGCATTTTAACTTTTTGACATTGTTTTAATATATTCCGTCGTTTAAAAACGCCACACAAAAAACCGTCTAGCCGGCGGGCGTTGATTGCAGTTTATGTTTAAAAGAGTAAATTATTTATTCAGTTCCAAATATTTGGGAGGCAGCCGCTTTGAACCGACTTGGCAGTTTCTTACGTTGCTTATAAAGTTTATATTAAAGTAAACGCTCGAGGTTTCGTTCCCATGGAAAAATAAAAGTTAGTTCTTTATCTTATGGGAATTTCAACCAATCCCTTTTCGTGCGTCTCGTGGAACTCAAGGTAAATTGTCTCTTCTAAGTTTCACTCTTGACAGAGCTTCGCGGTCATCGGTATACGGACTGATTCGCAGACTGCTAGCTTCCTATAATTTCTGGTTCACATTGTAACAGAGCCGGTGGGGGTGAAAAGTTCTCGTGTGGCCACCACGACTCGGCAGACGAAGGGTTGGCAGGCCTCCCACTAGATGGACTGACGACTTCGCGGGAGTTGCGGGCAACCGGTGGATGCAAGTGGCGAGTTGTCGTTCACTGTGGCGTTCTAAAGCTGTGCTGAACAAAGGTGTTCAGCTGTGGACGTCTTCCGGATGATGATGATGATGATGATTCTAACGCAGCATAACAGAAATAAGGATTTAGTTTTGACACAAGCTCTGACAAACAGACTTGGCCAGCAGCAGTGCAATTAAGCCGAAGCGTGATACGACGGTGTACGAAATTTAAGTAAGGTTAGATGAATTACAGCGACAGATGGGGTAATAATAGAAATTTGTGATGAATTATAAACAATCCTCCTCCTCCGTCCGCGTATACCTATAATTCGGTTATCACTGTACCGCGAGAACGAAAAGATTTTCCGGGATAAAAACTATCCTATGTCCTTCCCCGGGACGCCAACTATCCGTATATCGAATTTCATCGAAATCGGTTCGGGGGTTTAGACGTGATGGAGTAACGAACAAATAAGCAAACAAACAGACAGAATAACAAACTTTCGCATTTATAATATTAGTAGGATACTTTGCTCATCCAGGAGCTTACGATAGCTAGTATATACAACATTATGTGTGTTCACTTAGCTAATCCACCTTCACACTGTAAGAACACACACATCCCACTAAACCAGGCGGTTCTTAGCCTTTTAGTTAAGAGGGACCATTTGAAAAAAATTCTGTCTTGCCATGGACCACCAACTGTTTGAAGGTTATATATATACCTACGGTAAAAGTAAAACTGTAAACGAATGAACAGTTGCGACCGCTTGACTGGCGCGTCGTTTTGCCAATTCGTTGTTGATGGCTTCGCGGACCACTTCGAGTTCGCCCAAGGACCACCGGTTAAGAACCACTGCACTAAACCAACTATCACTCCACCACATTTCCTCATTAATTTTTTCATAGAGGTCATCTTCAGAACAACCAGTTGTGTTCGCCATGCTACTTGAATGTTATTGCTAGCTATCGTAAAGCCGAGTTTAGACTTGCAAGAAAAATCGTGCAAGTTGCATTACATTGCGAGGCCGTAAAGCCAACGAGTTTGTAGTGGTCAATCCAGCGCCGCAACGTAATTCAACTTGCACGATTTTTCTTGCAAGTCTAAACTCGGCTTAAGGTCGCAGTTGGGCTAATTATTTGTTTATAGTTCATTAATATGAACTTGCGCAAAGTAACCTGATTCAGTTTTTTTTTATATTATCATTCGATCAGTCGGGGGACTATGAGCAGATGAGTTGCGTGGTCGATGGCGTGTAGAGTTGGCTCCCCAGCGAGAGACCGCTCTATCTGTGGCTGAATCTTCATATTAGTTGATCCAGTTCTAGGATTCTGCGCCTCTTAAGACGTCTTATCTGGTCAGGCTCAGTGAGTAACCCTGCCAGCTCTTAAATTATTAAAAAAGTAAGTCGCACATCAGAAGTTGAAATGTTTAAACCATAAGTACGTCTCCATCGTATGACGCTAGATAGCGCTCAGAGGATTGCAATGTTACAGTTCTAACATCTGTAGTATTATTCTTTAATATTCGATACTCGAATCTATTAATGCAACTGCTCGACGATGACACCGGCCAACTGTGAGACGCGTTTACGGAGTTGGCTCAAGTCGGGTTTGCCCACGATCCGACAAACTGTAGCCGTCTCCGTGAACGCAATGGTGATGACAGACTGGCCATCACATTTTACCTTGATAGGCTGTAAAAATATAGGTACAGTGTGTTATTGTCGAAACGAAACGACAGGTGTCGCCCTCTGTGTAGGTAGTTTTGTAATATTTCTGCGTTTCGTGGTACGGGATGGATTGAGCGACGTTGTCAGTTAGAAACAACAAACCTATTTTGGCATGTTTAGAATGACGGCATTTATTTTTTATTTATTTCATACTTTTATACCATAGATAATTTCACTTCACATCAAATATGGTTGATGATCTCTGTGGTACGCACAAGTGTCGTTATTTATTTTCGCTTGCCCTGGAAACATAGTATATCCAAGTATCTATTCAATGCAGTTAGTACCACACTACCGTCGCTTACTAAGCGATGTACTTAAGTGTACTTAAGACACGCGCAGACGTAGCTCTCTGGCACGTGTGGTTGCGGAGCAAGGAAAGGTACAATTTTTGTTAATTCATAAGGCAGTAGGTACATAAATATTCTTTCGTATTTGATGTCAACTCTATGGAATATTCTATGTCAGTGCAAGCACAACTTGCCGAATGCAATAAACTTTTTGTAGGAATATTTGTCGCTGCTACGTGCTATTAGTACGTGTGCCTGTCTGCCTGGACTTCGCAAGATGATTGTTTTCTATTTTGTTTTATTTATAGTTTAGAGCATGCGACTGCATGAACAAGTTATAGTTAAAACTTCACACGGCTTTTTGTGCAATATCGTAGTTTAGAGTAGAAATTTGTATTAGACTGCTATAGCAGTGTTCTGATGCTGAATAGAATAGAGTTCGTTCACCTCGCTGTACCGGGCAAAATAGTAATTTTATTCTTATTTTTTCGTTATTTTATTATTTATTTACTGTAATGATGTACATTTTCATTTATAAATTAATATATAAATGTTGTTACAAGCAATTTGTCCCCGCGTCACCCATGTGTATTTTTTAAGTCTTTATTTAAATACCGCAATATATTAAAAAAAAAATTAATCACCCTTAAATTCTCGCCAATTCCAAACTTTCTCAACTCTTTTTTTTTTGACACAATTAACCACCCTCACTATACACAACCCAATCCCTACCTTCCCGTGTCCACGTAAGATTCAAAATTGTTTTCCAAGTTTCCTAAAGCCAAGTCCACATGACACAGCATTTTTCTTGCACGATACGGGCCCTATTAATTAAAGTTTCAATGGGGAACGTGCCTTATCTGCCGCCGCATGTGTGGACACAGCTTAACGTGTGGATGAAAAACCTAGATTTATGAATTATGCATGTATTTAGGGTTTAAAAGGGAGTTTGAAATGCAGACGGTTTTTGCATTTTCAAATTAATATTAAGATAGAATTAATGTTAAGATGTTAATTTGAAAATACGAAAACCGTCTGTATTAAGACCAATATCAAGTTTTTTAATGTAACGTGGTCTTCACGATGTAATTTTTGAGAATTTCCACGGGTTTTTTTTTCTTATTCCTTCACGCTAAAATGACTGGACAGATTTGGATGATATTTGCAAGGTATAAATAGCTGGACATCTGGAATAACGCAGGCTATTTATTATCTCGATATTGCCACGGGATCGGGATAAAAACTAGTATGTATATTTTGGGAATTCGCAAGGGAGTTTACTAAATCGCTTTCAAGTCTAGGGTGAATTTTTTTTTTTGCCACTGGATGGAAAACGAGCAAGTGGGTCACCTGATGGTAAGAGATTACCACCGCCCAGAGACACCTGCAACACAAGGGGGATTGCAGATGCGTTGCCAACCTAGAGGCCTAAGATGGGATACCTCAAGTGCCAGTAATTTCACCGGCTGTCTTACTCTCCACGCCGAAACACAACAATGCAAGCACTGCTATTTCACGGCATGAATGAGCATAAGCGTGCTCCATCGTAGGTAGGCCTCATCCTCGCTTTCCATCAGGTGTGATTGTGGCCAAACTGTACTGTATAAAAAAAACCCGGATTTTTTTTCACCTGTCAGATCTATGGATAACGCGTGCGAAATTCAGACTTTCATAACTTCAAATTATAAGCACCTCGCCTTTCCGATATAAGAACTGATACCTACTCGTACATATATAGTTGCACCACTCATAAACAGCACTTGTATGTCAAAACAATATATCCATAGCAGATTAGTTGATAAGATCGGTGTAGATTTCAACATGACTGTTCGACAATGAAATACATTGCTCAATACCAAGCTATCCGAGGCAATGAGCTTCGAAGTCATCACGAACTGGGGGGTTATTCTGCAATTATCGAAAACAAAAAAATGAACATGAAACTACCATGAGACTCTCATATTCAATGATATTGTAACGGATAACTCACGCGAGCAGAGCGGTGGCGCGTAGTGTGCGTGTTGCGGCAGCCGCCGAGTCGCGTGCTCCTGAGAGGAAGGGCTACGAAATAGCCCGAAACATGTCGAGCTAAACTCGGTTTGAGACGTGAGTTATCCGTTACAATATCATTTAACAAAAAAATGCTACTTTTATATTATAAATGCGAAAATTTGAGTGAGTGAGTATGTTTGTTACTCCTTCACGCTGAAACGGCTGGACGGATTTGGATGAAATTTGGTACGTAGATAGCTGGACATTTGGAATAAAACATAGACTTTTTATTTCGATATTCCCACGGGATAGGGATAAAATCTCGAAATAGCTACCGCTGGGCTTAGAGTCATGAAATTTGACATGATTGTTTTTAATGTAACGTCAATGAAAACCACGATTTGATTTTCGGGATTTCCCACGGGAATTAAAAAAAAACCTGAAATTTCATTTCAGCTGCTGGATCTAATGATTTACGTGTGCGAAGCTGCGGGTAAGCACTAGTATATAATAAATATCACAGGACACTTGAGACCAAGTGACCTAAACACTTTAGGTGAAGAGGTCAATCGTTGCGTTGGTCAGTTTTAATTAAAACAAAAAGTTTCTCGTGGTTGTGCTGGGAATTAAAATGTATTATTTAAACGGCTTAATACACATTTAAACTTAAAGAATATCCTACATTTAAAAATAAAGCAAATAATCAACCAAAATTAATTTCAATTTCTAAAATTCCAAGCTTTACGTAAATAAATTAACGTAAAAACGTAGTAACGTTAAATTTACGTAAACAAATAACTCCAAAATTAAGCGGAAATATAAAATAAAATATAGAGATGCCATGAAACCGAAAATTTCGTGGGATGCAGTTTATGATTGCAATGAGAAAAGAATGGCTGAATAGCTTTTATGGCGGGAATAAACGTAAAAAAAAGTTTACGCCAAAACGTTTTGGTTATGCTTCTGTAGCGAATATTTAAAAACATTGTTTCGTAACTGCTTTTTTAAAACGGGTTCTAGTACATCATCATTAAGCGCAGTCGTTAAAAATACTAGTATTATAGAACAGTGTCCATTTCCTGACTTTCTTTGTGATTTGTCAGTATATTTTTAATCGATTTTATCAAACCATGAGAACATACTTAAATAAATAATACTAACATATTTTGCCAGCACGTTTAAATAAATAAAGTTTAAAAAGAACAATAGATAACATACTTGACTAATGTTCCGTTTGACTTATTTTAATTATTAAGGGCATATTATAACATAAAATAATTTTCGGTGAAATTATTAATTAGACGAACTTTTACGACAGTGTGATGTACAGATTGATTTAAGGTTTAATTTATATTATAACAATGCTGTAAAGTTGACAAATTCTGAGAAATTTAAATTTAAATCAAAGGACCATGACGTATGTATTTCGTCTATTTTTTAAACTATATGCATTTTGATTACACAATGGTTAAAACACTTAAGTTTATTTCATTATATTTGAATTACTCTATGGCCTATGCCATAGCATAGACTCTATAGTCTATGCTATGGTTTTGTAAACTTATTGGATGAAGCTGCAGATTGACCCCAATGACTAATAGTCACGACTGACAGACGGACGGCGACAGAACACGTGTGATTAACGACTTTAGTTTAGGCGTTTTGAGCGCGATGCAGACTCACAGATAAACTGGTTTGGCGATGTGTTTCAAGGTAGCGGTGCAACCATTTATTAGTTGGGACCTAGGGTCGTTTTTTTTGGTGTTTTATTGTAAAATTAAAGACTACTATAATATAATATAATTTATTTCACACGAACATTTATTTATTTATTTATTATTATTAGAACATTTATGTAAGTTTGATTTGTTTTTATTGTATTTTATTAATTTTGACATTTTATATATTTTTTTGATTCTTTATATATCTGAAATGTACTTAATCATATATTTAATAAAAAAATATGTTTATTTCATGATTTCAAGATATCCGGTGCTAGCAGAGCCCCCTTCCGATATCAAATGTACGCAGTGAGGGGTAATTTTAGATGGACACTGTCAAAAGCAGATTGATATAATTAATAGTTTTTAGACTTTTCTATTATTGTGCTATAAGAGCTAACCTTCAAATTAGATTTCAGATTTCTCTCACAAGTGTAAGTATGTTCATATGCATTTTTATTACCCAACATTTTTAATGAAATTATCTCTTTTAAATACTTACTATTTATTTATTTTGATTGCTTTGACTTAAACTTAGAAGCTCCAAGGGATAATAGACCTTAGTATTTGATATTACTCATAATTTCAGTTTCATATCTACAATCTACATGCGTTCTGAAAAAAGGATCAACTGAGCTATAGAACCCTAAAAAGTCTAAAAACTTAAAGTAATCATTAACCAAACAACGTGAGCTTTTCTCAAGCCAAGTGTACTTACGTAATAACGCGCCGGAAGTACAGTCCACACCGTAATTATTCAGAACAATCGTTAGGGCGTTATTTTTAAAGGCGAAACCGCGTCGGTTATATTGCTTGTCATCATTTGTACTGAGATTCCGAATTTTAAGGGCGCGGCACCAGTTACAGGGGAAAGCGATTTAAAATTATCGCAATGAAACCCATCAAACATACATATAAGTGCGAAAGTACGTTTGTACGTTTGTATCACGTCTGAACCGCTGAACCAATTTAGACTAAATTCGTTATACAGATAGTTTGAGTCCCGGGGAAGGACATATAATAGTTCTTATCCCGGAAAATTACATAGTTTCCGCGAGATAGCGTTAAACGAGAACCCTAGTAGGATTAATTTTAAGATCCAGCAGGTTGGGGTATCTTTTCTTCTAACTCGCTACACTCTAAATTCTACGCGGACGGAGTCACGGGCAATAAGCTAGTATAAAATAAAGGTAGCGGCAAATAAATCTGGCCCTCCAATGTATGAGTAATATGTAATTTAGTATTTACCCACTGCCTTATTTTGTGCCGCTGAGTATATTTTGATTTTGATATAATTAAGATTGGTTCGAGTCTTTTTGTATTTTTTATTTCAACACCAAATTTTGTTACTTTTACGGTGTTTTTTGTCCGGGTGAGCGGTTAGTTCCGATGGGGTGCTAGGGCTAAAGCATTGATGTCGCTCGTGTCGCTGCTTAAGTGACTAAATAAGAAACAAACAAGCCGAGATATGTGGTGCATAGGAAAAACTCCTGTTCAGTGGTGGTGTAGCAGTATAGCACGCAGCACGGAATGCTGAGGACCTGGGTTCGATTTCCAGCGCTGGTCTCTTTTTAAGATAAGATAAGATATCATTTATTGCCACAACACATAGTACAACGAAGACTTAATTAATATAAAAAACTAGACTTAAACACTAACATTTGCTGTGGCAAAGGGGATGTACTCAGCGTATGCTGTGAGTTAGGGTTCCATAGGCTGCCCTGACTGACACAGCGCTGATTTTCTGGTTTTTCCATGCATCTATGTTTCAGTTTGTAGTTTCGATTTGATATAATTTTATCTCCGTCATATTCCGCTGTTCCCATGCAATCGCGGCACGCCCCCGGTCCGGCGGGATGGAGATTAATGAGCCAAGTACGCCGCTCAGTAAATCACCTAATGCGATAATCTTGTTCCAGAAACAATGGGCCACGCACTCCGCCGATCATTTTATTAATTTAATTATCGTTTTCGCATAAGTTTTTTTTTCGGATTTTTGTAAATCACCTCACAATGCAAATCACTCGAAAAAATGTTAGTTTACGAAGCAAGTAAAATTTGTTTGCACATAATATACTGAGTGGCAAAAAATGTGGCCTTCAAATAAAAAAAAAATAAAAAAAATGTATGCAGTAATAATACATATATCTAACTAGCTTATGCCCGCGACTTCGTCGGCGCGGACCTAGGTTATCGTGCGGTGGCGCCCTCTACCGGAATAAAAAGTATCCTATGTTGATCCTTGGCGCTTTCTCTGTACCAAATTTCATCAAAATTGGTTCAGCGGTTTCGACGTGAAAGCGTAACAGACAGACAGACAGACAGAGTTACTTTCGCATTTATAATATTAATAAGTAGGGATAATCTTTATATGAAGAGTGGTCCAAATTTAGTGCCGCTGATTTTATTTAAAAATATAGAGACATATTTTATTCAGGATGGTATAAAGGTGAATTTATCTTTTAACTAACCTGAGGCCGTATGAGAGGCTCTGGCAGTAGATAGTAATCGCGTTCACCGTCTCTTTCTCCTCTAATACCATGTGACAAAACCGGCCAAGAGGGTGTCGGACACGCCTAAAATAGGGTTCCGTAGCCATTACGAAAAAATTTAAGTAATATTTTTTTAAGGATTTCATATTTAATACGGAAAAAAATCACCTCCACTACGTTTATGGGAGGTACCCTAAAATTTTTTCTTTGAACTATTAATTGTACTATTTTGTCGGCATAGTTCACATATATATCCGTGCTAAAATACAGCTCTCTAGCATTGATAGTCCCTGAACAAAGTCGCGGACGGACGGACAGACAGACAGACATGGCAAAACTATAAGGGTTCCGTTTTTGCCTATTTGGCTCCGGAACCCTAAAAAGGTATGTAGAAAACGATCGTGATTTTAAGTACGTTATTACGTACGTATCTACCACCTGACATTGTAATCCTACATTCTGGCAAATAAATGATTTATGATATTTTAGATAATACCTCTAAGACCTAAAATTTGTAACAAGCGCTGTCGAGGATAATTAATCGCGTACCAGAGCCAGATCTTTTCATAATGAATTTCTCTATGTTCTCTTCAGCAGATGTATTGAATGTCAATATGATATCAGTTGAACAAAGGTTCCATCTTAGTAAGCGACTCAGTTTATTTGACTGGGTTTCAAAAAACAAAATTGGCTCATTACTATTAACATCGCTCCCCTGGGGGGCTACTACGAAATTCGAAAATCGAAGTACGTATCGTACCGTCCCTCTCGCTCTCGTATTAAATAATATAAGCGTCAGCGGGACGGCAAGATACGAAGTTCGAAATTTGCACTGTGACTGTGACATCTACTCATAATTTATTGAATCAGGCGTTACTTTGCGGAGGTCCATATCAATGAACTAAAAGAATTTCCTTGCTCACCCGCGACCTTACAGCTAAGCTTATGCAAAATATGCGTGTTCATGCAGTTCCTCCAGCTCCACACTGTAAGAACACACACTAATCACACAAACCCATCTATCACCACCACCACACTACACTCTGAAGATGAGCTCTGGTTGAGTTCGAAACGCGTGAGCAAGGAAATTCTTTTAGTTCATTTACATCTACTCATTTTTTACCTCCTGATTTGGACAACGTCACCACCACTTTTAACAACTGTCTCCAATGACTCAGCGAAAAAAAGGATGATTTTTAATTTAACACGAACATAGTCCTACATGGTCATACCGAGGCATGATTCATACAAAGCAAGGCGACTCATACAAAAGAATGCACCCATTTACATTGATGAATGAAGAATTTATTGGTGCTCATCTCCATCCATCACTATTGATCGAGCCATTTATTCTGTCACACATTCCGAGTTGAACTAAAGTGTTCATATTCTTTTTAAATTCTGGCTATGACCTAGAATGAATACTAACTACCTATTTTAGGTGATAAGAAAGTACGAGCATTGTAATCATGACACATCCTAAAATACAAGAGCTCGAGAATTAAAATAAAGCACGCATATTTTTGCGCGGAATTATATTTGAAATTTACCACGAGCTTTGCGGTGAAGGAAAACATCGTGAGGAAACCTGCACAAACCTGCGAAGCAATTCAATGGTGCGTGTGAAGTTCCCAATACGCACTGGGCCCGCGTGGGAACTACTGCCCAAGCCCTCTTGTACTGAGGGGAGGCCTGTGCCCTCCAGTGGGACGTATATAGGCTGGGATGATGATGATATTTTATGACATAGGTGTTCTAAAAAGAATTTCCACGGGAACCTATTTTCAACTCTTTCACGAGAGTGGAATCGACAATTACGTCACTGTAGTCATAACCAAAATCAGCCAAAACCAGCGTAAGGCGTAGGTAATATATCTTGATTCCGTAATATTCAGTGGATAGGAATTAAGACCGTCAAGTAACTGTTTTATTAAGACCCACACTTCAAGGCACTGGGTGAAAGTCTTAAAACTTAACGAACTCATTATGCATACAAGACGCTAGGTGAACTAAAGCAAAACGCTTATATGCGTTTAAAGCAATGCATGAAGTTACTTACTGACATTATTCCAGGTTAATATCACCATTTTTAAATAACGTACCTGAAACGAATTAAACACATGGTTAATACTTTATCATGTTTATACCTGATTATGATTAGCTTTGAGAAACGTTTAGCTACATTTTGAAATCTGTTAGAATTTTCTGCAGTGTTTGTGGTAACCGAGTTTATAGATACACTAGATCACCAAACTTCATCAAGAGCTAGTGAAAAAAAAAATCGATAATTTACTTTAGGTTTTATTGACTGTTCAGACCTGCAGCGCCATCTAGCGAGGATCTACAGAACCGCATATTAGACCGCATCGTGTGTAGCCAATAGAAACGTCGCTTGATGACGTGATATAGCTACGTCACGCCTGCGTCATTGTCTTCTCTGTTACCTCTGCCCCTTATCCTAGATTTATGTAAAAAAAACTGTTCGAAAATAATTATTGAAGCTAACACACGCATCTCTGAGCTTTCATTCAACTTTCCAAAAAACCTCCAAATTTATTAATTCAAAATTCGCAAAATTAAATTAAGCCAAGAGCTCAACATTGGCAATTATGAAAACAAAATCGGTAAAAGTTTGAATCAAGAGAGTTTTGCAACATATAGCCTTTGTAGAAGTGGACAGGACAAGGGTAGGTTTTATGTACAAAAACAAATTTATCCTACAAACCAAGCTGTCTTGCACTTGTAGAAAATTAGCATTTACAAAATTAGTTCGATTTTCATACAAATAGTAGATGGCAGGCATTATATTTATTACGGGAATTAAAAAAATCTCTATGTATATACTTGTGTTTTCTGTACTGCTTACTGTGTTGGTGTGCAATAAAGAGTTATTGTATTGTATTGTAAACAAATTTAAAAGCAATTTGAACTATATACCGCTCACCGATATGGCAAGCGCTGAAACCTGTAATTTTCAGTCATTTTCAGTCATTGGCTTCAAATTACTGGTGACGCTTCGGCGTACATTTTTAAACGTGACGCAGTGACCTACATTTTATGACGCATTTAAATATTCCGTGATGAATAATTAACACCGTGGAATGCGTTGTCAATAATTTGAATGCATTAAATGCATTTTGTTATGCAGCTTAATTAATGCAAATATTCATGATGATTTATGATTGACTAGTCTTCACCTGCGGCTTCGCTTGAATGATTACTTCTGTCTGGCAGTCGAAATCAAATTCCGTCATTTTATTATATTACTGTAGGATTTCTTAAAAATAACATTGTAGACTTGGCGGTTGAGATTATTATTTTTATTAAATTTTCACTTTCCTGACCTGTTTTTTAAAAGCAGAAAAACTTAGTTATAGAATAAGTTACAAAATTATTTATTAGTCATCTCATAAAATTGCATTGTTAAAATTTTCATTTTTAATACATTATTTTGCTGACTGTACTTTTTGTTGACTGTATTCGCATTGTCATTCAAACTACGTTTCGGTGTCAAATTTGAAGTTGAGGCCAGTTACCATTGAAGAGTTTCGTCATGCTTAGATGATCACGACACGACCAGATTTTAGAATTTCACTACCGGATTATAATAATGTCACCAGATTTACATTAGTATGCCGAATTCCAGCTCAATCAGATACCAGAAAATAAGCAAAAAAAATATTTTTTTAGCTAGACAGTAGCCCACTGCTGGGCAAAGGCCTCTTCTCTTGATCTTCACACCTCGTGGTCCAACGCAATGTCAGGCCAATCCCTTGCATACAGCAAAAATTATTTGAAATTTTTTAAACAACGAATTACCTACTTAAAAATACAAACTGTAATTATAAAAGTTTGTAAAAAGAATAAGCAATACATGTTCAACCATTTTCGAGTTTTGTACTTCCCACTACATTTAATCATTCATTTTTACTTTTATAGATAATTAATAGACGTCCCTGAGTGCAGCAGTAAACTGCTCTATTAATACCACCTCAATTTCCGCTTTAACATCCCCATTTAAGTATAGTTTCCGCAGTTATTATCAAATAAAATCACTCCCTCACACCGCACCGTAATAGTAAAACAGTTCATAAAACTAAGCAAGCGTAAATGTTTTACAACAAGACGGCGGTGCCAATAAACCTAATTATAAATGTATAAAACGATGCTACGAATGCCGCAATAACTATTAATGGGTGCCGCTTGTCACACCGTTACGTAACATTTAATTATTTACCAATACAAAAATATTGCATTAGGTACAATAAAAACCAATGTGTTGTCCGTCCACTAATACGTCAGCCCTTAAAACACTTTGCGTTGATACTAAATATAGATTCACATCCATAAAAAAAAGGAGCAGAAAATTAATAAATGATTTTTAATTATTTAGGGAGGGGTGATGCGGTATTGCGGTAAATCTCACCAAATCTCAGGTGGGGTGGGAGGAGGTCTCAACAAATATCATGTATATTTTTCCAGCACGAAAAACGTTAAAATTAATTAGATCTTTGAGTACGAAAATAGCTGGTACTCTTATAATAAATCTCGTGAAGCTTTCTAAGAATGAAACCGTATCATTTACATGATCTTATTATTAGGTTCATTCAAGTGAAGTCATCCTATTAATAGGTATAAAATAGAATTGTGTTAGATATTTTTGAGTGTGTAATTTTAACAGATGTCATTTGCCAGCAACTGCAAGCAACACAACACATACATATAGTCTTATTTTTTTTTCATAAATTTAATGAGTGCCCCATGAGTATCCCAGTATGTTTTCCCACAGAAAATATTTTCACTTTGAACAGAACAAAAATGATTCCTAACGATAATTTGAACGAAAATTACATAAGCGATTAAAAAAACGTACACAAAATTTTCGCTGCCTGTACTTTAGAAGTAAGTACTTATGTGAAATCCGACTCGCAAAATTTTCGCTTACATCCGAACATTGTAAGCTAAATAAAAGCCTGTGAAATTTCAATGCGGGCGTATTCCGGAGTGTATCGTTCGATGGGCTCTTAAATCGCCAAAAAAACATCAAAACCGTTTAATAGACGTTCGACGGTACACGACGTTGTGCAACGTCCCAAAAAAACCTCACTTTACGAGCTTCCTACCGCGTCGTAAACTACACGAATTTTTACGGATGTTTATCATTGTATGTGTATGCACTACTTGGGTATGTTTGTGGCAATTGCGTGGTCTTGCTTTGATGTGTATGTAGACGACAACGTTAACCTTGCAGGGAAAGTTAGTAAACTTTTCATCTGCAGAAGAAGTTGTATTTGTAAAGAGCAGAGTTTTGGGAATATAGTAGAAATGTAGCAGTAGGGGTCCACCGAAATAAGTAAAACTTTGAAAGTGGTCCAAGAGAAAAAAAGCTTGGGAACATCTGGTATAGAGGAATCAATTTTGTTACTACCTAAGCAGTAGGTATTAACAAAATACATTAAAATTCTGAGCCGTAGCCTGATTTGCCTCCCAATCTCCAATTTTATCAGAACTAAGTGCAAAAAAATATTTGAACGTTACCAAGACATTTTCAGTGAAAAAAAAACATCGAGGCCTACAGTGAAAGAAACTGAATAACGTATCAGGGTGGAACCTTTGTGCTACTGATATCTTATTGTCATCCCATACATATGCCAAAGAAAGCATAGCGAAATTGATGATGAAAAGGTTCCACCCTGGCACGTGATTTAGTTTCCTCGACTGTACAATATAAGTAATTTAATGGTGAGTGTGACGTTTCTTATTCGCACTGGGCACGCGTCAACACAAGCTTGCGCCCAACAGTAGGACGTATATAAGCCGAAGACAATGATAATCAGCCGTAGGACGTCCACTGTTAGACAAAAGGCCTTCCCCATGGGCCACCAGTTGTTTCGATTGGAAGCTGCCTGCATCCATCGTGAACCCGCCGCTTTAACCACGGCCGTATTGCCTAACGTTTCTGACACTCACGATCGCAATCAAATGACAGATTTCGCACACAAAAACTGTCATGTGATTGCGATCGTGAGCGTCAGAAACGTCGGCTTCGGGTTCGGCTTCGGGTCATCAGTCCATCTTGTTGGTGGACGTCCTACGCCGCGCTTGCCGGCCGCGCAGGCTCCATTCGACGAACGATAACGATGATGATGGTTACTATAAGTTCTCATACTATAATCATCTAACTATTTAAGTAATTATTATGAGCGAGAGTAGAGTTAGAGCAAAGGGCTTACCAACTTCGATCCGCTGGGATAGTTAAAAGTTTCCCACAGGTATTGAACAGTTAACAAGGTAGTTAAGGGGTTCTATAGCTCTGGATTTAGGTTTACTGATTTTAACGGACTAGTTTGCCTATTTATCTGATAATCCATTTTCAATTCCAAATTTTTACTTTTACGGTCATCCCGTAAAACCTAAATTGAAAATACAAACTGAAATATAGACGCACAGAAACACCAGAAAAATAAGACCAGCACTGGGAATCGAACCCAGGTCCTCGGCATTCCGCGCCGCGTGCTATACCGCTACACCAGTGCTGGACAACGGTACAGACACGAATTTCCCCTATGCACCACATAACCGTACCTGTACCGTTGTCCAGCAGTGGTGTAGCGGTAGTTCAGTTCAGTTCAGTTTGTATTTTCAATTTATATTATTTCACACGAGAGTGAGAGGGACGGTACGATACGAACTTCGAATTTCGTAGTATCTCCCCAGTCTCTTTGGTTCTCTGACGATCTTCGTACTTGGAAATGGACGTTCTTTGGAACGATCGACTACGTCAGCCATGTAAAGGCTAAACATCCCAGCCCATAAATGCTTTAGCAATACGCAGACTCAAATTATTGTTATTGATCTTCGCCCCTACTAGATTCTGTATCTGAGAGAAACTCCGAGCAAACCATAGGTATATCTGCTGGATTATTTTTATACCCTGGTAAATAAAAATCAGGTTCGGTGCCATTCCATCGTGATCTTATTACGCGCAAGCGCGTGTAAAATTGAGGGAGGATTGCTTCACAGCTATACGTAGATGATACTCTTATTACACAGCTACGTAACATTCGGACGGAATTCAAATCGGGATTTGCCCGTCACGGTGTTGCCCGTCACAGTGTGTTTTTTTATGTCAATAAATGTTGTGAGTTTGAGTTTGAATCTATCATTTTCACAAAAATATGAAAAAAATATTAAAACATTAACTAAAAGGAAGAAAATAAGTCTGGTCTAGAACTCTGTGAAGTAGCTAATTTAAAGTTCAACAGTCAGGACCCATTCAAATCGCGACCAGCTCAAAAATTCTTGGTAATGGGTCCCGACTGTTGAACTTTAAATTAGCTACTTGACAGAGTTCTAGACCACTAGACTCCTTTTTTTTCTTTTTAGTTTTTAATTTGTTTAAATGACAAAAGAAGTGTCCAATTTTTCTAATAATCTAACTGATGAACTAATAAGATTTTTAGTTAATTTTATTTGACGGATAAATGTGATGCCGTCTCCGTCAATTCGAACAAAACAAAGAGGCGGCATCACATTTAAATCCGTCAAATAAATTTAGTCAATGGGTGGTGAAACAAAGGGTTAGTGTAACACGGGGAAGCCTTCTTTAATAAGTTAATTTTGGTCTGAAGCTTTCGACTAGTAAGATTTGATCCAAGCGATTTGGCATCCGTTTAAAAATTAACAGAAAAAAAACATAAACACTGAGAAAACTAATGCCAACAAAAAGCGTAGTTTTAAACGAAGCTTAGGTACCAACGGGAAGCATGAGTTGCAACACTTGATCTGGATCAATAATATCTGAACACGCTTCTACGCCGCTGACAATAGAAATTTTTCCTCACATGTTCATAAACTCGAATGTACAAGGTATTTGTAATCAGTTAACACTTTGGTTCTACAGTTACATCTACTACTGATGCACCACCTGCTGTCATCTAGTTCTTACTTCTTTCTGTAAAAAAACGTTGCCTGGAAAAGATCATTCTTAGGCGATAAGGCCGCCTATTGCTTACCTTGTAATTTTCTCTCTATGTACCTGTTTCTGTATCGCTTACTATTTGTGGTGTAACAATAAAGAGTCATTGTATTGTATTGTATTATATTTTATTTATAATACACAGGTATCGAAGACTACGAATGCGGTGTAAGAGATCCCCAACTTAATGTGTTTTATTATGTGTGAACGAAAATTTGATACCACGCGCGGCGTGCTAGCGCGCCAAATGCGCGATTTACGTGCAAATGCGTAATAGCCAATTGGAGATTCAATTACGCCTAACTCGAAGAGCGTAAATAGATACAGGTCGGCGTAAATGTTTCTTCAATCATCTCCGCCAGATTGGAGCACGATGTTGCACGGCTAGGAACGACATAGCTTCTATGGACGTGATACCTTTTTAAGAGTTCCTTACATCGAAAAAATGTGAGGTTGGATGTTCACTATATTCCGTGTAAATGCAACCAAAGTAGACGGTTGATTTGTCCTATCACAAATTTTGGTGGTTGTTATCAAACTTTAATAGTTGGTGTTGTAGCAAATTTATTTGTTGTAGCAAAATACTTTTCTTATGGCCCTTATGGGCCCCATAAGGCTAGCTTCGTTTCCTTTTTGTATGGAAATGCCAATACGTTGACCGAGGAAAGAGCCCGCCGTATTTCACACATGGAATGGACCAGCTATTTTTTTTTAATTTAGCAGGGCTTCGAGTACATAGAATTGAATTGAATTCGTATATTGTATGCAGGCTTCCTTCAAAAACTAATCTTTATTTGTTTACTAAATCTCCGAATCTTCCCCATTTTGTATCCAAATCCAGATCAATGCAAGAGATGTAATAACGATACTCATAAAACAAAATGGCATCCGACAACCCATACTTCGACGCACGAATACAGCCCAATACAATCATTACTTCTATTTTGCAGTTCATACGTAAATCCTTAGACTCTGATAAAGACCAATTCACATGCAACAATCATAAAAAGAAGCCGTTGACCCGGGCTTATTGTCCATTGGTCAGCCATTGTGATTTTACGATTACATGAATACAGGAGAAATATTAGCAGGAAGTTTCTTTACGAGGAATAAAATAAGCCACGGCAAGTTGTTCACGCTGAGATTGTGAAATATAGATTGATTAATATTTAGTTCGAGAGGGCTATGATCGGAGTTTCTCTACGGGATCTAATCAGAAGTGAGGAGATACGTAGAAGGAGGAAAGTAACTAACATAGCCAAGTAATGGGCAGGTCATAATATATATACCAAGAAGAACAGATGGCCGTTGAGGCCAAAACATTCTCGAATGGAGGCCGCGTATCGGCAAGACAGTGTAGGACGTCTACCAACGAGATGATCTGGTTAAACCTGCAGGCTCACGGTGGATGCAGGCCACTTGCAACCGAAGCAACTGGAGGTCCGTGGGGGAGACCTATGTCCAAAAGTGGAAGTCCTACGGTTGATATGATGATGATTGATAAAGACTTTGTTACTCCGGGAAGAACACTTTACCTGATTGGTCGATTTGAGCGGCACTATGAAGTAGTAATACACTCCACGTGATGTATACACGTACAAAATTCCATTCCGCAGGATTAAATTTGGTATTGTCTGTGATGCACTTCAGGTAAGTAGAACAACACTCTGTCAGCAGAGTTTTCAAGCAATAAAAACAACAAAACATCAGGCATTGAAAAATCCGCATTGGCGACCTCTTAAAATGTAATTGTGTTAAATACTTCTAACATAACTTATTAAATAACATTGTAAATCTGTCCGAAAAATATACCTCGTTAATTTTCTTGCCGGATTCATCTCATCAGAGGTTTTTCCGAACAGTCATTTGGACATTAATAAGTGCTTGTTATTGCCTAAATTGAATGAAGATATTTTGACTTTGACTCCCGTTAGAGTTTTGAAGCAACGAAACACTGACACATCAGGCACTAAAAAAACGAGCAGCTTTGTCACTAACGTCGTCACCTCGAACCCTCTGCAAAGTATAAAAGAGAATTGAGAATCTAAAAAATATCGCACAAAGGGACTAAAATTGACAGCTATATTGATCATGGAAACGGAAACCTTTGACACAGTTCCCAATAGGAATAGAAGCAGGTTTCAAACGTTTGAAACGTAAAAAAAGAATGTCCAAAAACCATATGCGACGTGGGATAAGGGCTAAGCGCTAAAATACTGGAAAAGACAGACAAAGAACATACGGTATTAATATAAAAAGATTTACACAAATCGTCATCCAGGCGGGGGGGAGCATCTTCACCCCTCTCTAGTAATTTCCATTATGGCCCGCACGAAGCGGTTTGCTTCATCAATACCTCCATACTAATATTATGAATGCGTAAGTGTGTGTGTTTGTATGTTTGTCAGTCTTTCACGTCGAAACAGAGCGACGGATCGAGATGATTTATATGGGATATTTTATACTGGGAACTAGTAAGGTATGGAATCCGTCTGTGTTTCCGGATAATTACAACGTAGGGCTTTTCAAGTCTGATTGAATGAATAGGCTGTTACTGAACCAGTGAGATACACCTTTGGTCTCATCTGGACTTTTCATCAGGTAAGGGGTGAAGACGTTCTACGCGCCGGGGTGTCCGAATGTGGGTGGATGTTTTGTTTTAGTTTTACATTGTAATTTATGTCGTATATGGTCCTAATCGAAGGAAAACAAAATAGCACTACGCAAGATCAGGTTTATTGTTCTTTATTGTTTCCTTATTATGAGTCCATTATTTATATAAACAGTATTATAAAGCTTTAATCTAATTCTAATACGTTTGCGCAGTATTGTATAACATGATTTGGTGAACATACGGAACTATAGTAATGGGAATTCCTTGGTACAGTACACATCATAAAATGACGAGGAACCGCCTGTTCGATTTTAGCCATAGCTTCAATACAAGCTTTTATTTAACTTGCAATGTATGTATGTATGTGTGGGTCAAATCTTGCGACCGAGTTTTGACCCACTTCCAGAGGTCAGATTGACTTAAAATTTGGCTTACTTACGTATATTCTGTGTAGGTAAAATACATAAAGTTGGTAGTGAAATTCTGGTGGTCCGGCCAGGATCGTCTCAGCCGGAAGAAACTTCAACGGTTAATGGTATCGACTTGAAACTTTGCAAGCATAAGTAATTGGGATGACAGTGCAAGTACAGTCAACAGAATAAACATACAGCAGAAGTAACTTATATTATTAATTATGTTTATACAGAATCTTATTATGGTGTCCTTTACCTATCCTTCCTAATTATTACCTGTGTTACTTAATATCATTATCTAAATCTACTACTTATTTGCTTTATTAACTAATACCTACTATAAACACTAATGAGACTCTGTCTGTTTGGCTCCTCACGCCTAAAGCGCTAAACCTGAAATTTAGTATGAAGGTATTTTGAGGCCTGAGAATAGGATATTTAAATACCGGAAAATTTCATAGTTGCCGAGGGATAAGCACTAATAGTTATTTGTGTCACAAGGGAGCAAAATGATGATTTACGGCGAGGGCGGTACATTGAATCCTGAGCGTAATGAGGAATTCAAGTGCTAACGCCCAAGATGAAAATAATTTTGCTCCCGAGTGACTCATGCAACTTTTCACACCGAGTATGCCGAAAATTGAAATAAAACAATTCTAAGTTCCCGTCAGCTGTCAAAAGTCACAAAGTGACAGGTAACTTTTTAATTCTCGAAGTGCGTTCTGAATACACGCTTTTTGGGTCCGAACAAAAGCCTTGAACAAAAAAAGTTGCACTTTGATCCCTCTCGTCAGGGAGGAAAAGCTAATTTTCTGAATGGTGTGAAAACGATTTTTACTCATTACGGAGTCGCGGGCTACAGCTAGATCTCTACATGTTCTAGTCTCAGTATAACAAAAAATAATAAGTCTCTTCCTTCCAGACGCTTATATTCCTGGCGGGCCGGCGCGGCGATGCGTGAATCCAGACGGTCGCTACATCATTCGCTGTGAGACCAACCGCTAAATTAGACCGGTCTTACCAATGAAAAGATTTCGTTTATCGCATTCGCCTATAACCAGAGGGGCTACTACGAAATTCGAAAATAGAAGTTCGTATCGTACTGTCCCTCTCACTCTCGTATTCAATAATATAAGCGTCAGCGGGACGGCTAGATACGAAGTTCGAATTTTGCACTTCGTAGGACAGGGCCAGAAATCCGGTTTATGCGAAGAGGTTTATGATTTCACTAGATTTTATCCGCAGTTTTGCACGCGTCTATTTGAGTCGGCAGTTGAATTTAAATTCCGGGATTTTATGAAATTCCCATGGGAATTTCCATATATAAATTACATCGTAAATTTCATATTAAATGATGTTGTAACGGATAACTCACGTCTTAAACCGAGTTTAGCTCGTCATGTTTCGGGCTATTTCGTAGCCCTTCTTCTAAGGAGCACGCGACTCGGCGGCTGCCGCAACAAGCAGACATGACACATGAAACATGTCGATGAGCTAAACTCGGTTTAAGACGTGAGTTGCCGTTACAATATCATTTAAGGCGCTGTACGTAGTGAAAACTACAATTTTAGAAAATATTTAAAATATACTTACACAATACTTACAACTGCAATTTTTTTATATGTATATTTTCAGTCTATTAGCTAGTTTTTGACTTCATCAAAAACACGATTGCTGACAAAAACCTCGATAGATTATTTTTTTGAAAAAGAGCCTTCGTTTACACGTTAAACCAAATATTATAAAAACTATTATGAATATCAACACAAAATTTGCTTTATTAAATAGTTTTTAGTAGATTTAGATTTATGCTTCATAGATTTTCAATAGGTTGAGTACATCAATCATACCAATTTATTTCGTCTTTGGCAAAATAAAACGGTTCTAGCGCGCGGCGGCGGCCAAGTATTTCCCAGTCGCCAGTACACGCGTGTACGTAGTCGACGACGGACCTGTGCACATTTTTCTAACGCGCTAGTACTACTTTTGAGAGCAAATAATATGGGTAATCGCAGTATTAAAAAAGTTAAGCGAAAGAGGAAACGCATAAGTGAACTCAGAGCACATATGAGAAGCATTAGAGTACCTAAACGAAGTACCTACCACACACTAATCGACCGGCCGGAGTCGGGCCGAGTCAGCAGGGCTACTACGAAACTCCAAACTCGAAGTTCGTGTCGTGCGGTCCCTCTCTATCTCGTACTAAATAGTATAAGTGTCAGAGGGACCGCAACCCACGATCTTCGAGTTTCGTAGCAGCACTGCTGAGCGGATTTCACATTCGTACTACGACCGCAAGCTGGTTGGCGCGGGCCTCGGCTGCTCATGGAAGCGGACGGCTTCGTCCAGATTCTACCGCGACTGCCATACAAATTGTAGGCACGTTGTATAAACCTATACTACTCACGGCGAACATGCGGCGAACCTTGCGGCTACTATGAAACTCGAAACTCGAAGTTCGTATCGTACCATCCCTCTCGCTCTCGTATTAAATAGTATAAGTGTCAGAGGGACCGCAACCCACGATCTTCGAGTTTCGTAGCAGCCCTGCTGAGCGGATTTCACATTCGTACTACGACCGCAAGCTGGTTGGCGCGGGCCTCGGCTGCTCACGGACGCGGACGGCTTCGTCCAGATTCTACCGCGACTGCCATACAAATTGTAGGCACGTTGTATAACCTATACTACTCACGGCGAACATGCGGCGAACCTTGCGGCTACTACGAAACTCGAAACTCGAAGTTCGTATCGTACCGTCCCTCTCGCTCTCGTATTAAATAGTATAAGTGTCAGAGGGACCGCACGACACGAACTTCTAGTTTCGAGTTTCGTAGTAGCCCTGCTTGATCCCTTTGACAGTTTCACTGACATTTCTGATAGTAGATGCAACAGTTTCGATCTAAGTTTAGATTTTCTCACTTTTTTGCAGGCAAAGGTAATATCTTGCATTCAGCCAAGTTATTTAACATAAATTATTTTAATAAAATAAGATGGTTGCACTTGGTTGCACTAGTAAATTATTGACAAAAACATGTACTCCAACTGCAATCCGGCTGCAAAATGGGAGTTTGGATGCAGTTATTGCGCAGTTAGTACAACTGCACCAGCACTGGACCCGACTGTCAGAGGACTGCATTCCAACTGCCATTTTAGGCAGTCGGAGTGCAGTTCTTACGCAGTTCTGATGTAGTTCTGCCATTTTACAGCCGGATTGCAATTGGAATGCGGTCCGTGTGTACCAGACCGTACATTACGACGCCTACCGCCTACCTTATCAGCGACTTATTTATTATAGGGACTTCGATTTGTAATTTACCTTCACGTAAATCAAGATTGGTTTTTTGGAATCTTTTTATATTTTTTATTTCCATTCCAATTTTTTTCTTTTACGGTCATCCCGTAAAACCTAAATTGAAAATACAAACTGAAATATAGATGCACAGAAAAACCAGAAAAATAAGACCAGCACTGGGAATCGAACCCAGGTCCTCGGTATTCCGTACCGCGTGCTATACCGCTACACCACTGCTGGTCCACCAGCAGTGACCAGCAGTGGTGGTTGACCGGCAGTGGTGTAGCGGTATAGCACGCGGTACGGAATACCGAGGACCTGGGTTCGATTCCCAGTGCTGGTCTTATTTTTCTGGTTTTTCTGTGCATCTATATTTCAGTTTGTATTTTCAATTTTGAAATTAGTTTGTCTTTAATTTTTTCTCCCAAAATGTATCATCTTTAAGTAAAAGTGAAATAAAGTGCCCGGTTGAAGTGTAGCCTTTAGAAATGGACTTGAAAAATGTATCAAAGAAAACGAAATTCAGATGTAGAATTATGAAAAGGAAACTAAAACTACTGAAATTAACAAAAATAGTAACTGGTATGACCAGATCCAAGGTCTCCATGTCACGTGTCGAGCACAGTGTATATTTGCTGTGTGGAGTGGTGAAAATCATCACCTCAAAACAGTAATCATACTTATAGATGATACATTTTGGGGAAAAAAATGAAAGACAAACTAATTTCATTTTATATGGACTGGTTACTACCCGAAATTGTTGATTCCCGTCGAGCTCGGGGAATGCCACTAAGGGAAAAAGAATCTTCATGAAAAATAACTGTAGAACCTCCTCTGACTGAAGAAAAAGAACTTTCTTCTACATATCTATACTTTTCAAGCGACGAAAATAGCGAAAACATCGCTTCATGCTCCAGACAATCAACTTTGGAATCTCCTCTGACTGAAGATAAATAACTTTCTCCTACATATCCATACTTCTCAAGTCATGAAAATAAGAAAAACATCGCTTCATGCTCCAGACAATTTTGGAAGAGCTATAAATTTATTTAAAACTAATTGTTGCCGTCGACTGCGTCCGCGCGGAATCCGATTTAGAGCAATTTTTATTATATCCAAAAATATTTATTTTCCGTAACATAAAGTATCCTAAATGTTGACCAGACTAATAAGCTATCTAACTAACTAATTTGGCTCAGGGACCCAAAGAGGGTCTTGGCCTCCGAAACAAGAGCATGCCATCTGTCATATCTATCTATCGACCTATTCAGTCTAAATGTCTATCCATTACCTACGTTACAAATCAAACTGTGGGCATGAAGAGGCATAAATAATTTGTTTATTACCAAGACTATTCATATTAAACGAAGATTTTCTTTATTAAACCAAAAAAATGTGTAATTATAATTTTAAGGAAAAATCCGGAATTCACATTAACCAGAATACGGTTACAAACAGAATAAGGCCGTCAACGGGCTGCGTGACAGACGCGCGAGTCGCCCCGCATTCGCCTCCACCGCGTCGTCTGCTTCACCCCCTCAAATACCGAAAATTCAACTATAAGCGCGCCTTAATATGAGTGAGTCTCACGGTAGTTTCATGTTCAAAATCGTAAATTTCATTAGCGTGCGTTTTAAAAAAAACACCCATGCTAATATCATGTCTTTAATCCCAGCTGTTGAAATTTTGGATTTTTATATCGGGATAGAAAGTAGCCTATGTTATTTCAGATGTCCAGCTTTCAACATTACTAAATTTCGTCAAAATTCATCCAGCCTGAAGAAAATCGTTAGGAAAACTGCGAAGCAATTCACTAGTGAGTGTGAAGTACCTAATTCGTACTGAGCCCGCGTGGGAACTACGGCCCAAGCCCTCTTATTCGGAGAGGGTCCTGTGCCCAATAGAGCGTGTATAGGCTGGGATGATAATAATGACTTGGAAAATTAATTTTTTCAACGCTTCAAGGGGTATCTAATCTATTACTTCAGCTTAACAACTCCACGCGTTCCTGATAGAAAAGGTCGTAACAGACGAACAGACACCTGCAAACTTCCAAAAACACAGACTTCTAAGCACACTTGGGTTACGCTTGTAGTCATTCAATGAATAGACCAATCTATTCTGCTCTGAACAAGTAAAATTAATAAAGGCGTCTTAGCGTCGGTAGTGCACTGGGGTATTACCGTGGGTAACCTTTTATTCCTTCCTTATAGAAACATTAACCTTTATCAAAGTGCTCTGTTGCAAGTGGGAGGGATTGTAGCACAATTACTCGGACACGTTGTTTATTTACAAGACATTTTTTTAGCATTCTACTTGGATGATTTTTCTACAAGATCCTATTTCAATAATATTCTAAACTAGCTATTGCTCGCGGCTTCCCCCGCTCCAGTTTGAACACACTCAAAAAAATCGATTTCGTTCAGGCATTCGATAGTTATGCGCGCACATCAGTTCTACGATTTATCCTTACTATTATTTTAAATGAGGTTCAACTGTTTGGAATGGAGATAGTTTGAGGCCCTTAGAAGCACATAGTATAGTTTTAATCTATGATATTATATGATAGGGGCGTGCGACAAACGTACCCCTTCGTAGACGAAGTCGCGGGCATCAGCTAGTTCTTTCATATACGTGTGAATGTCATACGAGTTTTATTTATATTTAAGGTGCATTTACTATCTTCGAAATAGACGTTAAAAATTTTAAACGTACAGACATTAAATTTTCTTTGCGATGAAAAGGAAGCGGTGACCTTGTCCGATAGTAAGTAATGTATGCAGACACAGGGAGCTATTTCGAATAAAATAAAAGCTTCTAAAACGCATCGTGTCGGTGTAAACCGAGCTTTAGTTCTCGTGTTTATGAACTTCCTAATACCACACATAATTAAAGTCAAGCTGTTCTCTAAAATGCAATTTACTCGGAGAATTTACTCGATTATTGTTACAAAATTCCTCCATCCGGTAAAAGTGGTTTCACACTAATTTTAGTTGGAACAACTATAAGCTGATGTTTTCGATTACATTCAGCGAACTTCGATAGTATTAGTTCGATATACTCTCAGTTTTTCGAAATTCATGTGGGAAATTATCTACATTTAAAATTTACCACGAGCTTCACGGTGCAGTTTATGACAAACCTGCGAAGCAATTCAATGGTGTGTGTGAAGTTGCCAATGCCAATCTACACTGGGTCCTCATGGGAACATCGGTCTCTCATCCTGAGCAGAGGCATGTGCCCAGCAGTGGGACGTATAGACCGGGATGATGATGATGAATGACACAACTAAGACCAAATTTTACTGATTTGGAAGGCTTGCTGTTTCACGTCAATCTACAAGACAGCTTTAGCTTATTGCTTCTTGGACCACCTATTTACAGTTGCTTCTTAGAGCACTTGCTACTTAGAACAGCTTCTTTTTAGAAGTGATACCTACTAACTCAACAAAAATATCAAGAGAAACCCGATTTAGACCTGTAAAAAAAATCATACACGTTGCATTGTTTGCGAGGCCGTAAAACCAACTTTGTAGTGCTTACTCGAGCGCCGCACTGTAATGCAACTTGCACGATTTTTCTTGCAGATATGAATTGGTTTACCCAAACATTGGCAAGTTTTATTAAACGTTTTTTCTGAACTAGATCGCTTTCAAAAACCACAAGTTAAGATAGTCGTGAAAAAAAACAGTAGGTATTTAACCGATACAAAACAAACGCGGCCGCAAATTTGGCGTCGGTGCTGAATCAATTAAACTTCGTATTGGCTCGTGGCCAACAGACAAACTAGAGTAATGTTTTAGCTAGGAGGCCGATATTGAAAAACGGCGGGCTGGCTACAAATGACGAAAACAAAACTAGAATTACAAAACGTAGGACATTTTTTTTCCAATTTCGAGTGTGCCATATTAGCCAAGGGTACGTCGTCACTTTCCCACTAGTTGGCATCTTTAATCTTATGACATTAGCAAAAGAGATGACAGCATGGCGTCATCTATTGGGCATCAGCGTGTCGAGCACTCGGACGTATACCTTAGTTATGGCATGGCATATAAAAATCCTGTATTTGAAGAAAGAAAGAAAGAAAAGAAAGAAAAGAATTTATTTATAACAGCAATGACACATAATTAGTAAAAATAACAATAAGAAATGTTGCCGCTATAAAAAGGTCCCGGCTCAGCATATCGCTGGTTGAAAACCAGCATTGGTCTTCCGCCGGGCCACAGGAGAGTGAAATTACGGATAGTCACACAAAACAAATCAAATACAAAAATAGCTACGAGACTAAAATATAAGTTGGCTGTATAGCCCACATTATCATGGCAACAGTACATGTAATGAAAAAGATAAGAATAGATTGCCATATCGTATATTATTATCGTATATTATAAAAAAAGCCGTGGTGGCCTTGTGGTTTGACCTATCGCCTCTCAAGCAGACGGTCGTGGGTTCAAACCCCGGCTCGCACCTCTGAGTTTTTCGAAATTCATGTGCGGAATTACATTTGAAATTTACCACGAGCTTTGAGGTGAAGGAAAACATCGTGAGGAAACCTGCACAAACCTGCAAAGCAATTCAATGGTGCGTGTGAAGTTCCCAATCCGCACTGGGCCCGCGTGGAACTATGGCCCAAGCCCTCTTGTTCTGAGAGGAGGCCTGTGCCCAGCAGTGGGACGTATATAGGCTGGGATGATATTATTATTTTAAAAATATACACGCACAGTGTTTAGCGTAGAGAAAAATTAATTCGGGTGGAAATCGGATTAAATTTTGTAGTGTTTTTTTTTTCGGGAAATATCTATAATATCCGTCTCTTTCTAAAACGCTTTTCTCTATGCATTAAGTATGGCGCTACTCGCATGTGACATCACTGCTAGTACCTAAATAAGACTTTCGCTGTAAACAGATTTGCAGCTGTCGGATTTTAAACCTTTATAACTCTGTTATAAGTGAAAATACCTAGCTTGTTTTTTCTCAAAGTCGAAGTCAAAATATCTTTATTCAATTTAGGCTATAACAAGCACTTATGAATGTCAAAAAAAAAACTACCACCGGTTCGGAAAAACTTCTGTTGAGAAGAATCCGGCAAGAAACCCGGCGGCGAGGTATATATTTTCTGTTTGATAACATGCACTCTCAAGCTTTAATTACCCGCCGTAGACTCTTGTTTATAAGTTTTTATGCAATAAATTATTTTCATTAATTTATAAAATAAAATGAATTCATAAAAAATATTAGGAGGAATAGAAATGGAAGGAATTTATCCATCATTTTATTTTTAAGTTTAAAACAGAATTGTGAACAAAATGTATGACAGGATATTCTGGTCATCATCATTATGTAACCGAAACGAGAAACGGATATAGTTATGGTTTTCGGCGGTAGCAAAACGAAATTTACGATCGGGAGAGAAAAATATAGAAAATATTACGAAATATCTGGCAAACGAAACTCTGTAACCCTTGCTATACATGTATAAATAATGAACTTCATCTCGGCCTATATTTACGTCACATTTTAGGACACATGCCTCCTCCCAGAATGGGCTTGGGCCATAGTTCCCACGCGGGTCTAGCGTTAATTGAGAATTTCACACCCCATTGAAGCTCTACGCAGGCGTGTGCAGGATTACTTTACCGTAAAGCTCATAGGAGATTTTAGAATTGGTCTAAAAATAGGTACAAATAGGTAGGTAGGTAGGTATAGGGTTAGGTAGGTTAGCTTGAAAAGATCCCTTTTAAGGATAAGTTCGCCTTTGTACTCTTTTGTTTTGTTGTTTTCTTTTTGTATTATTTTTGTGTTTTATGTACAATAAAGTATTTACATACATACATACAAACCAAAGCCGAAGCCGTGGTGGCCGAGTGAAGGAAGCCGTAGTGGCCGAGTGGTTTGACCTATGGCCTCTCAAGCAGAGGATCGTGGGTTCAAACCCCGGCTCGCACCTCTGAGTTTTTCGAAATTCATGTGCGGAATTACATTTGAAATTTACCACGAGCTTTACGGTGAAGGAAAACATCGTGAGGAAACCTGCACAAACCTGCGAAGCAATTCAATGGTGTGTGTGAAGTTCTCACTCCGCACTGGGCCCGCGTGGGAACTACTGCCCAAGCCCTCTCATTCTGAGGGGAGGCCTGTGCCCTGCAGTGGGACGTATATAGGCTGGGATGATGATGATGATACAAACCAAAAGGTTGTTTATGTATGCATCACACACTTAGCCAAAACATTCGCGATAGTCAATTCGACGCGTCGCCGTAGCGGGAAGTGAAAAAGAAACAGTTTCCGTGTAGTATTAATCTTTCAGGGATCGTCAACTCTTTTCCCCTGCTCTGGGCCCCTTTAGTTGCGTGGTGCAAAGGAGAAATAGGAGCGGTTTCAACCTAAAGCACAGAATATATAATAGTACTAACGTACAGAATGGCCACGCTCCGCCCCGCACCGGTTCGAGTTACCCTACCCCTCAAGCGCAGATTGCAGGAAAACCGCAGGAAAGCAGTCGGGTGCGCGACGCGATGTATGTCGGCCGCACGGCACTAAGTTCGGTAGCAATCATTTTGCGAAATCGTAACGGTACCTTCCTTTTTCTAAATAAATAGTGATTTCTGAAATTAACGCGATTAATACATGAAATAACTACCTACCGAATGATTATTTTAAGTTTGTAGACGTATATCTATTGTAATTGAAAATAATAATGCTTTAAATACGCAAACAGACACATTTTAAGTAGGTTTAAATAAATTGAGGATATTCTGGCAGAACCGGATAAGTGCACAATATTTATTTTTTATACGGTTTTGCTAGATAAATAAAGCAGAAAACATTGAGTATGCCTATGTATGTAACTTCAGAAAAAATTGCACTAATTCTGTTTTGCCAGAATCCCTCGACATAGGTAAGATTAACGATTACATTTATTTGCACATATCTTAGCCATACCTACATATGAGTACCTTTAATTGTCATTGGTAGCACTTATAGTACTATACGGTTTTGCAATAGTTAGCCCTGTGCAGCTTACGCACACATAGACGCGTGTTAGGCACGGGCCCTACACAGCGCTACGTCATCGCGTCAGCACCTCGTACGACAACTCAACGTCACGGCGCAACGTCACGACACTACGTCACCACGCTACGTCGCCGACACAGTGAATTAGGCAATCAGTTTCGAACTATTACAAAACCAGTGTGCACAGTGACTCGCGGCCTTTCGACACCTAACATCGGGTCCTATAGGACAACACGAAACCATTCGTGATAGTTTAAGTAAAACTTGTATTCTTTTATCATTAAATTTTATTATTATTAAATCCGCAATTATAATTCATCTCCTCCGCTTGCTGCCCCTCCATAATTGGCGCAGTCGTGAGTCGAGCCGAGTCGGTACGCGAAATCTAACATCGATATCCGTCCTGATCACGTTCTACGTGCACGTTGGCTCTTCAAAGAACCTGAGCAGCACAGACGAGGAGACATTTTGCCGCCTGAGTAAGAGGAAGAAAAAGTGACATCGTGAATGTGGTGGTGAGTACACATAGGGTTTGGTTGCATTCCTGTGTATTCCCAATATCAAAATTTTCACCCACTTTCTGCCGATCTCGGGTGTGCGAACGAAAAGTTCTGCGCACCGCGCGTAGCGATTCTTTTAGAAATTTAAGTAGTATACCAGAACACGAGGAAAATGGAGAAGTAGATATAGATGATATTTTTAAAGCCCTTAGAGTAGTACCAGAGTTCGATGGTAATCTAATGTTTGGTTAGATTTCTTAATTGTGTGATAAAATAATTACGACATATGTGAAACCAGGTGCCGGAATGATTTAAATAATTTATCCATATTAAATGGAATTTTAACAAAATAACTGGTTCCGCAGCGCGAACCCTTGCCACCAATGGCATTCCTGACACTTG